>NC_080379.1:91630184-91949946 GCF_014773155.1 Arachis stenosperma | reverse complement strand
GTGCATAGAAGAGCATAGTACCAACATGCAATCAGGCCAGCTGACCTCTTCACCTTCCATGGAGTATAACTCGAGTTGTAGAACTCCAATTGAGGTGCTTCCAGTTGCATTGGAAAGTAGACATCCATAGCTTTCCAACAAGGTATAATAGTCCATATTTGGCATCAAATTGGCAAGGTTGACAAGAGAACAAAGTGACGACTCAATGAAAGGGAAGTGTTTCCACGTTTAACCTCCAGTTTGACCTCAAACTGGAGGTTAAACGTGTTCGATGGTTTTCCTTCCTCCAGGGTGTTTTCTTCATTCCACGTTTAACCTCCAGTTTGACCTCAAACTGGAGGTTAAACGTGTTCGATCCTAATTCCCTCCAGAGCTTGCTTTCTTCATTTCCAAGTTTAACCTCCAGTTTGACCTCAAACTGGAGGTTAAACGTGTTCGATATATTCACTCTCCTGGGTTGCTTTCTTCCAATTCCATGTTTAAGTTTTAGTTTGACCTTAAACTGAAACTTAAACTTCAACTTAAACACCACCATTTGAAAAGGTTTCTGGGCCAAATATATTGAAGTTTAAGTTAGCAATTGAGCACAAATACTAACTTAAACATATTATGGTGTGAAACCCAAGTGAATATCATGGTTTATGAGATTGGGCCTGAAGAATTGATGAGTCTGGAATTCAATTTGTTGAGCCTTGTGTCATTACTTGTTTATCACTAAGTTTTCTCAATGAATGTTGCAGAATTGGATCACAGTCTCATCAGAATTATGGACCATAAACCCAAGGCAAAAGAAAATCAAGGAAAGGCCTCAAAGCCCAAGAAACACAACAGAAGCTCAATTTAGAAAGTGTATAAATAGGATAGAATTGAAGTTAGTTGACACTTTTTGACACTTTAGAATTTTTCATACTGTAATTGAATTCAGAGCTATGACACACTAAACCCCTTTCATTGGGTTAGGGAGCTCTATTGTAATTCAATGAATCAATAATAGTTTTCATCTTCTTCTTCAATCTTTTCTCTTGAATTTTGTTAGAAAGCTTCTCGATCTAATTCCATTGGGTAGTTGTCTTGGGAAAGAAACTATCCATAATTGGAATCCTTCGGAACCTTGGGAAAGGAATGATGGATTCATGCTAGAGAAGCTTTCTCACAGTGAATTGGATTGGGGTTTGGATGGATATTGTGACATGTAATCCTACCAAATTGTGGTTCATGAAACTGTGTGGTATAATCAGTGATCAAGCATCATCTCTTCTTATGAACATTTAAACCAAGGGATTGGGAATTTGTTTGTTTTTAGAGAGAATTGGTGAGCCAAGGAATTGGGATCCAATCATATAAGATTGCCAAGCAAGATTTAATGAATGCATTGGTTGAGGAAGAGATGAAAATGTTTTGATTCGGAGATCTCAATATCTCCTAATACCCAATGAACTCCCCATCTCTGATCTACACTTTCTATTTACATTCTGCAATTTCAATTCATGCAATCACCCCAATTCCCTTTTAATTTCAGCAATTTAATTTCTCGCATTTTCATTCTTGCAAATTTAAGATTCAGTCATTTCAATTCCTTGCAATTTACATTTCCCGCCAATTTACTTTATGCAATTCACATCCAATTCTTGATTCCGCTCAACTAACCAAACTTCTAATTCGAATTGCTCATTCAACCAATCCTTGTGGGATTCGACCTCACTCTATTGTGAGTTTTTACTTGACGATAACCGGTGCACTTGCCGGAAGGAATTTTGCCGATCTGTGCAATTTCCTGAAATCGTAGCATAACAAGTTTATGCAGCATCAAGTTTATGGCGCCGTTGCCGGGGATTGGTTTTCGATTGACAATTCTCAAATTGGAAGTTAACTAGATTGAGCATTTTTCTTGTTTTGTTAATTTAGTTCAAGTTACTTGCTGAGTTTCAATTTCTGCACTCTGTTATTTGCTTTTATTTCTTTATGCCTTTAATTTCAAGCAACTAACTCACTGACCCACTAACTATTTGAATTAATTCCTCAACTGCTCTAACCAATACTCTTCCATTAACCAAGAGTATTCCACTTGTTTGTTGCTTGTGGTGTGTTCTTGTATGACAGGTAGAAGAGGAGAGACATCAACTCCTCCATATACCGAACCAGAGAGGACCCTTCATAGACTTAGAAGGGAAGCAAGAGAGAAGAGAGTATTTAGAGAGGAAGAATCTGAAGGAGAATCTGAGGACAACTTTGAAGAAGCTCTAGATCTCAACATGGATAGAAAATTTCACAACCATGAGAGGGGTGATGGAAGCAATGCCATTCCTGAGAGGAGGGTTCTTGGTTCATACATAAACCCAACCTCTGGGAATTGTGGTAACAGCATTCAGAAACCACCTATTCAGGCCAACAATTTTGAACTCAAACCACAGTTAATATCACTGGTGGAGAACCATTGTTCATTTGGTGGGAGTGCTAGTGAAGATCCCAACCAACATCTCACCAAATTCCTGAGAATTTGCGATACTGTGAAGTCCAATGGAGTCCAGGATGATGCCTATAAATTGCTCTTGTTCCCATTTTCACTTAGGGACAAGGCAGCTAAGTGGTTGGAATCATTCCCAAGGGACAGCCTAACAACCTGGGAGGAGGTGGAGAGCAAGTTTCTGGCACGTTTCTACCCCCCACAAAAGGTCAATAGGCTTCGATCTGAGGTTCAGACTTTTAGACAACAAGATGGTGAGACGCTCTACGAGGCATGGGAGAGGTTCAAAGAATTGACAAGGAAATGTCCACCCAACATGTTCCCTGAATGGGTACAATTGCACATTTTCTATGATGGACTTTCTTATGAATCAAGGAAGGCTGTAGACCATTCATCAGGAGGTTCATTGAACAGGAAAAAGACTGTGGAAGAAGCCATTGAAGTGATTGAGACAGTGGCTGAGAATGAGTATTACTATGCTTCAGAGAGACACAACACTAAGGGAGTCATGGAGCTGAACCATGTTGATACAATTCTAGCTCAAAACAAGGTGTTTGCCAAGCAACTAGCAGAGCTCACAAGGAAATTAGACACAAAGCAAGTGGCTGCAATACACACACAAGATCAAGAGGAAGTAAGCATTGAAGGAGGTGATTGGGAAGAGGCCAACTATGTGGGAAACCAACAAAGGCAATTATATGACCCACACTCCAACACTTACAACCCAGGTTGGAAAAACCACCCAAACTTTGGGTGGGGAAACCAGCAAACCCAACCACAAAATCACAAATCTTACAACCACAACCAACACAACAATTCCACATACCAAAACTCCAACCAAAGATCATATCAAGCCACACAAAACACTTACTCCCAACCACCATATCATGACCAAAATAACCAACCTGCCCAATCTAATCCGAACCAACAATTTCAAGATCAATTAAACAGGATAGAAGGAAGGCTTGCAACCATGAGTCAGGACATAAATGAGTTGAAAAGCTTCAGGGATGATGTGAGATCGACCTTAAGGAGCCATGGTGAAAAACTCAAGTGGATGGAGTCTCGAGTAGGAGAGCTATCTCAACAGGCCCCCAAATCAACCGCAGTGTTCCCTAGTGACACAGAGAAGAATCCTAAAGGAGAACAAAAGGGAGTGAGATGGGAAGAATGCAAGGCCATCACCATATTGAAGGAAGTCTCAGAAGAAGAAGGAACCAGACCCTCAGAAAAGGAGCCAGAAATCTTGAAGGAAGGTGTGGAAGAAGCTAAGCAGGAAAGTGAAACGGAGCAAGCCAAAGAGTTGCAAAAGGAAGGCATGCTGGGAACATACCAACCAAAAGCACCATTTCCTCAAAGGTTAGGAGGAGGTGAAAAAGGGAAAACATATTCAAGGTTCTTAGAGACATTTAAGTCTCTCCACATCAATATTCCCTTTCTTGAGATCCTCCAGCAGATGCCTACTCATGTCAAGTATTTGAAGGAATTACTGAGCAAGAAAAGAGTTTTGAATGGAGGACAAACTGTAGTAATGAACAAGGAATGCAGTGCAATCATCAAGAAGGATATGGTCTCTAAGAAAACAGACCCAGGAAGTTTTCATATCCCCTGCATCATAGGGGAAACAAAAATTGACAGAGGATTCTGTGATTTAGGAGCTAGCATAAATGTGATGCCTCTGACTCTTATGAGGAGGCTAGAACTGAATGAGGTGAGATCCACTGATGTGATCATACAATTGGCTGACAAAACTCAAAAGCAAGCTGAAGGGGTAGTTGAGAACGTGCTTGTGAAAGTGGGAAATTATTTTTTCCCCACAGACTTTGTCATTTTGGACATGGAGGAAAGCTACCTACACCCTATCATTTTGGGAAGGCCATTTCTAGCCACTGCTAGAGCGCTCATAGATGTAGAACAAGGAGAGCTAATCTTGAGAATACAGGATGAACAGCTCATTTTCCATGTTTTCAAACCTGCATCTGAGCCTGAACCAGAACCTGAAAAGCCTAAGGAAGATTATAGCAATTTGTGTTTGGAGGAAGGCAATTCAGCAGCTGAAACTCTAAAACAATCCCTTGCAGGCAAACAAGAAGTGCAAGAGCTAAAGCCACAAGAGTCAATAGAAACAGGTCAAAAGGGCCCTCCTAGCATAAGGGTCAATGACGAAATCCTTAAGAGAGAAGGAAGAATTGTAAGGAAATTACCAAGAGGGTGGAGAAACAAGAAAATTCCCACTGAAGGTTTCTCTCCGGGAGATAAAGTGATACTAAGTCATTATTTGCCAATTCCACCTGGCCTCAAACCCATTCCTTCTCAGCTCCCTCAAGTGTTCACAATCAGGAAGGTTCTTTCTATGGAACATTTGGAAATCATGAAGGAATCAAATGGGGATGTTTCCATAGTGAGAGGAGAGGACATCAAGCACTACAATCCACCCTAATAAGGGACAACCGTCAAGCTAGTGACGTTAAAGAAGCGCTTGTTGGGAGGCAACCCAACCTGAGGTAATACTCCTTTACTGTTTCTTTTATTTGTTTCAATAAAAAGGTGAAGTAGTTTCTGTGCATTGCAAGGAATTAAGTTTGGTGTTTCACACCAAACAATGAATTTGTGGATCAATAATTCAAAGGGGAATGTGTGACTCTAAGTTTGGTGTTCCACCATACAGATTAACTGAACACAACAACCTTTGAATTATATGAAAGGAACAACCATTCTAAGCAATCACAGAAATGCTTAAAATCCTTAGCAGCAACTTCATTCCAAAGAGAATTCAAGGATTCAAAGAGCAGAGGAGTAAGTAGGAGACTAAGTTTGGTGTTCACACACCAACTTAAGACTCAGACACTTGCCCATATATAGTGAGCTAACCATTCAAGTGCTTGAGAAACAAGCAACTTCATCACTCTTTGCAGGAAGGGAAACAAGGATCTTAGAAAGAACATGATGCAACAACTAGTAGAAGAAGGAGAAATCAAATTGTTTCCTGGCAACAAAGAGAAAACAAGAAATTTCACAAGGTGGTGTTGTTCCTTGACCTTTCTTTAAAAGGCAAACAAAAGCATGCTTGTTCTGGTTTAAACTGAAATTGTTGAATCTTTCTGGAATGTGAAGTTTTTAGTATGTTTGTTGGTTTACTGCTTTGAATAAAGTAAATGCCTAGATGTTTGGATATAACTCCACCTTCTTAAACAAATGCTTGCCATGCTTGTTCTGTTTCCAAAAATTAAAAGAAAAGTTTGAACAAAGGTAACTTGGCTCAATTAGTGACAAATCAAGTAGAATTAAGTGGTGGTATGCATGCTTGATTGTTTAGTTAGCTCACTGGAAATTGAGTGTAGAATTATCATTTTTTGTGTAGAAGTTGAATATTGTCTATGGATCTTGATGAATAAATGTCTTTGGCCATGAAAAAGAAAAAAAAGAAGAAGAAAAGCCACTGAAAAAGGGCAACCAAAAAGCAAAAGAATTAAGAAAATAAAGCTAGGCACCAATGGTTTGAACTTTTGAGACATATGCCTGTGGTGTTTATGTACTAGGATCTGCTTGGATGAATAGGTTCTGTGGAGTGTTTCAACACTTGGTAACTTGGGTTAACTAACCCGGGATTATCAACCAAAAGTCCATTATCAAGAGCAACCTAGCTACAAAACATTTAGTTACACAAAGAGGTGCTGGGCACCAATGTCTCAAAAAGAAATGTGAACTAAAATGCCTGTAGTGGATATGTGTACTGCACTGATAAGAAAAAGAAAATGCCAAAGGCTTGTGCAACACATGACACTGAGCAAACAAGGAGCAAAAGAGCTCTACGAAATAGAAAAACAAGAAAGGAAAAAGTGCCAAGGACATGAGAATAACAAGAGGCCATAGCAGTGTTTGATGGATGCAATGAAAAAGTGATAATCCTCCCTGATAAGAATGAAAAAGTGATGCTACAACTTTCTGCATAAAACCCTTCTGATGAACTTCAATTGCTTGCTAATAGAGCCAATGTAATTGCTTTCTGTTTCATACTTTCCTCTCAAATATCTCAGGACTTGCTTAGGGACAAGCAAGTATTAAGTTTGGTGTTGTGATGCCAAGGCATCTTGGGCTAGTTTCACTAGCATATTTCTGTTAGTTTTGGTTGTTTTATGCATTTTCTTGAGCTTAAAGTAACCAAGAATGGTTAAATGAACAACAAAGCAATGAATCACCCAAGCAGTATAATTTTGATGCAAATTCCATGAGTTTTAGTGATATTACTTGAATGCTATGAATGGATGAATTCTCATGAAATTTTGCAAGACTTTGATGCAATTGTTTGGATGATTTCAGGGAAGAAGAGGCTAGGCAAGGAAGCAACAACATCAATAAAGGAAGCTTGAATATCAAATGGGACGTTTAAGCTCCAGTTTAAGGTTAAACTGGAGCTTAAACGCCAAAATCATGGGAAGAGAGGAAATGCTGTAACTGGCGTTTAACCTCCAGTTTGACCTCAAACTGGAAGTTAAACGCCAGAATGAGAAAAGGAACCAACAAGCATTCCACGTTTAACCTCCAGTTTGACCTCAAACTGGAGGTTAAACGCCAGAATGATGAATTGAACTAAGGGAGGCACAAAAGCATTTCCACGTTTAACCTCCAGTTTGACCTCAAACTGGAGGTTAAACGTGTTCGACACTTTCTTTTCTCACCAAGAAGCATCCCACGTTTAACCTCCAGTTTGACCTCAAACTGGAGGTTAAACGCCAGAAGCAAGAGAGGCACCAGGAGCATTCCACGTTTAACCTCCAGTTTGACCTCAAACTGGAGCTTAAACGTGTTATATGGAACAGCTTGACCATGCCTTCTTCAAACGTAAATAACTTGAGCTACAAAACTCCAAATGAGGTGATTCAAAATGCATTGGAAAGAAGACATCTAGAGCTTTCCAAGCATATATGGCATGCATGGTGGATACTAAAAATTAAGGGAGAAAACAGCCCCGTAATGTGCATAGAAGAGCATAGTACCAACATGCAATCAGGCCAGCTGACCTCTTCAACTTCCATGGAGTATAACTCGAGTTGTAGAACTCCAATTGAGGTGCTTCCAGTTGCATTGGAAAGTAGACATCCATAGCTTTCCAACGAGGTATAATAGTCCATATTTGGCATCAAATTGGCAAGGTTGACAAGAGAACAAAGTGACGACTCAATGAAAGGGAAGTGTTTCCACGTTTAACCTCCAGTTTGACCTCAAACTGGAGGTTAAACGTGTTCGATGGTTTTCCTTCCTCCAGGGTGTTTTCTTCATTCCACGTTTAACCTCCAGTTTGACCTCAAACTGGAGATTAAACGTGTTCGATCCTAATTCCCTCCAGAGCTTGCTTTCTTCATTTCCAAGTTTAACCTCCAGTTTGACCTCAAACTGGAGGTTAAACGTGTTCGATATATTCACTCTCCTGGGTTGCTTTCTTCCAATTCCACGTTTAAGTTTTAGTTTGACCTTAAACTGAAACTTAAACTTCAACTTAAACACCACCATTTGAAAAGGTTTCTGGGCCAAATATATTGAAGTTTAAGTTAGCAATTGAGCACAAATACTAACTTAAACATATTATGGTGTGAAACCCAAGTGAATATCATGGTTTATGAGATTGGGCCTGAAGAATTGATGAGTCTGGAATTCAATTTGTTGAGCCTTGTGTCATTACTTGTTTATCACTAAGTTTTCTCAATGAATGTTGCAGAATTGGATCACAGTCTCATCAGAATTATGGACCATAAACCCAAGGCAAAAGGAAATCAAGGAAAGGCCTCAAAGCCCAAGAAACACAACAGAAGCTCAATTTAGAAAGTGTATAAATAGGATAGAATTGAAGTTAGTTGACACTTTTTGACACTTTAGAATTTTTCATACTGTAATTGAATTCAGAGCTATGACACACTAAACCCCTTTCATTGGGTTAGGGAGCTCTATTGTAATTCAATGAATCAATAATAGTTTTCATCTTCTTCTTCAATCTTTTCTCTTGAATTTTGTTAGAAAGCTTCTCGATCTAATTCCATTGGGTAGTTGTCTTGGGAAAGAAACTATCCATAATTGGAATCCTTCGGAACCTTGGGAAAGGAATGATGGATTCATGCTAGAGAAGCTTTCTCACAGTGAATTGGATTGGGGTTTGGATGGATATTGTGACATGTAATCCTACCAAATTGTGGTTCATGAAACTGTGTGGTATAATCAGTGATCAAGCATCATCTCTTCTTATGAACATTTAAACCAAGGGATTGGGAATTTGTTTGTTTTTAGAGAGAATTGGTGAGCCAAGGAATTGGGATCCAATCATATAAGATTGCCAAGCAAGATTTAATGAATGCATTGGTTGAGGAAGAGATGAAAATGTTTTGATTCGGAGATCTCAATATCTCCTAATACCCAATGAACTCCCCATCTCTGATCTACACTTTCTATTTACATTCTGCAATTTCAATTCATGCAATCACCCCAATTCCCTTTTAATTTCAGCAATTTAATTTCTCGCACTTTCATTCTTGCAAATTTAAGATTCAGTCATTTCAATTCCTTGCAATTTACATTTCCCGCCAATTTACTTTATGCAATTCACATCCAATTCTTGATTCCGCTCAACTAACCAAACTTCTAATTCGAATTGCTCATTCAACCAATCCTTGTGGGATTCGACCTCACTCTATTGTGAGTTTTTACTTGACGATAACCGGTGCACTTGCCGGAAGGAATTTTGCCGATCTGTGCAATTTCCTGAAATCGTAGCATAACAAGTTTATGCAGCATCACTAATTAAGTATGGGAAATTGTGGGGACAAAGAAGGGAATGTGTCATGATAATATAATGGGAATTTGGACACCTACTCATGTGAAACTATAAGAATAAAAAATCTATGTGCATTGATTAGCTATGTTTATTTTTATGTTTATGTTAAAAAAAATATTCAATAAATAAATAAGGGGACAAAATTACCCCAATGCTGAGTTAAGAATTCAAAGATAAATGCATGTATGATAAAATTAAAATAAAAAGTTGATACATGAGTATGAAATGTGAAAGAGAATTCTAGGTAGCTAGGTACGAACTCCAAAGTTATATAAAATATATATAGGTTATGTTAAAGTTTGGGTTAATTAAAGATTCAATTTATAAGCTCACTTAACCATATATGTATCCTTACCTTTACCTTGGCCCCATTACAACCTTGAAAAGACCTCATGATGTTGCATTAGTATATTAAATGTTGTTGATTGGTTAGGAGAAGAACAAAAATCAGGGAGCATGATTAGAGAAGGATAGAGTGATTACCCTATATACTAGAGAGACTAGAGTATACATACATCATCAGTGAGGGTTCAATGCTTAAAATTCTATGTTCCCTGCTTTCATGAGCTACCTTCTTGCATTTTTATCTGTTCTTACTGTATGAGAATTGAATTAGTGGAACTTGATTTGTAATTGTTTTGAAGAGCTTATTTATTCTTGATCAAGTGGACAAGAATCATATAGTTGCATTCACATATATAGGTTGCATTGCATTGCATGAGTTTTTACATGTTCCTACTCATTTATTTTATCTCCTCCAACTAAACATGAGGACAAGCTAATGTTTAAGTGTGAGGAGGTTGATAAACCACTATTTTATGGTTTATAATGTGTTTAATTGTGTGGTTTTATCATGATCTTTACCCACTTATTCATATAATTAGCATGCATTTATATTTCCTTCTTAAAATTATTACATGGTTGAAAACTTACTTCCTAGAGACTTTTAATTAGGTATTTTGATTCTCCTTTATTCCATTCGATGTCGTGATCTGTGTGTTAAGTGTTTTAGGATTTATAGGGCATGAATGAGTTGGAGATTGGAAAGGAAGCTTGCAAAAATGGAAGGAACACAAGAAATTGAGGAGATGACCAGCGAGAAGTGGCGCGGCCGCATGGCTCACGCGATCGCGCGAAAGAGAGGAAATCGCAGTGACGCGGCCGCATAGCTTACGCAACCGCGCGGATTAGAAAAGCATAAGCGACGCGGATGCGTGGACGATGCGCACGCGTGGTACGAGAAACGCCGAGTGACGCGAACGCGTGGATGACGCGGCCGCGTGACATGCGTGATCTGCAGAATTTCAGAAGTCACTGGCAGAGTTTCTGGGCAGGATTTCAACCCAGTTTTTGGCCCAGAAACACAAATTTGAGCCAAGGAACATGCAGAAACAGACAGACATTCATTCCGCATAATTATTAGTTTCTAGATCTGAAATTGCTTCTCCCCTAGGTTTTACTCACTTGAACGTTCATAGTTAGGATTTTGAAGGTTTTGGCTTTAGCTTTTGAGAAAAGTCTACCTCCAGTACTAGTCATTATATTCTGTTATTTACTTTTCATTTATTCTTCCATATTCTTAATTCCCCTAGAGTTGACATTGGATTATTTTCATGAGTTATTAATATAGACTATTTTTATTTTCAATTAATCCCTTTCATTATTATTCATCATGTCTTCTTTTATTTTCCCCATTAATTCTGTGAAGTTTATAATTATGATGAGTGAGTAGTTCCATAACTTGATTGGGAGATGATTGAAAGGAATCCTTGAGTTGAATCACTCAAGAGAGAAATTATAATTGGAATTATTGTTGGATCAACCTCTAATCATTGACACTAGTCCTCCCTAAGAGAGAGGATTAGGACTTGTGACTAGAAACAGCTTTCCAACTTGCTTGACTTTCCTTTACCTAGTAAAGGATAACTAAGCAGAGCAACTTCCAATTATTAATTAATCTTGAGAGTACTTCAACAAGAATAGGGCTTCCAACTAATCTACTCCCAGTCAAGGCTTTTATTTAAGATTAATTAAATTTTCTAATTTAATTTCCTGTTATCAACTCAACCATTTTTGAAAACACCTAATTGATAAAATAGCACATTTCTCTGCAACTCGTTGGGAGACGACCTGGGATTCATACTCCCAGTATTTTAATTTCAATATTGTGACAACCCTTTTAAATTGATAAGCGGATTTTCGGCTGGTTAAGGACTGTACTTGCAACGTATTTCTATTAATAAATTCTTAACTCGCCAATTTCCACCACGTCAAGCAACCGCACACCTTGTCCGCGCGCACACCTCATTTAGTGTGCGTACGCACACGACCCTGTGTATACGCACGCCTCTGTTTCCCCACCATTACACTTCTTTTCGTCTCTTCTTCTCTCTTCCACCCATCTCTTCTCTTGCTTTTGCCCTCTTCTCTACTTGCTCTACCTTGTTTTGTTTGCATTTCATTTTTATTTTGGTAATTATATTAGGTTTTGTTTAGTTGTTTGTTAATTGAATAAGTTGCAAGTGTTTGCTTGATGTTGATTGGGTTGCTTCTTGCTTAAGTTTTAATGTAATTGTTGATAAATATGTGCACTGAGCATCAAAGCCTTGTTTAATTGCCTAGTTGAATTGTGAGTTTGATTCATATGTTGTAGCTACCATATGCATTAGACTTTATCCTTGTGTGGCATTTTGAATTGTGAACTTTTACTTTAGTGAATTGAATTAAATTTCTTGTTCATCATGGTTTTTAAGTCAATATAATCACATCACGAGGTCCTTGTTTCTTGTTAATGCTTTGCATTTATTTGAGTTGACTTGACTTGATTCCTATCAAGACTTGTCACTTTTAGTAACAAACACATTAACCATGTGATTATTTGATTTTTACTAAGGATGAGTAAGTAATTTTCTTTTCATCATTGCATTGGTTATTGTTTGTTGTGCTATTATATCAATTTTGCTCGTTCAATTACACAACTTCAATATTCAATAATTCCTACATTCAATTCACTATTGATTATTGTTGCCTAAGTTTGCACGTGCTTAAATGTTGCTCATCCATTGCTTGCATCTTAGGCCATTTAGTTGAGGAACTCATGCTTACTTTTTCATTGTGTAGATGTCACGTTAGCCGGCCATTGTGTGTATTCCATACCACTATGCAAAATTTCTCAATTAGATGCTTATTTACTCTCTCCTTTACCCTTTTGTGCTACTTGTCCTATGATTCCTAATTATACTTTATTCATTCTTTTTGAGGATGAGACGTGAGGCAAGGAGCCGAGAGAGGAGGAGGACATCGAGGATGGAAACACTAAGAATGCGTTGGACATTGGCGGTTTCCACACAACCCAAGCCCCCACATCCACCAACTGAAGGTGGAGGAGCTCTTAGAGACATTCTCCCTGAATCGTGTTCGTGCACGGAGACTGTGCAATGCTTAAGTGTGGGGGAAGATTCGTCATTTTAGGGCGTAACTTTCTTTTCCCAAACACTTTGTACTTTATTTTTATTTCTTTAGGTTTCTTGTATATATTATACTTTTGATTGTTGCATTGCATTTTTCTTTTAGTATATATGTCTTAACTTATGCATAGTTTGTTTCTAGTTATTACATGTTGCATTTTTTGCATCTTTCCCTTAGTATATATTTAGAAGTTGTGATTGGATGATGTGAATAGTATAGCATCTAGTTCAATTTTGTCCTCATTGTTCATGTTAATTTTTGCTTGTTGAAAACTAGGAATAGAACTAGGGAAGTTTTTGAAATTGCATCCATCACATCATACATACATATAGAAAATAATTTTGGTAAAAAACAAACAAGAATTTTCGAAGAATTTTGTTTTTAGGGGCATTCTATTGAATTGATTTGGAAAATTGGTTTTAAACTTGCTTGAATGATTTTTCATGGAACATAGAAGAGTAAAGAACAAATACCTTGTGAGTTTTTGGGCTTATATTGAGTGGTTACACATTTCTAACCACTAATTTTGTTCATTGTGTGTTATATCTCTTCTATGATTACAATCTTGGTTTTGCTTGATTCTTTATTTTATATGATTGATGTTTTGAATTGCATTGAGCATGATTAAGGCCATCTTTGCATAGCTCAGTAACCCATATAGACCTACCCTTTGCATCTACCACTGTTAACCCTTTTAGAGCCTTATTTACCCCCATTGTTTGTAATATCACCACATTACAACCCTAAGTAAAAAACCATGAATTACCTTGGATTGCATCCTTGATTAGCTTAGGTTGAAGGAGTGTGTTACATTTAAGTGTGGGGGAATCTTTTGGGAAACTTTGGTAGTAAAAGAAAATGTTCAACTTGGGTATTTACTGAAAATTTTGAAAAATGGAAACATTCATGTATGAACTACGTAACCATATGTAATTCTAAAAAAAAATCTTCATCATGAAAAGGGTACAAAAGTCACCCTAAAGAGAAAAGAAATGTATAAAGAATTGTATATGTGATGTTTTGTGAGAAAAGCATACATGAATGTGTATAAAAAGTATGACGGGAAGTTAGGTTGCATTTTGTGTTTGATTTGATTGATATAGGTTGAGTGAGAACTTAAACTAATCAAGGATTCAATCATTTTAGTCCACTTGGCCATATCTATCCCACCTTTATCCTAATCCCATTACAACCCAAATAATTCCTCATGATAATTGCATTCATGCATCACATGTTTGTTGATTGTTAGATGAAAAGCAAATCCTTGAAAGCATGATTAGAAGGAGATTCGAGTGAATTGACCCTAAACACCGAGTGATTTGAGTGTATACACACCTAGTGAGGGTTCAATTACTCACTTCTATGTTTCCACTTTTCTTATCATGTATTCTTGCAAGTTGCTTCATTTTTGATAACTTGAATCAATTCTCTAGATCTTGTTTGCATTGAATTAACTCTTTGCTTAAGCCCTACCTTGTATATATACTTGCTTGGAAGTTTGATTTTTTGTTTTCACCAATTCAATAGGATACTATAGTATATATGGGTATATATAGTATATACATACTTACATGCACATAAGTAGTTTCATTGAATAAATCGTTCACCCTTTCATTCATCTCTTTGGGTTGTGTTTAGCATGAGGACATGCTATTGTTTAAGTGTGGGGGAATTGATGAGTCCATATTTTCCGATATATTTTGGTTTGATTTGAGTGGATTCCATCATATAAACCCATAATTATTCATCTAAATAGCATGCTTTCGAGATTTCTTCCTAAATTGGGCTTAATTGTGAAAACATGCTTTTTAGGCCTTAAAATAGCTAAAATTAATTCACTTTAATCCCATTTGGTGCCTTGATGTATTTGTTGAGTGATTTCAGGTTTCCAAGGCAAGTGTGGGATGGAAGAAGTGAAGAGAAAAGCATGCAAAAGGGAGAAATCATGAAGAAAATGAAGTTTGGAAGCTGCTGTAAAGGTGCGTACGCACAGTGATGCGTGCATACGTACAACAGTGACTTCGTGCAAGGATGCGTACGCACGATGAGAATTCTGTGCAACTGTGCGTACACACAGTCGGTCGTGCATATGCACGCGTGCATATGCGTGAGGTCATTACTGCAAATCGCTGGGGGCAATTTCTGGGCCCCCAAAACCCAATCCAACTCATTTCTGAAGCTATTTCAACCCCAATTCAAGTGGAAACAAGGGGGTAATTAGGTTTAGTTTTTGTCATGTTTTAGTGTAGTTTTCTAGAGAGAGAAGCTCCCCCTCTCTCTAGTATAAGGGTTCTTTAGTTTAATTTCTTGTAATTTCTACTTTTAATTCTTGTTTCCATTTACTTTTTCTTGTCATTTATTGTTATTGCATCTTTGTTCTTCTTCAATTCTCTTGTTATTTTCCTTTATTTTGTCATTTTCATGTTTATGCACACTCTTGTTATTTT
Source organism: Arachis stenosperma (assembly GCF_014773155.1). Lineage (NCBI taxonomy): Eukaryota > Viridiplantae > Streptophyta > Magnoliopsida > Fabales > Fabaceae > Arachis > Arachis stenosperma. Next base: position 91,934,744 of record NC_080379.1, on the reverse strand, counting down.
AATTTTCAATTAATGCAATTTATGTTTTATATTCATTTAATGCTTTCTTTAATTGTTATTGTCATTTTCTTGCTTTTGGTAGTTAGCTTTTATTTTTAATGTAATTTAATATTATTTTATTTCTATGCACACCAAGTGTTTGGTAAAATGCTTGGCTTAGTTTTTACTTAGTTTTTCTTCACTCTTGGCTTGAAATTGTTGACTTTGGTGATCCTTGAGTCATTGATGTCCATTCTTGTTTGATATATTAGAGTAGTTAGTTAATTTGGTTTTCCTTGACTCTATGTGACCCGTAGTGTTGACACAGGACTTAGGAATTAAAATTAACTATGCCTATTTCACTTATCCTCGATGTAGGGTTGACTAAGTAGGATTAACTCTTCATAATCATCATGTGTTTGTGGTCAATGGCTAGGATAGGTGACCTTAGCTCTCAATTACTTGCCAAGAGGTTTCTTGCACTTTAATATTACTTGCTTTGACTTTTATTGCTTTTGACTTTTAATTTCTTGCATGTTAAGTTTTCACATTTTAATTTCTTGCATGTTAAGTTTTCACACTCTTTGTTGAGAAATTGGATGTTTGGATGGAATTGAGTTGTGGATGTCCATTCCGCATTATGTGAGAATAGTTAATTGGTTTGGTTTCCATTGACGCTAGTCTTTCACTATGTTAATTAGTGAGTTGACTAGGACTTATGGATTGAGATCAATCACACTCTTTTGACTAATTCTCAAGGAGGATTGACTAGTTTGGATTGATTCCACACAATTGCCATGTTTGTGGTCCACAACTAGGATAGGAAACCTAAACTCCCCAATTCTTGCCAAGAGTTGCCATTTACATTCCTTGCATGTTTATTTGCTTTCTTTTAAATTCTTGCATGATTATTTACTTTTTTGCTATTTACATTCCCTTGATCTCTTGCTTTCATTCCCAATTCCCCATGCTCTCTCCCATAGCCAATAATAGACACTTAATTGCAACTCTTAGGAAAGACGGCCCGAGGTTTAAGTACTCTCGGTTAATTATAATTTCTAAACATTTGATCATGAGGATTCATTGTTGGTTTAGACTATGCTACCGATGAATTGATGCTTGTTTTTTATTGATTCTAAACTATACAATAAATTCCTCTTCAGAGATGCATCTTCTTAGAATCCCATCAGCACACCTCTTGAAGAGGTAAGGCTCATCCCAAATGTAATGCTTGGCATCATTGATGAGCTTCCTTTTCAAGTGTTTGTTGATGTTGGAGGGTAGCTCTCCAATGGCCTTGAAGTTAGCTATGTCTGCGAACCATGGAGCCTCTTGAATCATCATCAGTTGCTCATCTGGGAAGCTTTCATTCACTCCAGGGTTGTGTGCTTCATTCCCTTCATGTGGGATCCTTGATAGGTGGTCAGCCACCTTGTTCTCCGCTCCACTTATATCCTTGATTTTAATGTTGAATTCTTGGAGTAGTAAGATCCATCTTATCAGTCTAGGCTTGGACTCTTGTTTGGTTAACAAGTACTCAAGAGCTGTATGGTCAGTAGACACAATGACTTTAGAACCAATGAGGTAAGATCTAAATTTATCAAATGCAAAAACTATAGCAAGAAGTTCTTTTTCTGTGGTGATGTAGTTCCTTTGTGCTTCATTAAGGACCTTGCTAGCATAATAGATGACGTGAACTAGCTTGTCTCTCCTTTGCCCGATGACAGCACTAATAGCAAAATATGATGCATCACACATCAATTCAAAAGGTAAGTCCCAACTAGGTGGTGTTATAATAGGTGCAGAGGAGAGCTTGCTTTTAAGCTCATCAAAAGCTTGCATACATTCTCTATCAAAGATAAATGGTACATTAGAGACAAGCAAGTTACTCAAGGGTTTGGCAATTTTTGAAAAGTCTCTAATGAACCTTCTATAGAACCCAGCATGTCCCAAGAAACTCCTAACTGTTTTGACATTGCAAGGTGGGGTAATTTTTCAATCACTTCCACCTTAGCTCTATCTACCTTTATGCCTTTTTTAGAGATTTTGTGGCCAAGGACTACCCCTTCGGTAACCATAAAATGGCACTTCCCAGTTCAAAACTAGGTTAGTCTCTTGGCATCTCTTGAGTACCAAGGCAAGATGATGTAAGCAATTAGGAAAGGAGTCACCAAACACTAAAAAGTCATCCATAAAACCTCAATAAACCTCTCAATCATATCAGAAAAATGGACAGCATGCACCTTTGAAATGTGGCAGGTGCATTGCACAAACCAAAGGACATACGTCTATATGCAAAAACACCATAAGGGCAATTGAAGGAAGTATTCTCTTGGTCTTTAGGATCCACTACAATCTGGTTGTAGCCTGAGTATCCATCCAAGAAACAATAGTACTCATGTCCAGCAAGCCTCTCCAACATTTGATCCATGAATAGTAGAGGAAAATGGTCCTTCCTTGTGGCTTCGTTGAGCTTTCTGTAGTCTATACATATGCGCCATCCAGTCACTGTTCTTGTTGATATCAATTCATTTCTTTTATTTGGCACAACTGTGATTCCTCTTTCTTGGGGACTACTTGAACTGAGCTTACCCAAAGGTTGTCTGAGACGGGGTAAATCACCCCTGCTTGCCACAACTTCAGCATTTCTTTTTGCACCACTTCCTTCATTGTTGGATTCAATCTTCGTTGGGGGCTGTATTGAGGGCTTGGCATCCTCCTCAAGAAGGATTTTATGCATGCACATTAAAGGGCTAATGATGCCAAGGCATCTTAGGTTAGTTTCACTAGCCTTTTTCTTTTATTTTTAGTAGTTTTAGGAACTTTCTTGAGATATAAGTAATCATTTGGGTTAAATGTTCATGTATACCTTGAATCATTCAAACATGTTTAATTTGATGCATTTTCATGAGATTTTGGCCATAATTACTTTTGTGCTAAGAATGATGCAATTTCTCATGACTTTAGCAAGGCTTTGATGCATGTATTGGTTGATGATAGGTGAAGAAAAGGATGGAAGGAAGTTGAAGAAAGGCCATGGAAAGAAGGAGGAGAAGCAACGTTGGTGGCCAAAGTTGGACCACCAATGTTGCCTCAAACGTTGAGGGGAAGGAAACAAGGAAATTTGCTGCATAATTCTGATATTCACATTGGAGGGAATATTGGCAAGCCAACGTTACCCCAACATTTGTGATATAATGTGCTTTCTGAAAATTTGGAAAAATTGTGGCGACACGTACGCATACCATACACGCACGCATGGGTAGTGAATTTTGACAATCTACGTGCACGCATGGATAGGCCAACATTGGAGGGGACGTTGCCAGTCCAACGTTGATGCCAATGTGCGTGATCTGAGCTCTAAATCTTGCTTTCGAAAAAGCGCATTGACGTGCACGCGTATGCTATGCGTACGCGTGAGCGTGACTTTTGGCAATCCATGCGCACGCATAAGTGACGTGTATGTGTGGATGAATCAATGTTGGAGGGAGCGTTTTTGGTACAACGCTGAGGCCAACGTACGCGAAAATGTTTCAAAATGGGAATTGGGGAGTTCGCATCAACGCACACGCGTGGATGAGCATTCTGGTCCCAAACGTGCGCACGCATAGGCAACGCATACACGTGAAGTGGTAAATTGTACCATCCACGCACACGCGTATGTCACGCCCACGCGTGGACAAGAAAACGTTGGCACCCAAACTTTGAGTCAAACGTTGCTCAAAACGCCTAAAATCCATTTTTTCTGAAGGATGTTTGACTCAACGTTTGCCCTCAAATGTGGACTCCAACGTGGGCATCAGAACTCTGCAAATCAAGCGCTTCTCTTCTAAATAGCATTGGAGCAACTTCAACCCATTTCAATTAAGGCCAAAAGCCAAAATTAGAGAATGAAGATCAATGGAAGAAAGTGTATAAATATCTTAAAGTTTAAGTTAGTTGGGGGGGCTAAGACACTGATACTGAAACTCTGCCTAATTTCCCTTTCTCTGCAACTTTTCAATTCTACAATGTACTTTTCATTTTCATTTTTTACTTTTAGAGCTATGAACAACTAAACCCCTTTCATTGGGTTAGGGAGCTCTGTGTAATTCAATGGATCAATATTAGTTTTCATTCTTTTTCTTCTTTCTTTTCACTTGATTTTTCTAGAAAGCTTTCGATCTTCATCCAATTGAATAGTTATCTTGGAAAAGAAGCTGTTCATAATTGGATCTCCTCTAAACCTTGGAAGAGGAATGAGGAGATCTTTCTAGAAAGGCTTCCTCACATTTGATTATATTGGAGTTTGGATGGATATTGTGACATGTAATCCTACCAACACTTTGATCTATGAATTTGTGTGGTATAATCAGTAACCATACTTCATCTCTTCCCATGAGCACTTAAATCAAGAAATTAGGCAATTGTTCATGCTTAGAGAGATTAGGTTGCCAAGGAATTGGGATCTAATCACTTAAGATTGCCTAGGAGATCAATGAATGTATTGATTGAGGAAGAGATGAACATGAATTTGATCCAGAGAATTATCACATCTCCTGACCCCACTGAACTTCCCCATCTCTGATCTACCCATTCTTTTACATTCTGTCTTTAATCTGATGCTCAATTTCCCCACTGTCATTTAATTTCTTACAATTTAAGTTTTTGCACTTATATTTTTGCAATTTAATTTTGGCTATTTAATTTCTTGCTCTTTAAGTTTCCCGCCAATTTTACTTTTTACGATCCCAATTTCAAATCGATTTTAGTTCAACTAGCATAATTCTCCAATTAACATTGATCAACGAACCAATCCCTTGGGATTCGACCTCACTCTATAGTGAGTTTTACTTGACGACAATCCAGTGCACTTGCCGGTAGAAAATTTGTTGAGAGACAAGTTTTCGTATATCAAGTTTATGGCGCCGTTGCCGGAGATTGGTTTTGTATTGACAATTACTCAATTGGAGGATAACAAGATTGAGCATTTTTATTTTCTTTTGTTCATTGAATTTCAACTTCAGCTGCTTAGTTTTACTTTCTGCAATTTTTGCTGTTTCTCTTTATATTTCCTTACTTTCGAGCAAGTTAACTGATGAGCGGATAATTTATACATTTTTTGGCATTATTTTTAGATAATTTTTAGTATGTTTTAGTTACCTTTTAGTATATTTTTATTAGTTTTTATGCAAAAATCACATTTCTAGACTTTACTATGAGTTTGTGTGTTTTTCTGTGATTTCGGGAATTTTTTGGCTGAAATTGAGGGACCTGAGCAAAAATCTGATTCAAAGGCTAAGAAAGGACTGCAGATACTATTAGATTCTGACCCTCCTGCACTCGAAGTAGATTCTCTGGAGCTACAGAAGCCCAATTGGCGCATTCTCAATTGCGTTGGAAAGTAGACATATTGGGCTTTCCAGTAATGTGTAATAGTCCATACTTTACCTGAGATTTGATGGCCCAAACCGGCGTCCAAACACCCACCAGAGACCCTTTTCTGGCGTAAAACGCCGGAACTGGCACCAAAACTGGAGTTAAACGCCCAAACTGGCATCCAAGCTGGCGTTTAACTCCAAGGATGGCCTATGCACATGAAAGCTTCAAAGCTCAACCTAAACACACACCAAGTGGGCCTCGGAAGTGAATTTCTGCACTATCTACACTTAGTTACACATTTTCTGTAAACTCTAGTAACTAGTTTAGTATATATAGCATTTTTTACTATTGTATTGTGGGGCTGGCAGCTTTTGAGAATTATCTTATGCCAATTGGGAGGCTGGTGACGAGAGGACTTTTGTCGTTAAAGAATTTCACAAAAGTAATCGCGTTGTAAGTATAGCTTCTAGACCAACAAAGAGTCCTTTCGCACAAAAGTTTTGGTTGTCACTAAAGCAAACCCAATAAAATTTATAACCGAAGTATTGAAATCTCAAGTCGTCTCTCAAGGAATTGCAGGGAGGTATGATTTATTATTGGTTATGGAAAAGTATCTTTTGGTTTTTTTGAAAGGTTTGAACAAAGAATTTAGATGGCAAGAAAATAAATTAATAACTAGAAAAACTCTTGGCAAGGTATGAGAACTGGAAATCCCATCCTAGTTATCCTTATCAGTTGTGATGAGAATTGTTTATTGCTCCCACTTAGTTAACCCTTACTAAATAAAGGAAAGTCAAGTGGACTATTCAGTTTGATTCATCAAGTCCTAGTCAACTCTTATAGAAAAACTAGCTTTAGAGGGATCCAAATCAATCAGCAAATTCCAATTTTCAATCAACAGCTGAGTTTGACAACTCAAGTGTCACCAATTACTCAACCAAAGCCAAAAGGGGGAAAATCCAAATTATTTATATCCTAAAGAGAAGAAAGCAATCATAAATCTGAAATACCTCAAATTATATTAACTAGAAAATCAAATTAAACATAGGAATCCATAAACCAAATTGGGAAAATAAACAAACTAAAGTAATAGAGTAAATAGAAGTAGAAGAGAACATAAATTAAAGGAACATTGAACCTGGAATTGTGAAGAAGAAGTCCTAACCCTAAAAGAAATCCTAAATCCTAAAACCTAAGAGAGAGGAGAGAGCCTCTCTCTCTAGAAAACTACATCTAAAACCTAAATTGTGAATAATGAATGTTGTGAATGTTCTTCCCTTGAATGGATGCATTCTCCCACTTTATAGCCTCTAATATGTGTTTTTTACGCTTGGATTTGGGCCGAAAAGGAGTCCAGAAATCGCTGGGGACGTTTTCTGCAATTTTCTGCACGTGGTATCCATCACGCGTGCGCGTGGGTCACGCGTGCGCGTCATTTGGAAGTTTTCCTTATCACGCATACGCGTCGCTTGTGCTTTACGCTAGGCATACGTTTGCGTCGTCCACGCATGCGCGTTGCTTGGGTTCTGCGCGAGTCACGCGTCCGCGTCGTCCAAGCGTGCGCGTCGCTGCCATTTCCTTCAAAACTTCATTTTCGCACGTTCCTTCCACTTTTGCATGTTTCCTTTTTGTTCTCTAAGCCATTCCTGCCCTATAAATCCTGAAAATACTCAACACACGAATCACGGCATCGAATGGTAATAAAGGATAATTAAAATTAATAATTTTATGGTCTAGGAAACATGTTTTCACATATATTAAGGAGTAAGGAAGGAATTGTAAAGCCATGCAATTTATATGAATAAGTGAGCAAAGACTTGATAGAAACCACTCAATTGAGCATAATATAAATCATAAAATAATGATTTATCAACCTCCCCACACTTAAATATTAGCATGTCCTCATGCTTAATCCAAGAGAAACTATAAAGGGGTGAAGGTAGAATGGTGGAATCTATGCAATGTAATCTATCTAAATGCAAACTACCTAAATGGATTATGTAAGTTTGATTACTATCCACCTATATACTCATAGAGCTTACATGTGGTCAAATTAAGTTAAATTTTTTCAAGGATTCATATATGCACAACAAAGTTTGAACCATATTAAAATATATTGACAATTGAGTTGAGCTAATCAAAAGAATTCATAAACTTGCAAGACAAGCAATGATTAAACATGGATATATGGAATTGAGCTACTGAACCCTCACTGGATTTGTGTTTACACTCTAATCACTCAGTGTTTGGGATTAATCACTCTACTCTTCTCTAGTCATGCTTTCTAAAACTTTGTTCTTCATCTAACCAATCAACAAATATTTAATGTACACATGCAAACATCATAAGGTCTTTTCAAGGTTGTAATGGGCTAAGGTAAGGGTGAGGGTATATATATAAGGCTAAGTGAGCTATAAATTAAATCCTTGATTAGTCTAAGATCTCACCTAACATATACATATTCTATACAATTTTAAAATTATGCCTAGCTACCCAATTTTCTCACTTTTGTATCACATACTCATGTATCAGCTTTTCTTTTGATTTTATCACATATGCATTGATCTTTCACCAAATTTAATATTGGGGTAATTTTGTCCCCTTATGTATTTGATCATATGGATTTTTTTTGAAATAAAAAAACTCAACATATCAATGCATATGGTATTTTGATTATTTTGGCCTTACATGAGCACGCACCCAAATTTCAAATAATTTATCAATTCAATACCTTCCTATCAACCCAAGTTCCCACGGTTCCCCACACTTAATTGATACACAATCTCTATCTTAAGCTAACCAAAGATTCAATTTAGGATATTTTAATTTGCTTTTCTGCTTAAGGCTAGTGATGTGGTAAAATTTAGAAAAAATGGGGATACAAAGGCTCAAGGTGGCTAACAAGGGTCAGTTAAAAAGGAAGGCTATTTGGGATAAGTGAGCAAAAATAAAAAATGGCCTCAATCATATGCAAGCATGTAAATACATTGAATATTGGACATATAGAATGGAGCAAAGTAAAGTCTGCAAGTATAGAGAAGAAGGGAGAAACACGCAAGAATGAAAACTATGGTTAAATAATATAACCATGCAATTAAACTCAAAAACTCACGGGTTGTGTGTTCTTTGGCTCAAAAACCATATATCAGTTATTTATATCATGCAAGTAGAAATCAAGAGTTTCCATTCAACTCAATGTGAATCTTTGAATGGCTCTTATAAAAATAAGTATTTTCCTTGAAAAATGTTGTCAATTTTACCAACATTTATTGCTATATATATATATATATATATATATATATATATATATATATATGGTGGGTGAATTGTTATGATTCTGAAAAACTAAAGTTTCTAGTTTACTCTTTATCTCTAATTCGAACCAAATTATTATATGCTAAAAGGGTAAACTAAACTAAATAATCTATATTTTCTATATCACAACTAAATAAGCTAAAAGTGCAAATTAAGCTAAATATCTAAGATATATATACAGCCAAAAATACAAAATGTAATAAAGTATTGAGAAATACAGCAAAAGAAAATGTGCAAGTACTGAAAGTCAAACAAGATAAAATAAAATAGACTATGATAAAGGGTCTGAAGGTAGTTCACCAAAATAAAGTTCGCCAGAGATGGTGACCTCCCCACACTTATATAATAGCATCGTCTCCGATGCTCAATCAGGCTGGGTGTGAAGATTCGTCACCTCCAAAGGGGTGTGCAAGTGTTGTCTGTATGGGCTCTGGCAGTGAAAGTGTCTAACGCTCTGCCTGTATAGGTGCCTGTAGGTCTGCTGGCGGTGTCTGCTGAGGCTCCTCATGCTGTGGCACTGCCTGGTCAGGTCCTGCCTACTCAGAATCTGCTTGTGCATCCACCTCTTGGTCATCCGCCTCCTCCTCAAATGGCTCGGATGGTGTGTCAGGCTCAGAGGGGATGTCAGTGTGACCTGACCGGATCATTAACTTCAAATGCTCATAGCGTCACTTGCTGCGACACTCAGACCACTCATATCACCGCTGGTTGCAGTGCTCCATCTAGTCTAGGCGCTCAAATAAGTGATGCACAAGATGGTAGACGGGCTGGGAGGTAGGTGAGGGTGCTATGGATGTGGTTGGTGCAGTAGATGCTAAAGGGGCAGCAGAAGATGTGGCTGCATTAGCAGAGGCAGTAATAGAGGGCGGTCTGTAGCCCAGAGCCTCAAACTTCTTGCCGTGTGGGATGATCTTCTTGCAGTCGGTGGCTGGTGGCTTCTCGTCCTCAGGCTCCCAGGATACCTTAGCTCGGCGGCCCAACTGGGTAATCAGATAAGGGAAGGGCATAGTGCCTCGGACCTGAACTTTAGCCATGGAATGCCTGATGAACCGAGGAAGTTACAGGTCCTTGCCTTCCATCACGCACCAGATAAGAGTAATCATGGCAGATGGCACCTCCGTCTCGTGAGTGCTTGGCATCACCTAGTTTCTCAGAATTTGCTGCCATAGCTGAGCCTCATCATTCAGATAAATGATTTTTATGCCTTTTGGGTTTACTGTTGACTTACCCATAACACATGGGATAGCTGGGTCAATGGATATGGTTCGCTTCACTGCTTCCCAATCAAATCGCATAAATCTCATATCTTCCTCAGCCTTCTGATAACCATCTGGCTGATCAGATTTAGGCAGAAACTAAAGGATATCTTCAATTGCCTCCTCAGTGACTAGAATCTATTTTCCTCTGAGCTGTACTGCATCCAGGGTTGTCTTGTAATAGTTGCAATAGAATTCTCAGACCCAGGATGCATTAACTTCCGTCAAGTCCCTCTCCATAAAGAATCAGCCTCTTTATTTTATCTGTTCTATAGTATACTGCTGTAATTCAACTAGAATTCGGAGGGTCTTTTCCAAGTATAGGTGCCTTTTAGTCCCAAAGACATCATATTTTAGTTCACAGTAACGATTTGTGAACTTGATCGGATTAGTGGCAGGTACCAGTTGATCTGCTTTTTCCTGCAGAGAGAAGTTTTTCTCACGCCAGGAGTCATCATGCAGAATATCTAACAGGGCGGTCGATGATTCTCCTCTCTTTCTTTTACCCGTGCTTGCTTTAGCTTTTTCTTTCCCCTTTGGATCAGACATCCTGAAAAATAGAAGTTTCAAGATACAATTTATCAACTTAAAGCAGAAAAATAGGAAGGCAAATAGGATTCAAGCAATATAAGCATAGATTGGCAAAATAGGGATAGAAGCCAAAGCATGAAGTAAGTCAGAAAGATATAGAAGGTTGGACTAAAGGCAAGATAAAACTATTAACTGAAATGCACAATGCCTGTTTGGCAGGAAACAACAATAAACATGCCATGAAAGGGGTTAAAGGGGGTTAGTAGAAACCAAGAGAGAAGTCAGAAAGGTAATGAAGTCAAAAGTTAAAAAGGGAAGTTAAAGTTAGTGGCATGGTACTGTAGTTCCTAGCTAACAGAAATACACAAACTTGAAGAACAAGTGACTCACATTCAAGCAGAGAATGCAGATTATTGATGGTAAATATGAAAATAAAAGAAGCATGAAAAGGATCAATAATCATCAATAATGCAATTGAAGTTGGAAGGGAACCAAAAGAGATAGTGAATGCTAGCCCAGCATGTCATGAGGTGACTTTGGTTTAAGCCAATTAAAGCACAACGGAATAGTACCAAAGGCAAGTCATGAATGGCGATTTAAGTAAAACCGGTTCTGAGGAAAATTGGGCAACATTCTGGCAGTAAAAGGAACGTTCCCGGAAAATCAAACAGCATAATAATGCAAGTAGCAATTGTCAAACAGAATTAGCATTTTATAAGAGTCTCAAAACAAGTTATATCAAACCAGCAAGTAAAATAGTATCGAGCAAAAATCTCAATCAAGATAGGTTCAAGGCAAAATGTAGACCAGAATAGTAGCATAAGATTAAGGCAATCAACAATCAAGCCTGGTTTAATTTAAAGGTACAAGTGCGGAATTGAAATGGAGCACTTGATTAATCATAGGAAATTTCAGAAAGGCAGGAACAGAAACTATGCAGAAGGATATCAATTTTAGTCAGCATATTGATTTCAAGATAATGCAGGGCAACGATTGCAAGTCACAGTAACAAAAGGAACATATAAGAATGATGGCATGTGGCAGAACATTATCACAACCATGAAACAGTGAAATAGCAACAACAGCAGTCAACCAATAGTAAGAAGCAGAAAATTCAAATAGCAAGTACGGAGCAATTATCAGACCTAGAATCCTCTAACCACATTCTAACTACCTAACCACCTAGAATCCACTACGAAACATGCATATCTAACTAATCTAAATTGAACAAAATTGAAAAAAATGCAAACGAACTAACTTGGACGGGAAAGGAATCGGAGTGCAGTGGAACCTGTTAGGGTGGTGAAAGAAATGGAACAAAGAAAGAGAGGGGTGGTATGGCGGCGCGGTGGTGGTGGTAGGGGTCGTCGACGGTGGCGGGGGGCAATGGGGGTATTTCTAATGGGAAAGAAGAGGAAGAGAAGGGGGGAAGAAGAAGGGGAAGAAGAGGAAGAGAATGGGAGAAGTGGGAAGGTATGGTAGTGTCGTGGTGGTGGTGGCCGGCGGTCTGGGTGTGACGGCGGCGGGTTTAGGGTCGGTGATGGGGCAGGGGTGAGAAGAGAGGGGTAGGGAAAAAAGGAGAAGGAAAAGAGAAGAAGGAGGGGTGAGGGGGAATGGAGGGAAATGGAGGGAAGGAGAGTGGAGATGGATCATTTGGGAAGGGGGAAAAAGTGGGCACGCAAAGATTAGGGTTTCCGCGTCAGGGATCTTAGTGAATTTAAATACACGCGGACGCGTGGGTTACGCGAGAGCATGGATGAGGCGAAAGTGCAACGACGTGGAAACGTCATTGACGCGACCGTGTGGGTAGGGATGGGTGAAGATAACACGCCCGCGTAAAGTACACGATCGCGTCGACCAAAATTGCGCTAAATGCACGAATCCAGCGCCGTTTTAGCGCAACTCTCTGTTTGATTTGAGGGAACAAATAGTTTTTAGGCGACGCGCGCGTGATGCGCCAAAAAAAGGTAAGCGATGCAGATGCGTCATGGACGCGCACGCGTGTCCTAATTTGTGCTTATCGCTCCCCAGCCGCACGATTCCAGCCCAACTTTCTGTTCGTTGGATGGAGACGCCAATTTGGAATCGACGCCCACGCGTGACCTACGCGTACGCGTGGTGTGGTCTTTTTTATATATATGCATAATGCAAATATGAAGATGCTGATGCAGATGTTATGAATGGTACTTGATGACATGTCATCATGTCATATTTTTCTATGCTTTTTCATACAAGAAATTAATGATTTGTGCTTAAATATTGAATGCTTTTGTACTTAATTGGTATATTTCTTTGATCTTTTAATTTTATAAATCATGTAGAAAATAAGAAGAAAAAGAAGCAAAGAAGCACAAAATAAGCTAAAAAGGAGGAAAGAAGAGCTTTTGGGCACACTTTGAAGTTGGAGCACACTTTGGAGCCTTAGGCCACGCTTTTAAAAGTGTGGCCCATGACCAAATCAAAGGAGATTGGCAATCAGCACTCAAAGCTCGGTTCACAAGGAGAACCTAGCTTTACCGTACAAAAAAAGTGAGCTTGGAAGCAAAATTTTCGCTAAGTTAAACTTGGGTGTTCACATCATGACAATGCCTCCTTTGAAGGGCCATAACTTGAGCTATAGACATCCGATTGATGTGCTTTCAGTTGCGTTAGAAAGCTGACATTCAGTGCTTTCCAACCATATATGGCAATTCATATTTGATAGGAAATTGAGGTACGAGTGAAAAGCATCATTAAGGACCAAAAACAAGCAAAAATGAATCAAAATGGCTTCACCAGGATTCAAAATGGGGGCCTTGTGCTAGCAAGGAAGGAGCGCTACTCTTCACAAAGGAAATTGACCGAAATGCTTCCTCCAAGGTTCGAACAAGGGAGCTCACACTCAAGGCAAGGCTCTACCTCTCTTTGCTTCACAAAGAAATTGCTCCATCAAGTGCTTCCCTCAAGATTCGAACCTGGAGCCTCACCCAAAGCAAAGGGGCGCTCCTAATAGCGCTCACTTGGAGAGCTTTATCGTGCTTCACCAAGTAATTGTCATCATGTCATCATGTCATGTTTTTCTATGCTTTTTCATACAAGAAATTAATGATTTGTGCTTAAATATTGAATGCTTTTGTACTTAATTGGTATATTTCTTTGATCTTTTAATTTTATAAATCATGTAGGAAATAAGAAGAAAAAGAAGCAAAGAAGCACAGAATAAGCTAAAAAGGAGAAAAAAAGAGCTTTGGGACACACTTTGAAGTTGGAGCACACTTTGGAGCCTTAGGCCATGCTTTTAAAAGCGTGGCCCATGACCAAGGAGATTGGCAATCAGCACTCAAAGCTCGGTTCACAAGGAGAGCCTAGCTTTACCATACAAAAAAGGTGAGCTTGGAAGCAAAATTTTCGCTAAGTTAAACTTGGGTGTTCACAGCATGACCATGCCTCCTTCGAAGGACCATAACTTGAGCTACAGATGTCTGATTGATGCGCTTCCAGTTGCGTTGGAAAGCTGACATTCAGAGCTTTCCAACGATATATGACAATCTATATTTGGCATGAAAGGAATCTTTAAAGACCAAAAACAAGCAAAAATGAATCAAAGTGGCTTCACCAGGATTCGAAATGGGGGCCTTGTGCTAGCAAGGAAGGAGCGCTACTCTTCACAAACGAAATTGGCCGAAATGCTTCCTCCAAGGTTCGAACAAGGGAGCTCACACTCAAGGCAAGGCTCTACCTCTCTTTGCTTCACAAAGAAATTGTTCCATAAAGTGCTTCCCTCATGATTCGAACCTGGAGCCTCACCCAAAGCAAAGGGGCGCTCCTAATAGCGCTCACTTGGAGAGCTTTATCGTGCTTCACCAAGGAAAAATTAAGGAACACAACATGGAGAAGTGCTCCCACAAAGGTTCGAACTTGAGGCTTCACTAAAGACAAGGAGGAAGCTGCGCTCTTGCCAAGAGCTGAGCGCTACTCCATTGTCTTGCCAAACCTTGTCACGCACCAAGAGAGCCTTGGCAAGCTTGGATGCTGTGCTCTTGGGGAGAGCTGAGCATTGCCCTAGGAGCAACACTCATGGGCCAAAATTCAATTAAAATTCCCTTTGAACTCAATTCTTCACCAATTGAACCAAGGCCATCCAGACCCACTCTTCCTCAAATCCAAAGCAAGCTAAGCCCATTATCATCACTCAAAGGCACAAGGATCAATTAGATTAGGATTTTCATTTTAATTGTAATTTGTTTTAATTTCATTTTTATTTTCACTTTGTAAAGCCTATATAAGGCATCATTTTCATCTTTGTAAGGAGCGAGCTCCATTAGGGAAGGTTGGCTCTAGTAGGTAGCATTAGGAGTAGGATAGAGAGCTCTTTGTTTAAATTTTTCATTTGTGAACTTGAGAAGTGGAAATCAGACATGGTTTTCTTTTCCTTTCTGTTTCATTTTCATACCTCTGCAATTTTCTTCCTGTTTTGATTGAGAGAGCAAGTGAGCTCTTGGCTTTCTTTTTGTTTTTACTATTTCATTGAAATTGTTAAGTTCTATTTGAGATTTCAAAATTGATCTGAGTCTTCTTGCTGATTTCCTCTTCTGCTACTTTTACTTTTCTGCAATTATACACTTCAGTTTACATTGAGCCTGAATCTAAATCTTCTGTTCCATTTGCTCCTGATTTACATTTCCTGCACAATTTAATTCTTCTACAATTGCTTTAAGCTTTGATCTACTACTTTCCTTTAATTTCTAGCACCCAGCTCCCTTTACATTCACTACAATTTACTTTTCTTGCAATTTAGGTTTTAGCTATTTTACTTTCTTATTCTTTAAGTTACTTGCAATTTAACTTTTCTGCACTTTACTTTTACTGCAATTTATCTTTTGCACTTTAAATTCCTTGAAATTTCCTTTCTATTACTCAATTTCACTCAAATCACCAATGTTAGCTTGACTAAACTAATCACCCACTAAAGTTGCTTGATCCATCAATATCTGTGGGATCGACCTCACTCATGTGAGTTATTACTACTTGATGCGACCCGGTATACTTATCGGTGGGTTTTGTGTGTTTGGGATTCATTTTCCAAAAATAAACATCAGTACTAGGGGGGAAATAAAATTAAACTAAAAATAAACAAAACAAAAGAAAATTAAGATTGAAAAAGAACGATCATACAATGGTGGGTTGTCTCCCACCTAGCACTTTTAGTTAAAGTCCTTAAGTTGAACATCTGATGAGCTCCTTGTTATGGTGGCTTGTGCTTGAACTCATCTTGAAACTGCTGCCAATGCTTGGACTTCCAATAAGCTCTGTATATTCTATGTAAATTTCCCTAGCCTTGATGGAGTTCTTCACAAGCTTTGAGCTCCCAAAGTTGATCTTCTTGTATGCCGGGATCCCAAATCTTTATTCTACAACCGTCTTCAAGTTGATCATCATGGTTCCATCCGGGTGGCAAGCACTCTGAATTCTCTACGGAGTACCAAACTCTTCTTTTAGATCTAACCAAATTATCACTAGTTGAGCCCTTACATATATCTCTTGAAGTATCAACCTTGGTGAGCCTTGATTTGCAACTCCAACCACTAAACATCCTTCTCTTACGCTTAATGCCACAAAGTCTCCTAAGTTGGCCATCCGTTTCAAGCAAACCATATTCAAATGGAAAGGTGAAGATAAAGGCTAAGGATTTTGCCCACTTGAAAGTTGTTGATGAGCGGATAATTTATATGCTTTTTGGCATTGTTTTTAGGTAGTTTTTAGTAGGATCTAGCTACTTTTAGGGATGCTTTTATTAGTTTTCATGAAAAATTCACATTTCTGGACTTTACTATGAGTTTGTGTGTTTTTCTGTGATTTCAGGTATTTTCTGGCTGAAATTGAGGGACCTGAGTAAAAATCTGATTCAGGCTGAAAAAAGGACTGCTGATATTGTTGGATTCTGACCTCCCTACACTCGAAATAGATTTTCTGGAGCTACAAAACTCCAAACGGCGCGCTCTCAACTGCGTTGGAAAGTAGACATCCAGGGCTTTCCAGAAATATATAATAGTTCATATTTATTCGAGTTTAGACGATGTAAAATGGCGTCCAACGCCAGTTTCATGCTGCATTCTGGAGTAAAACGCTAGAAACACGTCACAAACCAGAGTTAAACGCCAAACAGATGTTACAACTTGGTGTTTAACCCCAAGATAAGCCTCTGCATGTGCAAAGCTCAAGCTCAGCCCAGGCACACACCAAAGTGAGCCCCAGAAGTGGATTTCTGCACTTAGACTTATTTCTATAAACCATAGTAACTAGTTTAGTATAAATAGAAATTTTTACTATTGTACTAGGGGTCTTTTTCCCATATTTCATATTCATATGTCCTTTGGGAAGGCTGGCCATTCGGCCATGCCTGGACTATCACTTATGTATTTTCAACGGTGGAGTTTCTACACACCATATATTAAGGTGTGGAGCTCTGCTGTACCTCGAGAATTAATGCAATTACTATTATTCTTCTATTCAATTCAGCTTATTCTTATTCTAAGATATTCCTTGCACTTCAACATGATGAATGTAATGATCCGTGACACTCATCATCATTCTCACCTATGAACGTGTGACTGACAACTACTTCCGTTCTACCTTAGATCGAGCGTGTATCTCTTGGATTTCTTAATCAGAATCTTCGTGGTATAAGTTAGAATCCATTGGCAGCATTCTTGAGAATCCGGAAAGTCTAAACCTTGTCTATGGTATTTCGAGTAGGATTCAGGGATTGAATGACTATGACGAGCTTCAAACTCGCGATTGTTGGGTGTAGTGACAGACGCAAAAGAATCACTGGATTCTATTCCGACATGATCAAGAACCAACAGATGATTAGTCGTGCTGTGACAGAGCATTTGGACCATTTTCACTAAGAGGATGGGAAGTAGCCATTGACAACAGTGACGCCCTACATACAGCTTGCCATAGAAAGGAGTAAGAACAATTGGATGAAGGCAGTAGGAAAGCAAAGATTCAACGGGAACAAAGCATCTCCATACACTTATTTAAAATTCCCACCAATGATTTACATAAGTATCTCTATCTTTATTCTACATTTTATTTATCTTTATATTCAAAAACCATTATAAACATTAGAATCCGCTTGACTGAGATTTACAAGATGACCATAGCTTGCTTCATACCAACAATCTCCGTGGGATCGACCCTTACTCACGTAAGGTATTACTTGGACGACCCAGTGCACTTGTTGGTTAGTTGTGCGAAGTTGTGACAAAGTGTGATTCACGTTTGAGAGCTCCAAGTCTATTGGCGCCATTGTTGATGATCACAATTTCATGTACCAAGTTTTTGGCACCCTTGCCAGGGATTGTTCGAGTTTGGACAACTGATGGTTCATCTTGTTGCTCAGATTAGGTAATTTTCCTTTATTTTGTTTTCAAAATGTTTTCAAAAATCTTTGAAACAAATTTTTTTCTTCTTTTTTCGTTTTCTCAAAATATTTTTCGAAAAAAATACAAAAAAATTATAAAATCATAAAATCAAAAAAATAATTTTGTGTTTCTTGTTTGAGTCTAGAGTCAATTTTTAAGTTTGGTGTCAATTGCATATTTTTATTTTTCAAAAAAATATTTTCGAAAAAAAATTCATGCATGTGTTCTTCATGATCTTCAAGTTTTTCTTGGTAAGTCTTCTTGTTTGATCTTCATATTTTATTGTTTTGTGTCTTTTGTTGTTTTTCATATGCATTTTTGCATTCAGAGTGTCTAAGCATTGAAAATTTCTAAGTTTGGTGTCTTGCATGTTTTTCTTTTCTTGAAAATTTTTCAAAAATAAGTCTTGATGTTCATCTTGATCTTCAAAGTGTTCTTGGTGTTCATCTTGACATTCAAAGTGTTCTTGCATGCATCATGTGTTTTGATTCATAATTTTTATGTTTTGAGTCATTTAGTTATTTTTCTCTCTCCTCATTAAAAATTCAAAAATAAAAAAAATATCTTTTCCTTATTTTACTCATAATTTTCGAAATTTTGGATTGATTTAGTCAAAAATTTTTAAAATTTAGTTGTTTCTTATGAGTCAAGTCAAAATTTCAATTTAAAAATCCTATCTTTTCAAAATCTTTTTCAAAATCAAATCTTTTCATTTTTATTTCATGTTTTTCAAAAATTTTAAAAAAATTTGTTTTCCAAAATCTTTTTCTTATCTTTATTTCAAATTTTCGAAAACTTTACTAACAATTAATGTGATTGATTCAAAAATTTGAAGTTTGTTACTTTCTTGTTAAGAAAGGTTCAATCTTTAAATTCTAGAATCATATCTTTTAGTTTCTTGTTAGTCAAGTAATCAAATTTTAATTTTAAAAAAAATCAAATCTTTTCCAAAATATCTTTTTCAATCATATCTTTTCAAAATATCTTTTTTAAATCATATCTTTTTCAAAATTAATTCAAAATCTTTTCTAACTTCTTATCTTTTCAAAATTGATTTTCAAATCTTTTTCAACTAACTAATTAACTTTTTGTTTGTTTCTTATCTATTTCAAAACCACCTAACTACTTTTCTCTCTCTAATTTTCGAAAATTCCTTCCTCTTTTTCAAAATTCTTTTAATTAACTAATTGTTTCAAATTTTAATTTTAATTGTGTTTCTTCTCTCAATTTTCGAAAATCATTAACTATTTTTCAATAACAATTTTCGAAATTCTCTCCCTCTCATCTTCTTCTATTTATTTATTCATTTACTAACACTTCTCTTCATCTAAAAATTCGAACCCTCTCTTCCCTTTTGTGTTCAAATTTTTCTCCTCTCTCTTTTATTTTTTTTCTTCTTCTACTCACATAAAGGAATCTCTATACTGTGACATAGAGGATTCCTCTTCTTTTTCATATGAGCAGGAGCAAGGACAAGGACATCCTTGTTGAAGTTGATCCTGAACCTGAAAGGACTCTGAAAAGGAAGTAAGAGAAGCTAAAGCACAACAATCCAGAGAAAACCTTACAGAGAATCTCAAAAAAGAAAGAGACATGGCTGAACCCAATAACAATGGTGGAGGCGCAAAGAGGATGCTTGGTGATTATACTACACCTATTTCCAATTTTTATGGAAGAAGCATCTCAATCCCTGCCATTGGAGCAAACAATTTTGAGCTGAAGCCTCAACTAGTTTCTCTGATGCAACAAAACTGCAAGTTCCATGGACTTCCATCAGAAGATCCCTATCAGTTTTTAACTGAATTCTTGCAGATTTGTGATACTGTTAAGACTAATGGAGTAGATCTTGAAGTTTATAGGCTCATGCTTTTCCCTTTTGCTGTAAGAGACAGGGCGAGAACATGGTTGGACTCATAACCTAAAGATAGCCTGGATGAAGAACTAAAGATTGATGGTTTAGAAGTTATAGTAAACTCTCGTTGTAAGTATAGTTACTAAACCAAGCAATCAACCTTTCTTACAAACGTTTTGGTTGTCACAAGTAACAAACCCCTAAATAAATTGATAACTGAATTATTTAAACCTCGGGTCGTCTTCTCAAGGAATTGCAGGGAGGTATGTTCTTATTATTGGTTATGAGCTTTGTGAATCGGGGGTTTTGAGAATGAGGAGCAGATATGATAAATGACACGTAAACTAAATAAATGACTGTAAAATAAACTCTTGGCAAGGTATGAGAACTGGAAGTCCTATCCTAGTTATCCTTATCAATTGTGATGAGAATTGGATTTTTCTCCCACTTTGTTAACCTCTAACTATGAAGGTAAGTCAAGTCCTCAAGTCCCAGTCTTTCCTTGGGAAAAGTTAGAGTTATTGGATCTCGAATCAATTCTTGAAGAATTCCAATTTTCAATCAACAATGAGTTTGATAACTCAAGAGTCACCAATTAATCAACCAAAGCCAAAAGGTAGAAAAATCTAAATTATTTATATCATAAACAAGAGAAACAAATCATAGATCTGAAAATACCTCAAATGATATTTATTAAGAAAATCATAACATAAATGTCATCAAGCCAAATTGGCAACATATATAATTAAAAATAAGAGAAGTCAAAATAAAGAAATATTAAACCTGGAGCTCAGAAGAATTATAAGTTGAAATAATAATAAATCCTAAATCCTTCAAGCCAAATGGATGCATTCCCCCACTTTATAGCCTCTAATATGTGTTTTTCAGGCCGAAAACTGGGTCAAAAATAGAGCAGAAATCGCCCCCTGCGTATTCTGGTACGTTCAGATCGCTGGCAAGTGACGCGGAGGCGCCGCCTACGCGGCCGCGCGGATTGAAGTTCGCAGATGCGACGCGTCCCCGTGGATCACGCGTTTGCGTCGCCTAGCGTCAGGGCAACTATGGCATATTATATATCAAATCGAAGCCCCAGACGTTAGCTTTCCAACACAACTGAAACAGCGTCGTTTAGACCTCTGTAGCTAAAGTTATAGCCGTTTGAGTGCGAAGAGGTCAGGCTAGACAGCTTAGCAGTTTCTCCAACTTCTTGTATTCCTTCCATTTTTGCATTCTTTCTTTCCATCCTCTAAGCCATTCCTGCCCTATAATATCTGAAAACACTTAACACACATATCAAGGCATCTAATGGTAATAGGAGAGGACTAAACATAGGAAACTTAAGGCCAAAGAAGCATGTTTTCAATTAAAGCACATAATTAGGAAGGCAAATGTAAAACCATGCAAATAGTATGAATAAGTGGGTAAAGAGTTGATAAAATCCACTCAATTAAGCACAAGATAAACCATAAAATAGTGGTTTATCAACCTCCTCACACTTAAACAATAGCATGTCCTCATGCTAAGCTCAAGAGAAACTATAAAGATGAAGAGGAATAGTAGGATGTATGAAATGCAACCTATCTATATGAATGCAACTACATGCAAAAATGTTTCTACCTACTTGGTTAAAAATAAATAAGTTCTCCAAGACAAACATAAATCAGATTTCACTAATTCAAATCATATAAAATAAAGACAAGTAAACTTGTAAAAAGGTAGCTCATGAAAGAAGGAACATAGAATTAAGCACTAAACCCTCACTGGTAGTGTATATCACTCTAATCTCTCTAGTGTATAGGGTAATCACTCTACTCTTCTCTAGTCATGCTTTCTAAAACTTTGTTCTTCATCTAATCAATCAACAAATATTTAGCATACCAATGCAAACATCATGAGGTCTTTTCAGGGTTGTAATGGGGCTGAGGTAAAGGTAAGGGTATATATAAGGCTAAGTGAGCTAGTAAAGTGAATCCTTGAGTAGTCTAAGATCTCACCTAACATATACATACTCTATAAAAATTTTAAAATTATACTTAGCTTCCCATAATTTTCTCACTTTTTATCACATACTCATGTACCAATTTTATTTTGATTTTACTTCCATGTGCATTGATTTCTCTACTAAACTTATTATTGGGGTAATTTTGTCCCCTTATTCAAATTTTTTTTTTGAATTATAAAAGCAAACATAACTTATCAATGCACATGGATTTTCAATTATTTTTTTCTATTTTGGTTTTTTCATGAGTAGGTTCCCAAATTCTCAATATTCAAATAAATTAGAAACATGATACATTCCCTTATTAACCCATGTTCCCACAGTTTCCCCACACTTAAATTATACACAATATCTATCTTAAGCTAATTGATGAGCGGATATTTTATACGCTTTTTGGGGGTAATTTCATGTAAATTTTAGCATGTTTTAATTAGTTTTTAATAGAATTTTATTAGTTTTTAAGCAAAAATCATATTTCTGGACTTTACTATGAGTGTGTGTATTTTTTTGTGATTTCAGGTATTTTCTGGCTGAAATTGATGAAGCTGAGCAAAAATCTGACCTAGGCTGAAAAAGGACTGCTGATGCTGTTGGATCCTGACCTCCCTGCACTCGAAATGGATTTTTTGGGGCTACAGGAGTCCAATTGGCGCGCTCTCAACGGCGTTGGAAAGTAGACATCCAGGGCTTTCCAGCAATATATAATAGTCCATACTTTGCGCGAAGATAGACGACGTAACTTGGCGTTGAACGCCAAGTACATGCTGCTTTCTGGAGTTAAACGCCAGAAAAACGTCATGATCCGGAGTTGAACGCCCAAAACACGTCATAACTTGGAGTTCAACTCCAAGTAAAGCCTCTACTCGTGGATAGCTTTAGTCTCAGCCCCAGCACACACCAAGTGGGCCCCAGAAGTGGATTTCTGCACCAATTATCTTAGTTTACTCATATTCTGTAAACCTAGGTTACTAGTTTACTATTTAAACAACTTTTAGTGAATTATTCTGTACCTCATGACATTTTCAGATCTGAATTACATACTTTTTGACGGCATGAGTCTCTAAACTCCATTGTTGGGGGTGAGGAGCTCTGCTGCGTCTCGATGAATTAATACAATTCCCTTATTTTCTATTCAAACACGCTTCTTCTTATCTAAGATGTTCATTCGCGCTTAATTATGGAGGTGATGATCCGTGACACTCATCACCTTCCCCAACCATGAACGTGTGCCTGACAATCACCTCCGTTCTACATTAGACTGAATGAGTATCTCTTAGATTTATTACGCAGAATCTTCGTGGTATAAGCCGGATTGATGGCGGCATTCATGAGAATCCGGAAGGTCTAAACCTTGTCTGTGGCATTCCGAGTAGGATTCTGGGATTGAATGACTGTGACGAGCTTCAAACTCCTGAAGGCTGAGCGTTAGTGACAGACGCAAAAGAATCAATGGATTCTATTCCAACCCAATTGAGAACCGACAGATGATTAGCCGTGCTGTGACAGAGCATAGGAACGTTTTCACTGAGAGGATGGGAGGTAGCCATTGACAACGGTGACACCCTACATAGAGCTTGCCATGGAAGGGACTTTTCGTGTGTTGAAGGATTTTAAGGAAGAGTTGAAGTTCGAAGGACAAAGCATCTCCAAAACTCCAACATATTTCTCATTACTGCACAACAAGTAATGCTGTTATTCTCTTTTATTTTTCTAATCAAATCTAGTAATTTCACTTATAATCCTATTGGCCTCCTGACTAAGATTAATAAAATAAATATAGCTTGCTTCAAACCAATGATCTCCGTGGGATCGACCCTTACTCACGTAAGGTATTACTTGGACGACCCAGTGCACTTGCTGGTTAGTTGTGCGGATTACAAATTCGTGCACCAAGTTTTTGGCGCCGTTGCCGGGGATTATTCGAGTTTGAACAACTAAAAGTTTATTTTATTTCTTAGATTAGGAATAATTTATTTTATTTTATGTTATAGAGTCATTAAATCTTGATAGGATAGTTTCTTTTCAAAAATTTCTTTTCAAAATTTATTATTTTTCTTTTAATTTATTGCTAATTTTCGTGAGTTTAGTGTCTTATTCTAAGTTTGGTGTCAATTGCATATCTCATATTTTTCTTTAAAATTTTTGACTTGTGTTCTTTGTTCTTCATTGATCTTCAAGTTGTTCTTGCTTATTTTTCTTGTTTGATGTTGAGTTTTTCTTGCTTTGTGTCTTTTCTTGTTTCACTTGTGTTCTTTTTAAAGCATTAATTGGAATATTTAGAACAAGTGTTACATTTATTCCTAATTGGCTAGAGTATTGGTTTATATTCTTGATAATTGGGTATACGCTTTGGAACCTTTTTCAAAAATAATTTTTCTTGATTTAATCTTGTGCCAAACTTTAAGTTTGGTGTTTTCTTGTTAATCTTTCATAATTTTCGAAAATTTTATTAAAATTTTCTAAAAATTTTAAGTTTGGTGTTCTTCCTTTTGTTCTTGGTGTTCTTGTGAATCTTCAAGGTGTTCTTGAGTTTTTCTTGTGTCTTGATCTTAAAATTTTTAAGTTTGGTGTTCCTTGGTGTTTTCCCTCCAAAAATTTTCGAAAATAAGGAGCATTAGATCTAAAAAAAATTTTAAGTCTTGTGTCTTTTGTGAGTTTTTCTCTTTCATCATAAAATTCAAAATTCAAAAAATTTTTATTTTCTAACTAATTTTGAACTATTTTTTTTCAAAAATTTTATATAAAAATTCAATTTTCAATTTCAAAATATTTCCACTTTCTTTTATTTATTTCGTTTTTATTTTATTTTATTTTATAAAAATTAATTTTTATAAAATAAATAATATCAACATATATACCATCTCTTTTATTCCAACATGGAACTAAGTGGGAATGAACAGTCCAAGAGGACTCTGGGGTCATATGCTAACCCCACTACTGCTTCATATGGGAGTAGTATCTGTATACCCTCCATTGGAGTTAGTAGCTTTGAGTTGAATCCTCAGCTCATTATCATGGTGCAGTAAAACTGTCAGTATTCTGGTCTTCCACATGAAGAACCTACAGAGTTTCTGGCACAATTCTTGCAAATTGCTGACACAGTACATTATAAGGAAGTGGATCAGGATGTCTACAGATTATTACTGTTTCCATTTGCTGTAAGAGATCAAGCTAAGAGGTGGTTAAATAACCAGCCTAAGAACAGCATAAAAACATGGAAGCAGCTGTCAGAAAAATTCCTGAATCACTATTTCCCTCCAAAACGGATGACACAGCTAAGGCTAAGCATCCAAGGCTTCAAACAAGGGGATAATGAATCTCTTTATAATGCTTGGGAGAGATACAGAGAGATGCTAAGAAAATGCCCCTCTGAAATATTTTCAGAATGGGTGCAATTAGACATCTTCTACTATGGGCTTACAGAAAAAGCTCAGATTTCTCTAGACCACTCAGCTGGTGGATCTATACATATGAGAAAAACAATTGAAGAGGCTCAAGAGCTTATTGATACAGTTGCCAGAAATCAACATCTGTACCTAAGCAGTGAATCTTCCATGAAAGAAGAAGCTAAAACAATAACTGCAGAACTCAGTCCAATGGATCAGGCTAATGAATTCAATCAGCAATTAGATTTTCTAACTCAGCAGCTAGCCGAATTCAAGGAAATATTACAGGAAACAAGAATGGCTAACAGGAATATGGAAGTACAATTAAAGCAGACAGAAAAGTAACTGTCAAAACAAATAGCAGAAGAATGCCAAGCAGTTCAATTAAGAAGTGGGAAAACATTAAATACCTCACTTCAAAGCAGCAGGAAACCAAGAAATGAACAAGTGGATACTCAAAATCCCTCTGAGGACAGTCAGAGCCCAGAGAGGAATAAAGCTGGCGCTGAACGCCCAGACCATGCTCATTCCTGGCGTTCAACGCCAGAAACAAGCATGAATCCGGCGTTGAACGCCCAAAGGGAGCATGGTTCTGGCGTTCAAACGCCAGTAACAAACTAGGAAGTGGCGTCTAACGCCACTCCAGCTCCCACCACTGGCATTCAAATGCCAGTGGGGAATCAGTCACATACAAGTGCTGATAACAACCCTTCTAAAAAGGCTTCCCAACCCACTTCTGTAGGCAATAAACCTGCAGCAACTAAGGTTGAGGAATACAAAGCCAAAATGCCTTATCCTCAAAAACTCCGCCAAGCGGAACAGGATAAGCAATTTGCCCGCTTTGCAGACTATCTCAGGACTCTTGAAATAAAGATTACGTTTGCAGAAGCACTTGAGCAAATACCCTCTTATGCTAAGTTCATGAAAGAGATCTTAAGTCATAAGAAGGATTGGAGGGAAACTGAAAAAGTTTACCTCACTGAAGAATGCAGTGCAGTCATTCTGAAAAGCTTACCTGAGAAGCTTAAAGATCCTGGGAGCTTTATGATACCATGCACATTAGAGGGTACTTGTACCAAGCAAGCTTTATGTGATCTTGGGGCAAGTATCAACCTAATACCTGAATCTACTATCAGAAAGCTTGGCTTAACTGAAGAAATCAAACCAACCAGGATATGTCTTCAACTTGCTGATGGCTCCATTAAATACCCATCAGGCGTGATTGAAGACATGATTGTCAAGGTTGGGCCATTCGCCTTTCCTACTGACTTTGTGGTGCTGGAAATGGAGGAGCACAAGAGTGCAACTCTCATTCTAGGAAGACCTTTCCTAGCAACTGGCCGAACCCTCATTGATGTCCAAAAAGGGGAAGTAACCTTGAGAGTCAATGAGGAGGAGTTCAAGTTGAATGTTGTCAAAGCCATGCAACATCCAGACACCCCAAATGATTGCATGATTGTTGATATTATTGACTCTCTGGTAAGAGAGGTCAATATGGCTGAGAGTCTCAAATTAGAGCTAGAGGACATATTTAAAGATGTTCAGCCTGACCTGGAGGAATCAGAGAGAATAGTAGAACCTCTGAAAATCCCTCAGGAAGAGGAGAAACCTCCTAAACCCGAGCTCAAACCATTACCACCATCCCTGAAATATGCATTTCTGGGAGAAGGTGATACCTTTCCTGTAATCATAAGCTCTACCTTAGAGCCACAGGAAGAGGAAGCACTAATTCAAGTGCTAAGGACACACAAGACAGCTCTTGGGTGGTCCATCAGTGATCTTAAGGGCATTAGCCCAGCTAGATGCATGCACAAGATCTTACTGGAGGGCGACGCCAAACCAGTGGTTCAACTACAAAGGCGGCTGAACCCAGCCATGAAGGAAGTGGTGCAGAAAGAGGTCACTAAATTACTAGAGGCTGGGATTATTTATCCTATTTCTGACAGCCCCTGAGTGAGCCCAGTCCAAGTCGTCCCTAAGAAAGGTGGGATGACAGTGGTTCATAATGAAAAAAATGAACTGGTTCCTACAAGAACAGTTAATGGGTGGCGCATGTGTATTGATTACAGAAGGCTCAATACAGCCACCAGAAAGGATCATTTTCCTTTACCATTCATAGACCAGATGCTAGAAAGACTAGCAGGTCATGAATACTACTGCTTCCTGGATGGATATTCAGGTTATAATCAAATTGCAGTAGATCAAAAAGATCAAGAGAAAACAGCATTCACATGTCCATTTGGAGTATTTGCATACAGAAGGATGCCATTTGGCCTGTGTAATGCACCTGCAACCTTTCAGAGGTGCATGCTTTCAATTTTCTCTGATATGGTGGAAAAATTTCTGGAAGTCTTCATGGATGACTTTTCAGTGTTTGGAGACTCATTCAGCTCCTGCCTTAACCATTTAGCACTTATTCTAAAGAGATGCCAAGAGACTAACCTGGTTTTAAACTGGGAGAAGTGTCACTTTATGGTGACTGAAGGAATTGTCCTTGGGCACAAAATCTCGAACAAGGGAATAGAGGTGGATCAAGCTAAAGTTGAAATAATTGAAAAATTACCACCACCCGCCAATGTTAAGGCAATCAGAAGCTTTTTGGGGCATGCAGGATTCTATAGGAGGTTTATAAAGGATTTTTCAAAAATTGCCAAACCTCTGAGCAACCTGCTAGCTGCTGACACGCCATTTATCTTTGATAAAGAGTGTCTGCAGGCATTTGAGACTCTGAAAGCTAAATTGGTTACAGCACCAATCATCTCTGCACCAGACTGGACATTGCCATTTGAATTGATGTGTGATGCCAGTGACCATGCCATTGGTGCAGTGTTGGGACAAAGGCATGACAAGCTTCTGCACATCATTTACTATGCCAGCCGTGTTTTAAATGACGCACAGAAGAATTACACAACCACAGAAAAAGAGTTTCTTGCAGTGGTTTACGCCATTGACAAATTCAGATCCTATTTAGTAGGATCAAAAGTGATTGTGTATACTGATCATGCTGCTCTTAAATATCTACTCACAAAGCAGGATTCAAAGCTCAGACTTATAAGATGGGTGTTGCTTCTGCAAGAGTTTGATACAGAAATAAGAGACAGAAAAGGGACAGAGAATCAAGTAGCAGATCACCTATCCCGAATAGAACCAGTAGAAGGGGCTGAGATCTCTGAAACCTTTCCAGATGAGCAACTCTTTGCCATCCAGGAAGTGCCATGGTTTGCAGACATTGCAAACTACAAGGCAGTGAGATTCATACCCAAAGAATATAGTAGACAGCAAACAAAGAAGCTGATCACGGATGCAAAGTATTATCTTTGGGATGAGCCGTATCTCTTTAAGAGATGTGCAGACGGAGTAATTCGTAGATGTGTGCCTAAGGAAGAAGCACAGAAGATCCTATGGCACTGCCATGGATCACAGTATGGAGGACATTTTGGAAGTGAGCGAACAGCCACAAGAGTCCTCCAAAGTGGCTTCTACTGGCCTACTCTCTATAAAGACTCCCGAGTGTATGTACTTAATTGTGACAGTTGCCAAAGATCTGGTAACCTACCTCACAGTTACGCCATGCCTCAGCAAGGGATCTTGGAGATTGAGTTGTTTGATGTATGGGGCATTGACTTCATGGGACCCTTCCCACCGTCATACTCAAATACTTATATTCTGGTGGCAGTGGATTATGTATCCAAATGGGTGGAGGCTATTGCAACACCCACAAATGACACTAAAACAATGTTAAAATTCCTCCAGAAACACATCTTCAGCAGATTTGGTATCCCTAGAGTGTTAATTAGTGATGGGGGCACTCATTTCTGCAATAAACAGCTTTATGCTGCTCTGATTCGTTATGGAGTTAGCCACAGGGTAGCTACTCCATATCATCCACAAACTAATGGGCAAGCTGAAGTCTCAAATAGAGAACTCAAAAGAATCCTGGAACGAACTGTAATTAACCGTAGAAGGGATTGGGCAAGAAGCTTGGATGATGCTCTGTGGGCATATAGAACAGCATTCAAAACCCCTATAGGGACCTCTCCATACCAGCTAGTGTATGGAAAGGCATGTCCCTTGCCAGTGGAACTGGAACACAAGGCCTATTGGGCAACCAGATTCCTAAACCTTGATGCCAAGTTAGCCGGAGAAAAACGATTGCTCCAGTTAAATGAGCTAGAGGAATTTAGACTCAATGCTTTCGAAAATGCAAAGATTTACAAAGAGAAAGCGAAAAGATGGCATGATAAGAAATTGTCATCCAGAGTCTTTGAGCCGGGGCAGAAAGTTCTGCTATTTAATTCTAGGCTCAAATTATTCCCCGGGAAATTAAAATCCCGGTGGAGAGGTCCGTATGTCATTACAAACGTATCACCATATGGATACATAGAGCTTCAGGATAATGACTCTAACAAAAAGTTCATTGTTAATGGACAAAGAGTCAAACATTATCTTGAAGGCAATTTTGAGCAAGAATGCTCAAAGCTGAGACTTGATTAGAACTCAGTAATAGTCCAGCTAATGACATTAAAGAAGCGCTTGCTGGGAGGCAACCCAGCCAATCACAAAATTTAATTTTATTCGTATTGATTAATTAATTGATTTTTTTTTACAGGTATATGTCAATGTATCTTCAAGGTAAAATAGCAATTGGTTGGATTCACAGAGTTATAAGGGAAATTGGAAGCTCACTGGCGTGAAAAAGCCAGTAAGAAACATTTTGGGCGTTGGACGCCCGAAAGAAGCACCCACTGGGCGTTCAACGCCAGTAAGGGTAGCTTTCTGGGCGTTAAACGCCAGAAAGAAGCACCTTCTGGGCGTTTAACGCCAGATTGACAGCATCCTGGGCGTTTAGAAAAACGCCCAGTAACAAAGGACTTCCTGGCGTTCAACGCCAGAAAGATGCATCAGCTGGGCGTTGAACGCCCAGGAGAAGCAACATTTGGGCGTTAAACGCCCAAACCATGCAGCAGTTGGGCGTTTAACGCCAGGATGGTGGGGAGGAGGTAAAAATTCGTTTTCTTTACAAATTTTCTAATTTTTTACGTTTCAATCATGATTTCCTGCATAAACATATTTCAAATTATCATCCCTCAAATCAAATTAGTGTTCTAAAAATCCTAATTCTAAAATCCCTTTTTCAAAAATATCAAATGTATCTTAATCCATAAAGACAAATTATTTTCAATCCAATCAAACTCTTTTAAAATTTGTTTTCAAAACTCAATTATCTCTTTAAAAATCTTTTTCAAAATTAAAAATTCAAATCTATCTTTTTAAATATTATTCATATCTTTCTCATTTTAAACTATATCTTTTTCTTATCATATCTATCTTTTATAAATCATATCTTCTATCTTATCCTTTTCTTATTTTCGAAATTTTCCAACCCCCCTCCCCATATATTGTGTTCGGCGTCCCACTCATCATCACCTTGCAACACTTGCTCTCCTCCTATTCCTCTTCTTTCTTCTCTTTTGCTTGAGGACAAGCAACACTCTAAGTTTGGTGTGGGTATCCGTGATCACAAAAACATACTCATCAAAGATCATGGCTCCTAAAGGAAAACAACCCACTTCAAGAGGCAAGAAAGAGAGTGCTCCAAAGCCACTTTGGAATCAAGGAAAGTTCTTAACTAAAGAACATTCAGACCATTACTACAAAATAATGAGTCACAGATCAGTGATCCCGGAAGTCAAATTTGATCTGAAAGAAGATGAATATCAAGAGATTCAAGAGCAAATTCAAATCAGGAATTGGGAAATTTTGACCAATCCTGAAACGAAAGTGGGAAGAAACATGGTTCAGGAGTTCTATGCTAATCTATGGCAGACAGACAGGCAGAGAATAATTGGAGCTGCTCTCTATGACCATCGGACCTTAGTCAGAGGAAAGATTGTTCATACTCATCCTGACAAGATCAGGGAGATATTTAAGATTCCTCAACTGAAAGATGACCCAGACTCCTTTAACAGGAGAATGATGAGGGTAAAAAAAGGTCTAGACAAGATTTTAGAGGACATATGCATCCCTGAAGCCAGGTGGACTACCAGCACCACTGGCACTCCAATTCAACTCAAAAGAGAAGATCTAAAACCAGTAGCCAGAGGCTGGCTGGATTTCATTGGGCATTCCATATTGCCCACCAGCAACCGTTCTGAAGTAACCATCAAAAGAGCTGTCATGATTCACTGCATCATGTTGGGAAAAGAGGTAGAAGTCCACCAACTGATCTCATGTGAGCTATACAAAATAGCAAACAGGAATTCCAAGGACGCCAAATTGGCCTATCCAAGCTTAATTTCTATGCTCTGCAAAGATGCCGGAGTGAAGATGGAAATAACAGAGTATATTCCAGTTGAGAGGCCAATCACTGGAATATCAATGGTCAGACAACAGCAACAAGATGATTCTGCCAAGAGGAGAGCACAGGAAGCCCTCCCAGAACTGCCTCAATTCGAATATTGGGAACATCTTGAGGCTTCTATTTCCAAATTGCAAGAAGCTATGGACCAAATAAAGGAAGAACAGAACAACCAAAGTAGCATGCTTTGCAAACTGCTTAAGGAACAGGAAGAGCAGGGGCGTGATCTAAGGGAGCTAAAGCGCCAAAAATTAATCCTTGAAAAGCACTCCACAGATTAGAGGAACATCTACTCCTCAAAACAACAAGTTGCTGAGTTCCAATTTTTCTGCTTTAACTTAGTGATAGTATTATTATAGAAATTTACCTTAGGAGATATTTAGTAGTAATTAGTATGTCTATTTTGATTTCATTTCCAATTAAGCTATAATTTATTTTTCTCATCATCATCAGGCATGAATAAAGGTAGTAGAATTTTTTTTAGAATAAAGAAGTAATCTATATTTTTCGAGTTCTTAATAATAAAAATTATAATTAATTATGTGTGGTGGCAATACTTTTTGTTCTCTGAATGAATGCTTGAACAGTGCATAACTTGTACTTTGAATTTGATGAATATTGGCTCTTGAAGGAATGAGGAACACGAAAAATATTATTGATGATCTGAAAAATCATGAAATTGATTCTTGAAGCAAGAAAAAGCAGTCTCCAAAAAAAAAAAAAGAAAGAAGGAGCAATAGAAAAAGCCACGAGCCCTTAAAACCAAAAGGCAAGGGTAAAAAGGATCCAAGGCTTTGAGCATCAATGGATAGGAGGGCCCAAGGAAATAAAATCCTGGCCTAAGCGGCTAAACCAAGCTGTCCCTAACCATGTGCTTGTGGCATGTAGGTCCAAGTTACAAACTTGAGACTGAGTGGTTAAAGTCGTGATCCAAGGCAAACAGAGTGTGCTTAAGAGCTCTGGACACCTCTGACTGGGGACTTTAGCAAAGCTAAGTCACAATCTGAACAAGGTTCACCTAGTCATGTGTCTGTGGCATTTATGTATCTGGTGGTAATACTGGAAAACAAAGTGCTTAGGGCCACGGCCAAGACTCATAAAATAATTGTGTTCAAGAATCAACATACTACACTAGGAGAGTCAATAATACTATCTGAATTCTAAGTTCCTATGGATGCCAATCATTCTGAAATTCAAGGGATAAAGGGAGATGCCAAAACTGTTCAGAAACAAAAAGTTACAAGCCCCGCTCATCTAAAAAGAATCTGAGCTTCATTTAAAACTCTAAAATATTATTACTTCTTAATTTCTGTTAAAACCTATTTTATTTATCTAGTTGCTTGAGGACAAGCAACAGTTTAAGTTTGGTGTTGTGATGAGCGGATATTTTATACGCTTTTTGGGGGTAATTTCATGTAGATTTTAGCATGTTTTAATTAGTTTTTAATAGAATTTTATTAGTTTTTAAGCAAAAATCATATTTCTGGACTTTACTATGAGTGTGTGTATTTTTCTGTGATTTCAGGTATTTTCTGGCTGAAATTGATGAAGCTGAGCAAAAATCTGACCTAGGCTGAAAAAGGACTGCTGATGCTGTTGGATCCTGACCTCCCTACACTCGAAATGGATTTTCTGGAGCTACAGGAGTCCAATTGGCGCGCTCTCAACGGCGTTGGAAAGTAGACATCCAGGGCTTTCCAGCAATATATAATAGTCCATACTTTGCGCGAAGATAGACGACGTAACTTGGCGTTGAACGCCAAGTACATGCTGCTGTCTGGAGTTAAACGCCAGAAAAACGTCATGATCGGAGTTGAACGCCCAAAACACGTCATAACTTGGAGTTCAACTCCAAGTAAAGCCTCTACTCGTGGATAGCTTTAGTCTCAGCCCCAGCACACACCAAGTGGGCCCCAGAAGTGGATTTCTGCACCAATTATCTTAGTTTACTCATATTCTGTAAACCTAGGTTACTAGTTTACTATTTAAACAACTTTTAGTGAATTATTCTGTACCTCATGATATTTTCAGATCTGAATTACATACTTTTTGACGGCATGAGTCTCTAAACTCCATTGTTGGGGGTGAGGAGCTCTGCGGCGTCTCGATGAATTAATACAATTCCCTTATTTTCCATTCAAACACGCTTGTTCTTATCTAAGATGTTCATTCGCGCTTAATTATGGAGAAGGTGATGATCCGTGACACTCATCACCTTCCCCAACCATGAACGTGTGCCTGACAATCACCTCCGTTCTACATTAGACTGAATGAGTATCTCTTAGATTCATTACGCAAATCTTCGTGGTATAAGCCGGATTGATGGCGGCATTCATGAGAATCCGGAAGGTCTAAACCTTGTCTGTGGCATTCCGAGTAGGATTCTGGGATTGAATGACTGTGACGAGCTTCAAACTCCTGAAGGCTGGGCGTTAGTGACAGACGCAAAAGAATCAATGGATTCTATTCCAACCCGATTGAGAACCGACAGATGATTAGCCGTGCTGTGACAGAGCATAGGAACGTTTTCACTGAGAGGATGGGAGGTAGCCATTGACAACGGTGACACCCTACATAGAGCTTGCCATGGAAGGGACTTTTCGTGTGTTGAAGGATTTTAAGGAAGAGTTGAAGTTCGAAGGACAAAGCATCTCCAAAACTCCAACATATTTCTCATTACTGTACAACAAGTAACGCTGTTATTCTCTTTTATTTTTCTAATCAAATCTAGTAATTTCACTTATAATCCTATTGGCCTCCTGACTAAGATTAATAAAATAAATATAGCTTGCTTCAAACCAATAATCTCCGTGGGATCGACCCTTACTCACGTAAGGTATTACTTGGACGACCCAGTGCACTTGCTGGTTAGTTGTGCAGATTATAAATTCGTGCACCACTAACCAAGGATTCAACTTGGAATTTTTATTTTGTTTTTTTGCTTAGGGCTAGTAATGTGGTTATGAAATTAAAAAGTTCAAAGTGGCTAACAAGGGTGATGTAAAAGGTAGGCTTATTTGGGATAAGTGAGCTAATAACAAATAATGGACTCAATCATATGCAAGCATGTAACTATATTAAATATTGGACATATAGAATGGAACAAAGCAAAGATTACAATTATAGAGAAGAAAACACACAAGAATGAAAATTTATGGTTAAATAATGTAACCATGTAAATAAGCTCAAAATCTCACAGGTTGTGTGTTCTTTGGCTCAAAAACCATGTTCCAAATACAACTTCAAACAAATTTAACACAAAAATTTTCAATTTAAATTAGTGAAAATTTTCAAAAATATGATCTTAAAAAGAAACTTATTATTTTAACTAAGCAGTAGCTAAATGCATAAAATCAAACAAACATGCAATTAAACATGCAAATGCAATAATGAACAAACAAAGAAAATAAAACAATGGTGTTGAAAAGAAGAAAATAGCTAACCCACGGAGATCGGTATCGACCTCCCCACACTTAAAGATTGCACCGTCCTCGGTGCATGCTAAGATGTGCAGGTGGACGGGTTGTTCCAACTGTTGCTTTTCTCCAAAGATTGTGCAGATGGACTTGTCTTCTCTCCTCATGTAAACGTCTTCCGCTTCCCTTCCGGGTGGCCATCCTGAAAGAAAATAGGGAAGAAAAGTAACCCAAAAATAAAGATAAGAAAATAAATGAAGTATGGTTGGGTTAATACCAAATGATAAGGGTCTCATTTACATGGAAGCTTCAACATGTACATGAGAAAACAATAGAAGCCATGGCATGCCAGTGGGACAAAATGTACAACAATGGGGAAGAGAGTGGGTAATGAAAGACAATGTAAGTTTATGCCAATGCAAAAGGAATACAGGTATAAAAAATTGACATTGACAGAAAATTAACATTAGCCAACATTGTAAAACAAGTCACTAAGCATCAAAATAACACCAAAAAAGATGCAACAGTTAAATAAGAAAATAAACACTAAAGGAAAAATAATAAATTTAGAAAAGAAAAGAAAAATATGCACTAAATTAAAATGCAATGAAAGAAATATCCAAATAAATTAAGTAAAATAAAATGAAAGATAAGAAGAATGAGAAGGGAAAGAAGTGAGTAAGAAAGGAGGGAGGAAAAAATTAGGATTGGGGAAGAAAAGATAAGATATTTGGCAAATTAGGATAAGCTGTGCGGCGCAAGCGACGCGGACGCGTGGGGCACGCGGTCGCGTGACTTGCACTTTAAGTTAATCGACGTGGTCGCGTCGGTCACGCGGTCGCGTGACACATGTTATGCTTCTGGCACGAGTGCAGCCTCGCGCCTGCACAACTCTCTGTTCGAATTATTTTATTTGCCAAATTTGGGATGACGCGATCGCGTGGGACATGCGATCACGTGAGTGGGCTTTAGAAGGGAATGACGCGGACGCGTGAGCCATGCGTCCGCATGGGTAGAATTGTGCGTTCAGCACCAATCCAGCACCACTCTCGCACAATAATTCGTTGTGCACCCTTTTTATGTCGAAAATCAGGGCACGCGGCTGCGTGGGTCACGCAGTCGCGTGGGAGGCCATTATTCCCATGTGACGCGGATGCGTCGGCGACGCAGTCGCGTGGGTCGATTTGTGCCACTGGCACGCCTCCACCCACGCTCCAGCGTGACTCTCTGTTCAACTTTCTTTTCTTCATAACGCACTGGTGACGCGGACGCGTCAGCGACGCTGCAGCGTCGCGTGCGTAAATTTTTTTTTTTTTTTGATTATGTAGTATGCAGAGTGCAATGCTTAATATGAATGCTATGCATGATTCCAGGTTCAGTAAAAATTCAAAAACAAACAAAACATACTAGAATTAAAACTGAAAAGGGACGATCATACCATGGTGGGTTGTCTCCCACCTAGCACTTTTTGTTAAAGTCCTTAAGTTGGACATTCTGGTGAGCTCCTTGTTATGGTGGCTTGTGCTTGTACTAATCCAGGAATCTCCACCAGTGCTTGGAATTCCAGTAACCTCTAGGATCCCAAACTAGGCGCAGAAAGCCTTCAAGTAAGTTAAAGCAAGTAACAAGGCCCCAAGAGTTTTGATTGCTAGAATGAATTTCGGGGTCCCAAACCTTTCTTTTGCACCCGTCTTCTTGTTGAGCAATATTGTTCCATCCGGGTGGCAAGCAGTCTGAATTCTCACTGCAGTGACCCAACAGCTTCCGAGATCCTTTCAATTGAGCTTGACACCAATCCTTACACCTCAAATTGAGGCGCGAAACCTCATTGAATCTTGCATACCATCTCTGAGTGCGAGTCATTTCTCTTTTACTCTTAAAGCCGCAGAGAACTCTAAGCTGGCCATCTATTTCAAGTAAACCGTATTCAAGTGGAAAAATAAAGATAAGAGTTAAGGATTTTACCCACTTGAAGTCTGTGTTAGTTGGTAGTGGCCTTGGGATCAGTGTTTTTAGTGTTTCTGCAAGCTCTACTCCCTTGTGGTCTTCAGTGAATTCCTCCACTTCCTTGCAAACCTTTTCCATTCCAGCCATGTCCTGGTCAAAGTCTTCCATATCTTCCTCATCACTTGAGTCATAATTAGGAGGTTGAGAAAAGTCGACCTCTGCATCATCTTCGTATTTACTTGGGGAAGATTCTTCTGTCTCAAAGAATTCACTTGCGGGTGCAAGTTCATCACTAGGAGGACTTGACTGGTGACTATCATCATCAAGGAAACATGCGTCTTGAGTTACTCCGTGCAGTTCTTCATAAGATATCTGCATTGGAGGCTGTGCAACATCCTCTTTAGCGTCAATTGTAACATCCTTGACGGAATTCTCCAGAACTCTAGATTCAGGTGGCGGTTCGGCATCTCCTAAATCTTCAACCGACTCTTCTTCTTTTACCATGACAACTTCCTCTATTTGTTCCAGTATGAAGTTATGCTCTATGATGTCCACTGGAGTTTCTTGTGTCTTCGTCATAATACATTCTTCATTAGATTCCCCACATGAAGCCATGGGGGTCTGTTGAGTGTTTGAACGTCTGGAAGATAATTGATTGATTGCTTGCTCCAGTTGATGAAGGGTTGCATTAAATTGTTTTACTGATTCTTCGAGGCGAACCTGTGATTCTGAGCTTGATGGATATGGACATGGTGTATAGGGAGTGGTGGTTCTTGGGAGTGATTGGATTGGCGTTGGGGTGGATAAGGATCATGTGGTAGTGAATGGTGAAAAGAAGCTTATGAGTGTGGTGGATTGGGGCTGTGTTGAAGGGATGGTCTCTGAGCATAGGGTGGGGCTTGTTGGTAGCTACAAGGCGGTCCACCGAATCTATCAGTTGGGTATGCATTGTAGAATGGACTTTGTCCATGATATCTAGGAGGATGTTGTTGCCAAAAGGGGTGATCAGATCCTCGTGGCTCCATCCATCTTTGATTGCTTAGACCTTGATGCACAGTCCTGTTATAGCTTCCATTCCTTGCAACAAAATTAGAACCAAACTCAAAGCGAGAAGGGTGAGAATTCATAATAGGTATCAGAAATAAGAGGGAAGAGAGAAAACAAATAAACAAGTAAAAGAAACATATTATATATTTTTTTTTGAAAAATATTTACAATAACCAATAATAAGGCACACGTTTGCAATTCCCCGGCAACGGCGCCATTTTGAAGAACTGAAGATTGATGGTTTAGAAGTTATAGTAAACTCTCGTTGTAAGTATAGTTTACTAAACCAAGCAATCAACCTTTCTTACAAACGTTTTGGTTTTCACAAGTAACAAACCCCTAAACAAATTGATAACCGAAGTATTTAAACCTGGGGTCGTCTTCTCAAGGAATTGCAGAGAGGTATGTTCTTATTATTGGTTATGAGCTTTGTGAATCGGGGGTTTTGAAAATGAGGAGCAGATATGATAAATGACAAGTAAACTA
Organism: Arachis stenosperma; assembly: GCF_014773155.1. Lineage (NCBI taxonomy): Eukaryota > Viridiplantae > Streptophyta > Magnoliopsida > Fabales > Fabaceae > Arachis > Arachis stenosperma. Next base: position 91,896,402 of record NC_080379.1, on the reverse strand, counting down.
AATAAATGACTGTAAAATAAACTCTTGGCAAGGTATGAGAACTGGAAGTCCTATCCTAGTTATCCTTATCAATTGTGATGAGAATTGGATTTTTCTCCCACTTTGTTAACCTCTAACTATGAAGGTAAGTCAAGTGAATGAATTAATTCAAATCCTCAAGTCCCAGTCTTTCCTTGGGAAAAGTTAGAGTTATTGGATCTCGAATCAATTCTTGAATAATTCCAATTTTCAATCAACAATGAGTTTGATAACTCAAGAGTCACCAATTAATCAACCAAAGCCAAAAGGTAGAAAAATCTAAATTATTTATATCATAAAGAAGAGAAACAAATCATAGATCTGAAAATACCTCAAATGATATTTATTAAGAAAATCATAACATGAATGTCATTAAGCCAAATTGGCAACATATATAATTAAAAATAAGAGAAGTCAAAATAAAGAAATATTAAACCTGGAGCTCAGAAGAATTATAAGTTGAAATAATAATAAATCCTAAATCCTTTAAGAGGAATTCTAATCCTAAATCCTAAGAGAGAGGAGAGAACCTCTCTCTCTAAAAACTACATCTAAACTATGAAAAGTGAATTATGAGAGCCTGATGATGAATGGATGCATTCCCCCACTTTATAGCCTCTAATCTGTGTTTTCCGGGCTGAAAACTGGGTCAAAAATAGCCCAGAAATCACCCCCTGCGTATTCTGGTACGTTCAGGTCGCGGGCAAGGGACGCGGAGGCGTCGCCCACGCGGCCGCGCGGATTGAAGTTCGCAGATGCGACGCGTCCGCGTGGATCACGCGTTCGCGTCGCCTAGCGTCAGGTCAACTATGGCATATTATATATCAAATCGAAGCCCCAGACGTTAGCTTTCCAACGCAACTGAAACTGTGTCGTTTGGACCTCTGTAGCTAAAGTTATAGCCGTCTGAGTGCGAAGAGGTCAGGCTGGACAACTTAGCAGTTTCTCCAAGTTCTTGTATTCCTTCCATTTTTGCATTCTTCCTTTCCATCCTCTGAGCTATTCCTGCCCTATAATATCTTAAAACACTTAACACACATATCAAGGTATCTAATGGTAATAAGAGAGGATTAAACATAGGGAACTTAAGGCCAAAGAAGCATGTTTTCAATCAAAGCACATAATTAGGAAGGCAAATGTAAAACCATGCAAATAGTATGAATAAGTGGGTAAAGAGTTGATAAAATCCACTCAATTAAGTACAAGATAAACCATAAAATAGTGGTTTATCACTGGACTATTGGGATAAGCTGGTCACGGCCTTCTTGGCCAAGTTCTTTCCTCCTCAAAAGCTGAGCAAGCTTAGAGTGGATGTTCAGACCTTCAAGCAAAAAGATGGTGAATCCCTCTATGAAGCTTGGGAAAGATATAAGCAGTTGACCAAAAAGTGTCCTTCTGACATGCTTTCAGAGTGGACCATTCTAGATATATTCTATGATGGTCTATCTGAACTTTCTAAGATGTCACTGGATCATTCTGCAGGTGGAGCTATTCACCTAAAGAAAATGCCTGCAGAAGCTCAAGAACTCATTGACCTTGTTGCAAATAACCAATTCATGTACACCTCTGAGAGGAACCCTGTGAGTAATGGGACGCCTCAGAAAAGGGGAGTTCTTGAAATTGAAACTCTGAATGCCATATTAGCTCAGAACAAAATGTTGACTCAACAAGTCAACATGATTTCTCAGAGTCTGAATGGATGGAAAAATGCATCCAACAGTACTAAAGAGGCATCTTCTGAAGAAGAAGCTTATGATCCTGAGAACCCTGCAATGGCAGAGGTGAATTACATGGGTGAACCTTATGGAAACACCTATAATTCCTCATGGAGAAATCATCCAAATTTCTCATGGAAGGATCAACCAAAGCCCCAACAAGGCTTTAATAATGGTGGAAGAAACAGGTTTAGCAATAGCAAGCCTTTTCCATCATCTTCTCAGCAACAGATAGAGAATTCTGAGCAGAGCCCCTCTAGCTTAGCAAACATAGTCTCTGATCTATCTAAGGCCACTTTAAGTTTCATGAGTGAAACAAGGTCCTCCATTAGAAATTTGGAGGCACAAGTGGGTCAGCTGAGTAAGAAAATCACTGAAACCCCTCCTAGTACTCTCCCAAGCAATATAGAAGAAAATCCAAAAGGAGAGTGCAAGGCCATTGATATAATCAATATGGCCGAATGCACAAAGGAGGAGAAGGACGTGAATCCCAGTGAGGAAGACCTCCTGGGACATCCTCTAAACAAAAAGGAGTTCCAAACTGAGAAACCTAAGGAATCTGAAGCTCACCTAGAGACCATAGAGATTCCATTGAACCTCCTTTTACCATTCATGAGCTCTAAGAACTATTCTTCCTCTGAAGAGGATGAAGATGTAACTGAAGAGCAAGTTGCTCAATATCTAGGAGCCATCATGAAGCTAAATGCCAAGTTGTTTGGTAATGAGACTTGGAAAGGTGAACCTCCCTTGCTCATTAGTGAACTAGATACATGGGTTCAGCAAACTCTACCTCAAAAGAAACAAGATCCTGGTAGATTCTTAATATCCTGTACCATAGGCACCATGACCTTTGAGAAGGCTCTATGTGACCTGGGATTAGGTATAAATCTTATGCCACTCTCTGTAATGGAGAAACTGGGGATCTTTGAGGTACAAGCTGCAAGAATCTCATTAGAGATGGCAGACACTAGGAAAGGTTAAAGGCCTTTACATCCCTGCTGATTTCATAATCTTAGACACTGGGAAGGATGAGAATGAATCCATCATTCTTAGAAGACCCTTCCTAGCCACAGCAAAAGCTGTGATTGATGTTGACAGAGGTGAACTAGTCCTTCAATTGAATGGGGACTATCTTGTGTTTAAAGCTCAAGATTATCCTTCTGTAAACATGGAAAAGAGGCACGATAAGCTTCTCTCAATACAGAGTCAAACAAAGCCCCCACAATCAAACTCTAAGTTTGGTGTTGGGAGGCCACAACCAAACTCTAAGTTTGGTGTTGAATCCCCATATTCAAACTCTAAGTTTGGTGTTGGGAGGTCCCAACAATGCTCTGATAATCTGTGAAGCTCCATGAGAGCTCACTGTCAAGCTATTGACATTAAAGAAGCACTTATTGGGAGGCAACCCAATTTTTATTTATATATATTTCTATTGTTCTTTTATGTTTTATTAGGTTTATGATCATGTGGAGTCACAAAACAATTGCAAAAATTAAAAACAGAATAAAAAACAGCAGAAGAAAAAGCACACCCTGGAAGAGGAACTCACTGGCATTTAGACGCCAGTAAGGAGCATAGAGCTGGCGTTTAACGCCAGAAAGAAGCATCAGACTGGCGTTAAACGCCAGAAACAAGCATGAAAGTGGCGTTTAACCCCAGAAACATGCTATAGTCTGGCATTAAACGCCAGGATTGCATAAAGAAGGCGTTTACACGCCTAATTGGTGCAGGGATGATAAATCCTTGACACCTCAGGATCTGTGGACCCCACAGGATCACCTCAGGATCCCCACCTACCTTCTCCCTCTCTCTCACACATTTTCATAACACTCTTCCCCAAACATCATTCACCCATCACCTCTTCACCACTCACATCTATCCACTCTTCCCCACAAACCCCTCTATCTTTCTTCATTTTCACACAACACAACCCTCTCTTCTCCCCTTGGCCGAATACACATCTCTCTCCCTCTCCTCCATCTCTTCTTCTTCGTCATCTATTCTTTCCTCTTTTGCTCGAGGACGAGCAACATTTTAAGTTTAGTATGGTAAAAGCATAGTTTTTTTCCATAACCATTTATGGCACCTAAGGCCGGAGAAACCTCTAGAAAGAGGAAAGGGAAGACAAAAGCTTCCACCTCCGAGTCATGGAAGATTGAGATATTCATCTCAAGGGTCCATAGCTCAGTAGTAGAGCATTTGACTGCACATCAAGAGAGCCAACTCATGGACCTCAACAAGAGCATGAGGAATTCCCTCATCAAGAAATCCCTGAGATACCTTAGGGGATACATTTTCCTCCACACAATTATTGGGAGCAACTAAGGATAGGAGCACCAAAATCACTAGGGATCAAGCAACAGAGGCAAGGAAGAGACATAGAGGAGCTCAAGAGCACCATTGATCCTTCAAGAAGAAGGCGCCACCATCACTAAGGTGGACTCATTCCTTAACTTCCTTGTTCTTATCTCTCTTTTTTTCGGTTTTTGAGCTTCATGTTAATCTATGTTTGTCTCTTTATTACATGATCATTAGTGTCTAGTGTATATGCCTTAAGGCTATGAATAATTCTATGAATCCTTCACCTTTCTTAAATGAAAAATGTTTTTAATACAAAAGAACAAGAAGTACATGAGTTTCGAATTCATCCTTGAAATTAGTTTAATTATATTGATGTGGTGACAATACTTTTTGTTTTCTGAATGAATGCTTGAACAGTGCATATTTTTTTATCTTGTTGTTTATGAATGTTAAAATTGTTGGCTCTTGAAAGAATGATGAAAAAGAGAAATGTTGTTGATGATCTGAAAAATCATAAAATTGATTCTTGAAGCAAGAAAAATCAGTGAAGAACAAAGCTTGCGAAAAAAAAAGAGTAAGAAAAAGAAAAAGCAAGAAGAAAAAGCCAATAGCCCTTAAAACCAAAAGGCAAGGGAAAAAAGGATCCAAGGCTTTGAGCATCAATGGATAGGAAGGCCCAAGGAAATAAAATCCAGGCCTAAGCGGCTAAATCAAGATGTCCCTAACCATGTGCTTGTGGCATGCAGGTCCAAGTGAAAAGCTTGAGACTGAGTGGTTAAAGTCATGATCCAAAGCAAAAAGAGTGTGTTTAAGAGCTCTGGACACCTCTAACTGGGGACTTTAGCAAAGCTGAGTCACAATCTGAAAATGTTTCACCCAGTCATGTGTCTGTGGCATTTATGTATCCGGTGGTAATACTAGAAAACAAAATGCTTAGGGCCGCCACCAAGACTCATAAAAGTAGCTGTGTTCAAGAATCAACATACTTAACTAGGAGAATCAATAACACTATCTGAACTCTGAGTTCTTATAGATGCCAATCATTCTAAACTTCAAGGGATAAAGTGAGATGCCAAAACTGTTCAGAAGCAAAAAGCTACAAGTCCCGCTCATCTAATTAGAACTAATATTCTTTGATATTTTGGGATTTATAGTATATTCTCTTCCTTTTATCCTAATTGATTTTCAGTTGCTTGGGGACAAGCAACAATTTAAGCTTGGTGTTGTGATGAGCGGATAATTTATACGCTTTTTAGCATTATTTTTAGGTAGTTTTTAGTAGAATCTATCTACTTTTAGGGATGTTTTTATTAGTTTTTATGAAAAATTCACATTTTTGGACTTTATGATGAGTCTATGTGTTTTTCTGTGATTTCAGGTATTTTCTGGCTGAAATTGAGGGACCTGAGCAAAAATCTGATTCAGGCTGAAGAAAGGACTACTGATGCTGTTGGATTCTGACCTCCCTGCACTCGAAATGGATTTTCTGGAGCTACAAAACTCCAAATGGCACGCTCTCAACTGCGTTGGAAAGTAGACATCTAGGGCTTTCTAGAAATATATAATAGTACAAACTTTATTCAAGTTTAGACGACGGAAACTGGCGTCCAACACCAGTTTCATGCTGGATTCTGGAGTAAAACGCCAGAAACACGTCACAAACCAGAGTTAAACGCCAAACAGACGTTACAACTTGGCGTTTAACCCCAAGAGAAGCCTATGCACGTGTAAAGCTCAAGCTCAGCCCAAGCACACACCAAAGTGGGCCCCGGAAGTGGATTTCTGCACTTAGACTTATTTATGTAAACCCTAGTAACTAGTTTAGTATAAATAGAACTTTTTACTATTGTACTAGGGGTCTTTTTCCCATATTTCGTATTCATATGTCCTTTGGGAAGGCTGGCCATTCGGCCATGCCTGGACTATCACTTATGTATTTTCAATGGTGGAGTTTCTACACACCATAGATTAAGGTGTGGAGCTCTGCTGTACCTCGAGAATTAATGCAATTACTATTATTCTTCTATTCAATTCAGCTTATTCTTATTCTAAGATATTTGCTGCACTTCAACATGATGAATGTGATGATCCGTGACACTCATCATCATTCTCACCTATGAACGAGTGACTGACAACCACTTTCGTTCTACCTTAGATCGAGTGTGTATCTCTTGGATTCCTTAATCAGAATCTTCGTGGTATAAGCTAGAATCCATTGGCAGCATTCTTGAGAATCCGGAAAGTCTAAACCTTGTCTGTGATATTCCGAGTAGGATTCAGGGATTGAATGACTGTGACAAGCTTCAAACTCGCGATTGTTGGGCGTAGTGATAGACGCAAAAGAATCACTGGATTCTATTCCGACATGATCGAGAATCGACAGATGATTAGCCGTGCTGTGACAGAGCATTTGGACCATTTTCACTGAGAGGATAGGAAGTAGCCATTGACAACGGTGACGCCCTACATACAGCTTGCCATAGAAAGGGGTAAGAAGAATTGGATGAAGGCAGTAGGAAAGCAGATATTCAACGGGAACAAAGTATCTCCATACACTTATCTGAAATTCCCACCAATGATTTACATAAGTATCTCTATGTTTATTCTACGTGTTATTTATCTTTATATTCAAAAACCATTATAACCATTAGAATCTGCCTGACTGAGATTCACAAGATGACCATAGCTTGCTTCATACCAATAATCTCCGTGGGATCGACCCTTACTCACGTAAGGTATTACTTGGACGACCCAGTTCACTTGCTGGTTAGTTGTGCGAAGTTATGACAAAGTGTGATTCACGTTTGATAGCTCCAAGTTTATTGGCACCATTGTTGATGATCAATATTTTGTGTACCAGTTGTATTGGGTGGTAATGACCTTGGGACAGGTGTTTCCAATGGTTTTGTAGGCTCCACTTCCTTGTACTCCTCTGTGAATTCTTTCAATTCCAGACAAACCTCTTCAACTGCAACCATGTCTTGATCAAAGTCTTCGATTTCTTCCTCATCATTCAAGTCATAAGTTGGAGGTTGAGAAAAGTCTACCTCCACATCAGCTTCGTATTCACTTTGGGAGGATTCTCCAAGCTCAAAGAGTTCAATTATGGATGCAAGTTCATCACTAGAAGAGTCTAATTAATGATCATCACTACCAAGGGAATTAGCTTCTTGATCTGTTCCGTCCAATTCTTCATAAGATACATGCCTCGGGGGTTATGCACTATCCTCTTTGGCATCAGTTATAATTTTCTTAGCAGAACTCTCTGCAATTCTTGATTCCCATGGAGGTTCAGCATCTCCTAAATCTTCAACAAATTCTTCTTCTTTGATAAATTCGGCTTCCTCTACTTGATCCAGTACAAAGTCATGCTCATTACTGTCTATCGGGGCTTCCAGTGTCTCCTTCATGCTACGTTCTTCATTAGACTCCCCACATGAAGCCATGGGGGTTCCTTGAACGTCCGAATGTTGGGACGCTAATCGATTTATCGCTTGCTCCAATTGGTTAAGAGTTGCATGAAATTGGTTCATTGTTTCCTTGAGACGATCCTTTGATTCTTGTTCCATTGGATATGGGCATGCTGCATATGAAAGTGGTGGTTCTTGAGAGTAGTGGTGCGCGAAATTGTGATTCACTACACAACTTTGCACAACTAACCAGCAAGTGCACTGGGTCGTCCAAGTAATACCTTACGTGAGTAAGGGTCGATCCCACGGAGATTGTTGGTATGAAGCAAGCTATGGTCACCTTGTAAATCTTAGTCAGGCAGACTCAAATGGGTATAGTGATATACGAATAAAGCATAAAGATAAAGATAGAGGTACTTATGTATATCATTGGTAAGAGCTTCAGATAAGCGTATGAAGATGCTTTCCCTTCCGTCTCTCTGCTTTCTTACTGTCTTCATCCAATCCTTCTTACTCCTTTCCATGGCAAGCTTATGCAAGGGTTTCACCGTTGTCAGTGGCTACCTCCCATCCTCTCAGTGAAAATGTTCCTATGCTCTGTCACAGCATATGGCTAATCAGCTGTCGGTTCTCGGTCAGGCCGGAGTAGAATCCATTGATTCTTTTGCGTCTGTCACTAACGCCCCGCCTGCTAGGAGTTTGAAGCACGTCACAGTCATTCAATAATTAAATCCTACTCAGAATACCACAGACAAGGTTAGACCTTCCGGATTCTCTTGAATGCCGCCATCAGTTCTCGCCTATACCACGAAGACTCTGATCTCACGGAATGGCTGGCTCGTTTGTCAGGCGAGCACTCGGTTGTCAGGCGATCAACCATGCATCGTGTATCAGGAATCCAAGAGATAAACACTAGAGCCTTGTTTGCTTGTAGAACAGAAGTGGTTGTTAGTCACTTTGTTCATAAGTGAGAATGATGATGAGTGTCACGGATCATCACATTCATCAAGTTGAAGAACAAGTGATATCTTGGACAAAGAACAAGCGGAATTGAATAGAAGAACAATAGTAATTGCATTAATACTCGAGGTACAGCAGAGCTCCACACCTTAATCTATGGTGTGTAGAAACTCCACCGTTGAAAATACATAAGAACAAGGTCTAGGCATGGCCGAATGGCCAGCCTCCCCAAAGAGGGTTTAATCATCAAAGCATGATCAAAAGATATCTAATACAATAGCAAAAGGTCCTACTTATAGAAAACTAGTAGCCTAGGGTGTACAGAGATGAGTAAATGACATAAAAATCCACTTCCGGCCCACTTGGTGTGTGCTTGGGCTGAGTAATGAAGAAATTTCGTGTAGAGACTCTTCTTGGAGTTAAACGCCAGCTTTTATGCCAGTTTGGGCGTTTAACTCCCATTTAGGTGCCAGTTCCGGCGTTTAACGCTGGAATTTCTGAGGGTGACTTTGAACGCCGGTTTGGGCCATCAAATCTTGGGCAAAGTATAGACTATCATATATTGCTGGAAAGCCCAGGATGTCTACTTTCCAACGCCGTTGAGAGCGCGCCAATTGGGCTTCTGTAGCTCCAGAAAATCCACTTCGAGTGCAGGGAGGTCAGAATCCAACAGCATCTGCAGTCCTTTTCAGTCTCTGGATCAGATTTTGCTCAGGTCCCTCAATTTCAGCCAGAAAATACCTGAAATCACAAAAAACACAAACTCATAGTAAAGTCCAAAAGTGAATTTTAACTAAAAACTAATAAAAATATACTAAGAACTTAACTAAAACTACTAAAAACATACTAAAAACAATGCCAAAAAGGGTACAAATTATCCGCTCATCACAACACCAAACTTAAATTGTTGCTTGTCCCCAAGCAACTGAAAATCAAATAAGATAAAAAGAAGAGAATATACTATAGACTCCAAATTATCAATGAAACTTAGCTCCAAATTAGATGAGCGGGACTAGTAGCTTTTTGCCTCCAAACAGTTTTGGCATCTCACTTTATCCTTTGAAATTCAGAATGATTGGCTTCTTTAGGAACTCAGAATCCAGATAATGTTATTGATTCACCTAGTTAAGTATGATGATTCTTGAACACAGCTACTTATTGAGTCTTGGCCGTGGCCCAAAGCACTCTGTCTTCCAGTATTACCACCGGATACATACATGCCACAGACACATAATTGGGTGAACCTTTTCAGATTGTGACTCAGCTTTGCTAAAGTCCCCAATTAGAGGTGTCCAGGGTTCTTAAGCACACTCTTTTTACCTTGGATCACAACTTTATTTCTTTCTTTTTCTTTCTTTTTCTCTTTCTCCTCTTTTTTTTTCGTTTTTTTTTTGTATTCACTGCTTTTTCTTGCTTCAAGAATCATTTTTATGATTTTTCAGATCCTCAGTAACATGTCTCCTTTTTCATCATTCTTTCAAGAGCCAACAATTTTAACATTCATGAACAACAAATTCAAAAGACATATGCACTGTTCAAGCATGCATTCAGAAAACAAAAAGTATTGTCACCACATCAAACTAATTAAGCTAGTTTTAAAGATGAATTCGAAATCCTGTACTTCTTGTTCTTTTGTAATAAAAACAGTTTTCATTTAAGAAAGGTGATGGATTCATAGGACATTCATAACTTTAAGGCATAGACACTAAGACACTAATGATCATAAGACACAAACATAGCCAAACATAAGCATGAAAATTTCGAAAAATAGAAAATAAAGAACAAGGAGATTAAAGAACGGGTCCACCTTAGTGATGGCGGCTCTTTCTTCCTCTTGAAGATCCTATGGAGTGCTTGAGCTCCTCAATGTCTCTTCCTTGTCTTTGTTGCTCCTCTCTCATGATTCTTTGATCTTCTCTAATTTCATGGAGGATGATGGAGTGTTCTTGGTGCTCCACCCTTAGTTGTCCCATGTTGGAACTTAGTTCTCCTAGGGAGGTGTTCAGTTGCTCCCAATAGTTTTGTGGAGGAAAGTGCATCCCTTGAGGCATCTCAGGGATCTCATGATGAGAGGGGTCTCTTGTTTGCTCCATCCTTTTCTTAGTGATGGGCTTGAGGTCATGCCTTCTCAGTTGAACCGGCTTCCCTCTTGAATCTCTCTTTCATTGAACGCCTTCTTCACAAATGTCTATGAGGACTTGGTCCAACCTTTTGATCAAAGTTGACCCTTCTTCATGGCCACAACTTCATAGAAGTGGTCTTGATGCACCCTTGAGATGAATCTCTCCATCTCTCATGACTCGGAGGTAGAAGCTTTTGCCTTCCTTTTCCTCTTTCTAGAGGTTTCTCCGGCCTTGGATGCCATAAATGGTTATGGAAAAACAAAAAGCAATGCTTTTACCACACCAAACTTAAAAGGTTTGCTCGTCCTCGAGCAAAAGAAGAAAGAAGAGAGTAGAAGAAGAAGAAATGAGGAAGAAGGGAATGACTTTTGTGTTCGGCCAAAGAGGGGGAGAAGTGGTGGGGTTGGTGGGGATCCTGTGGGGTCCACAGATCCTGTGGTGTCAAGGAAAAGTCATCCCTGCACCAAATGGCATTCAAAATCACGTTTTGAGCCATTTCTGGCGTTAAACACCGGGCTGGTGCCCATTCCTGGCGTTTAACGCCAGGTTCTTGCCCTTTTCTGGCATTTAACGCCAGTCTGGTGCCCCTTTCTGGCGTTAAACGCCCAGAATGGTGCCAGACTGGGCGTTAAACGCCCACCTGCTAGCCTTACTGGCGTTTAAACGCCAGTAAGTTCTTCCTCCTGGGTGTGCTATTTTTCTTTCTGTTTTTCATTCTGTTTTTGCTTTTTCAATTGATTTTGTGACTTCTCACGATCATCAACCTACAAAATAAGATAGAATAACAAAAGAAAGTAGATAACATATAACATTGGGTTGCCTCCCAACAAGCGCTTCTTTAATGTCAGTAGCTTGACAGATGGCTCTCATGGAGCCTCAGAAATGCTCAGAGCTATGTTGGAACCTCCCAACACCAAACTTAGAGTTTGAATGTGGGGGTTCAACACCAAACTTAGAGTTTGGTTGTGGCCTCCCAACACCAAACTTAGAGTTTGACTGTGGGGGCTCTGTTTGGCTCTGTTTTGAGAGAAGCTCTTCATGCTTCCTCTCCATGATGACAGAGGGATATCCTTGAGCCTTAAACACCAAGGATTCTTCATTCACTTGAATGATCAGTTCACCTCCATCAACATCAATCACAGCCTTTGCTGTGGCTAGGAAGGGTCTGCCAAGGATGATGGTTTCATCCATGCACTTCCCAGTCTCTAGGACTATGAAATCAGTAGGGATGTAGTGGTCTTCAATCTTTACCAAAACATCCTCTACAAGTCCATGAGCTTGTTTTCTTGAGTTGTCTGCCATCTCTAATGAGATTCTTGCAGCTTGCACTTCAAAGATCCCTAGCTTCTCCATTACAGAGAGAGGCATGAGGTTTACACTTGACCCTAAGTCACACAGAGCCTTCTTGAAGGTTATGGTGCCTATGGTACAAGGTATTGAAAACTTCCCAGGATCTTGTCTCTTTTGAGGTAATTTCTGCCTAGACAAGTCATCCAGTTCTTTGGTGAGCAAAGGAGGTTCATTCTCCCAAGTCTCATTTCTAAATAACTTGTCATTTAGCTTCATGATTGCTCCAAGGTATTTAGCAACTTGCTCTTCAGTGACATACTCATCCTCTTCAGAGGAAGAATACTCATCAGAGCTCATGAATGGCAGAAGTAAGTCCAATGGAATCTCTATGGTCTCATTTTGAGCCTCAGATTCCCATGGTTCCTCATTAGGGAACTCATTGGAGGTCAGTGCACGCCCACTGAGGTCTTCCTCAGTGGCGTTCACTTCCTCTCCTTCCTCTCCAAATTCGGCCATGTTGATGGCCTTGCACTCTCCTTTTGGATTTTCTTCTGTGTTGCTTGGGAGAGTACTAGGAGGGAGTTCAGTAATTTTCTTGCTCAGCTGTCCCACTTGTGCCTCCAAATTCCTGATGGAGGACCTTGTTTCAGTCATGAAACTTTGAGTGGTTTTGATTAGATCAGAGACCATGGTTGCTAAGTCAGAGGGGTTCTGGTTAGAATTCTCTGTCTGTTGCTGAGAAGATGATGGAAAAGGCTTGCCATTGCTAAACCTGTTTCTTCTACCATTATTGTTGTTAAAACCTTGTTGAGGTCTCTGTTGATCCTTCCATGAGAAATTTGGGTGATTTCTCCATGAAGAATTATAGGTGTTTCCATAGGGTTCTCCTAGGTAATTCACCTCTTCCATTGAAGGGTTCTCAGGATCATAGGCTTCTTCTTCAGATGAAGCATCCTTAGTACTGCTTGGCGCATTTTGCATTCCAGACAGACTTTGAGAAATCAAATTGACTTGTTGAGTCAATATTTTATTCTGAGCCAATATGGCATTCAGAGTATCAATCTCAAGAACTCCTTTCTTCTGATTTGCCCCATTGTTCACAGGATTCCTTTCAGAAGTGTACATGAATTGGTTATTTGCAACCATTTCAATTAGTTCTTGAGCTTCTGTAGGCGTCTTCTTCAGATGAAGAGATCCTCCAGCAGAGCTATCCAAAGACATCTTGGATAGTTCAGAGAGACCATCATAGAAAATACCTATGATGCTCCATTCAGAAAGCATGACAGATGGACATTTTCTGATTAATTGTTTGTATCTTTCCCAAGCTTCATAGAGGGATTCTCCATCCTTTTGTCTGAAGGTTTGGACTTCCACTCTAAGCTTACTCAATTTTTGAGGTGGAAAGAACTTTGCCAAGAAGGCATTGACTAGCTTTTCCCAAGAGTCCAAGCTTTCTTTAGGTTGAGAGTCCAACCATGTCCTAGCTCTGTCTCTTACAGCAAAAGGGAATAGCATCAGTCTATAGACCTCTGGGTCAACCCCATTAGTCTTGACTGGGTCACAGATTTGCAAGAATTCAGCTAAAAACTGATGAGGATCTTCCAATGGAAGTCCATGGAACTTGCAATTCTGTTGCATTAGAGAAACTAATTGAGGCTTAAGCTCAAAGTTGTTTGCTCCAATGGCAGGGATAGAGATGCTTCTCCCATAGAAGTCGGGAGTAGGTGCAGTAAAGTCACCCAGCACCTTCCTTGTATTGTTGGCATTGTTGTTGTTTTCGGCTGCCATGTCTTCTTCTTCTTGAAGAATTCGGTCAGGTCCTCAATAAAGAGTTGTGCCTTAGCTTCTCTTAGCTTTCGCTTCAAGGTCTTTCAGGTTCAGGGTCAGCTTCAACAAGAATGCCTTTGTCTTTGTTCCTGCTCATATGAAAGAGAAGAGAACAAGAAAATATGGAATCCTCTATGTCACAGTATAGAGATTCCTTGAGGTGTCAGAGGAAGAAAAATGGAAGACAGAGGTAGAAAATTCGAACTTATCAAAGAAGATGGAGTTCGAATTTTGCATTAAGGAATAGTGTTAGTCCATAAATAGAAGGATGTGAGAAGAAGGGAAGTAATTTTCGAAAATTAAGTAAAAGATTTTGAAAACATTTTGAAAAACACTTAATTGATTTCGAAAATAAGAGTGGAAAAGAAATCAAGTGACTTTTGAAAAAGATTTGAAATTAGAAATAAAAAAGATTTGATTGAAAATTATTTTGAAAAAGATGTGATTAAAAAGATTTGATTGAAAAGTTATGGTTTTAAAAAGATATGATTGAAAAGATATGATTTGAAAAATAATTTTTAAAAAGATTGATTAAAAAAAATTAATGACTTGCCTAACAAGAAAGATATGATTCAAACATTAAACCTTTCTCACAGAAAAGGCAACATACTTAAAATGTTCAATCAAATCATTAATTGTTAGTAAGTATCTTTGAAAAAGGAAAGAAATTGATTTTGAAAACATTTGATTGAAAAGATATGATTTGAAAAAGATTTGATTTTGAAAACTTTGAAGACTTGAAAAAAAATTGATTTTGAAAACAAAATCCTCCCCTTGTGCCATCCTGGCGTTAAACGCCCAGAATGGTGCACATTCTGGCGTTTAATGCCCAAACTACTACCCTTTTGGGCGTTAAACGCCCAGCCAGGCACCCTGGCTGGCGTTTAAACGCCAGTCTGTCTTCTTCACTGGGCATTTTGAATGCCCAGCTTTTTCTGTGTGATTCCTCTGCAGCATGTTCTGAATCTTCAATTCTCTGTATTATTGACTTGAAAAGACACAAATTAAAAATATTTTTGGATTTTTTAATAATAAGGAATAATCAAAATGCAACTAAAATCAAATAACAATGCATGCAAGACACCAAACTTAGCAGTTTGTATACCATTGACACTAACAAAATGAGAATGCATATAACAAAACACTCAAGTCAATAGAATTCAAAGATCAAAACAAGGAAATCATCAAGAACAACTTGAAGATCAATGAGGACACATGCATGAATGCAATAAGAACAGAAACATGCAATTGATACTAAACTTAAGATGAGACACTAGACTCAAACAAGAAACATAAAATATTTTTGGTTTTTATGATTTTGTAATTTTTTTGTGCTTTTTTCGAAAATTATATGAAAAGAAAATAAAGGTATCAAAATTCTTAATGAGAATTCCAGGAATCATGCAATGTTAGTCTAAAGCTTTAGTCTAAAGGAATTAGACATGGCTGGCCAAGCTTCAGCAGGACATTGCATTCAAGAGCTAAATTGATGAAGATCAATCAGCTTTGGTGATGATAAGAACATCACCTTGAAACACTAGAATTCATTCTTAAGAACTCTGAAGAAAAATACCTAATCTAAGCAACAAGATGAACCGTCAGTTGTCCATACACAAAACAATCCCCGGCAACGGCGCCAAAAACTTGGTGCGCGAAATTGTGATTCACTACACAACTTTGCACAACTAACCAGCAAGTGCACTGGGTCGTCCAAGTAATACCTTACGTGAGTAAGGGTCGATCCCACGGAGATTGTTGGTATGAAGCAAGCTATGGTCACCTTGTAAATCTTAGTCAGGCAGACTCAAATGGGTATAGTGATATACGAATAAAGCATAAAGATAAAGATAGAGGTACTTATGTATATCATTGGTAAGAGCTTCAGATAAGCGTATGAAGATGCTTTCCCTTCCGTCTCTCTGCTTTCTTACTGTCTTCATCCAATCCTTCTTACTCCTTTCCATGGCAAGCTTATGCAAGGGTTTCACCGTTGTCAGTGGCTACCTCCATCCTCTCAGTGAAAATGTTCCTATGCTCTGTCACAGCATATGGCTAATCAGCTGTCGGTTCTCGGTCAGGCCGGAGTAGAATCCATTGATTCTTTTGCGTCTGTCACTAACGCCCCGCCTGCTAGGAGTTTGAAGCACGTCACAGTCATTCAATCATTGAATCCTACTCAGAATACCACAGACAAGGTTAGACCTTCCGGATTCTCTTGAATGCCGCCATCAGTTCTCGCCTATACCACGAAGACTCTGATCTCACGGAATGGCTGGCTCGTTTGTCAGGCGAGCACTCGGTTGTCAGGCGATCAACCATGCATCGTGTATCAGGAATCCAAGAGATAAACACTAGAGCCTTGTTTGCTTGTAGAACAGAAGTGGTTGTCAGTCACTTTGTTCATAAGTGAGAATGATGATGAGTGTCACGGATCATCACATTCATCAAGTTGAAGAACAAGTGATATCTTGGACAAAGAACAAGCGGAATTGAATAGAAGAACAATAGTAATTGCATTAATACTCGAGGTACAGCAGAGCTCCACACCTTAATCTATGGTGTGTAGAAACTCCACCGTTGAAAATACATAAGAACAAGGTCTAGGCATGGCCGAATGGCCAGCCTCCCCCAAAGAGGGTTTAATCATCAAAGCATGATCAAAAGATATCTAATACAATAGCAAAAGGTCCTACTTATAGAAAACTAGTAGCCTAGGGTGTACAGAGATGAGTAAATGACATAAAAATCCACTTCCGGGCCCACTTGGTGTGTGCTTGGGCTGAGTAATGAAGAAATTTCGTGTAGAGACTCTTCTTGGAGTTAAACGCCAGCTTTTATGCCAGTTTGGGCGTTTAACTCCCATTTAGGTGCCAGTTCCGGCGTTTAACGCTGGAATTTCTGAGGGTGACTTTGAACGCCGGTTTGGGCCATCAAATCTTGGGCAAAGTATAGACTATCATATATTGCTGGAAAGCCCAGGATGTCTACTTTCCAACGCCGTTGAGAGCGCGCCAATTGGGCTTCTGTAGCTCCAGAAAATCCACTTCGAGTGCAGGGAGGTCAGAATCCAACAGCATCTGCAGTCCTTTTCAGTCTCTGGATCAGATTTTTGCTCAGGTCCCTCAATTTCAGCCAGAAAATACCTGAAATCACAGAAAAACACACAAACTCATAGTAAAGTCCAGAAAAGTGAATTTTAACTAAAAACTAATAAAAATATACTAAGAACTTAACTAAAACTACTAAAAACATACTAAAAACAATGCCAAAAAGGGTACAAATTATCCGCTCATCAAGTAGTTGGGTTGGAATTGGGGTGGATATGGGTTAGGGTCATAAGGAGGTGAATGGTTGTAGTTGGTTTGTGAGTATGGTGGTTCAGAGTTATGTAGGGGAGGTGGTTCATAAGCATATGGCGGGGCTTGTCGGTAACTACAAGGGGGTCCACCAAATCCATCATCTTGGTACGCACCTCGGAATGGCTCTTGACTATAGTAATTGGATGGAGGTAGTTTGTCACGAAGGGGTCCACCATAACTATTGTCTTGGTATGCATCGTAGAATGGTCGTTATCCATGGTACTTTGGAAAGTGTTGTTGCCGAAAGGGTTTATCAGATCCTCGTGGCTCCTTCCATCTTTGATTGTTTCGACCTTGATGCATGTTCCTATTATAGCTTCCATTCCTTGCAACAATATTCGAACCTAACTTAAAGCCAGAGGGGTGAGAATTCATAGTAGCTAATAGAAATTAGAAACAAAAATAAAAACAAAAACAAATGAACAGCAAAAGAAAGTATTTACAATAACCAATAATAAGGCACACGTTTGGAAATACCCGGCAACGGCGCCATTTTGACGAGAGGAGTTTTGTCAGTAAAGAATTTCACAAAAATAATCGCGTTGTAAGTATAGCTTCTAGACCAACAAAGAGTCCTTTCGCACAAAAGTTTTGGTTGTCACTAAAGCAAACCCAATAAAATTTATAATCGAAGTATTGAAACCTCGGGTCGTCTCTCAAGAAATTGCAGGGAGGTATGATTTATTATTGGTTATGGAAAAGTATCTTTTGGTTTTTTTTGAAAGGTTTGAACAAGGAATTTAGATGGCAAGAAAATAAATTAATAACTAGAAAAACTCTTGGCAAGGTATAAGAACTGGAAATCCCATCCTAGTTATCCTTATTAGTTGTGATGAGAATTGTTTATTGCTCCCACTTAGTTAACCCTTACTAAATAAAGGAAAGTCAAGTGGACTAATCAGTTTGATTCCTCAAGTCCTAGTCAACTCCTATGGAAAGACTAGCTTTAAAGGGATCCAAATCAATCAGCAAATTCCAATTTTCAATCAACAGCTGAGTTTGACAACTCAAGTGTCACCAATTACTCAACCAAAGCCAAAAGGGGAAAAATCCAAATTATTTATATCCTAAAGAGAAGAAAGCAATCATAAATCTAAAATACCTCAAATTATATTAAATAGAAAATCAAATTAAACATTGGTATCCATAAACGAAATTGGGAAAATAAACAAACTAAAGTAATAGAGTAAATAGAAGTAGAAGAGAATATAAATTAAAAGAACATTGAACCTGGAATGTGAAGAAGAATTCCTAATCCTAAAAGAAATCCTAAATCCTAAAACCTAAGAGAGAGGAGAGAGCCTCTCTCTAGAAAACTACATTTAAAACCTAAATTGTGAATAATGAATGTTGTGAATGTTCTTCCCTTGAATGGATGTATTCCCCCACTTTATAGCCTCTAATCTGTGTTTTTTGGGCTGGGATTTGGGCCGAAAAGGAGTCCAGAAATTGCTGGAGACGTTTTCTGCAATTTTCTATATGTGGCGTCTGATGAGCGGATATTTTATACGTTTTTTGGGGGTAATTTCATGTAGATTTTATTAAGTTTTAGTTAGGTTTTAGTATAATTTTATTAGTTTTTAGGCAAAATTCATATTTCTAGACTTTACTATGAGTTTGTGTGTTTTTCTGTAATTTCAGGTATTTTCTCGCTGAAATTGAGGGAGATGAGCAAAAATCTGATTTAGGCTGAAAAAGGACTGCTAATGTTGTTGGATTCTGACCTCCCTGCACTCGGAATAGATTTTTTGGAGCTACAGGAGTCCAATTCGCGCGCTCTTAATTGGGTTGGAAAGTAGACATCCAGGGCTTTCCATCAATATATAATAGTCCATACTTTGCGCGAAGATACATGACGTAAACTGGCGTTCAACGCCAGTTCCATGTTGCAGTTTGGCGTTCAGCGCCAGAAACAGGTTGCAAGTTGGAGTTCAATGCCAGAAACAGGTTACAACCTGGCGTTCAACTCCAGAAACAGTCCAGGCACGTGAGAAGTTTAAGTCTCAGCCCCAGCACACACCAAGTGGGCCCCAGAAGTGGATTTCTGCTCTATCCATCCTAGTTACTCATTTTTTGTAAACCTAGGTTTCTAGTTTAGTGTTTAAACAACTTTTAAAGATTTATTTTGCATCTCATGTCATTTTTCAATCTGAATTTTGTACTCTTTGACGGCATGAGTCTCTAAACTCCATTGTTAGGGGTGAGGAGCTCTGCAGCGTCTCGATGAATTAATGCAATTATTTCCGCTTTCCATTCAAACATGTTTGTTCCTATCTAAGATGTTCATTCGCGCTTCACTATGAAGAAGGTGATGATCCGTGACACTCATCACCTTCCTCAATCCATGAACGTGTGCCTGACAACCACCTCCGTTCTACATTAGATTGAATGAGTATCTCTTAGATTCCTTAATCAGAATCTTCGTGGTATAAGCTAGAATTGTTGGCGGCATTCATGAGGATCCAGAAAGTCTAAACCTTGTCTGTGGTATTCCGAGTAGGATTCTGGGATTGGATGACTGTGACGAACTTCAAACTCGCGAGTGTTGGGTGTAGTGACAGACGCAAAAGGATCAATGGATCTTATTCCGACATGATCGAGAACCAACAGATGATTAGCCGTGCTGTGACAGAGCATTTGGACCATTTTCATTGAGAGGATGGGAAGTAGCCATTGACAACGGTAACACCCTACATACAGCTTGCCATGGAAGGAGCCTTGCATTTATGAAAGTGAGAAAGCATTATGTTGCAGGAATTCAGAGGACAAAGCATCTCCAAAACTCCAAGATATTCCCCATTATTGCACAATAAGTATTTATTTTATGCCATTTCACTTTTTACAATTGAACTTGAAAAACACTGTTGTTGGAATCCTGACTAAGAATAATAAGATAACCATAGCTTGCTTCAAACTAACAATCTCCGTGAGATTCGACCCTTACTCACATAAGGTATTACTTGGACGACCCAGTGCACTTGCTGGTTAGTTGTGTGAAGCTGTGAGAAATAGTCCATTAATATTGGCATACACAATTTCGTGCACCAAGTTTTTGGCGCCGTTGCCGGGGATTGTTTGAGTTTGAACAACTGACGGTGAATCTTGTTGCTTAGATTAGGAAAAATTTATCTTTTTTACTAGAATTGCATCTTTTATTATCCCTTCTAAAAAAATTTTCAAAAATATTAGTTTTCTTTATTAATTTTTAGTTTTTCTGTGAATTTAGTGTCATGTTTTAAGTTTGGTGTCAATTGCATGCTCTTTTTTGTCTTTCAATTTTCGAATTGCATGTTCTTTAGTTTTCCTTGATCTTCAAATTTTTCTTGTCAAATTTTCTTGTTTGATCTTTGGTTTTCCTATTTGGTGTATTTTTCGTGTTTTCCTTGTGCAAGTTCAAAATATTAGTTTTCAAAAAAATTTTATTTTTATTTATTAAAAATACCTCTTTAAAACACGTTACATTTATAGCTAAATTGGCTAGAGCGTTAGTTTATGTTCTTGGTAATTGGGTATCTTCTTTTTAAAATATTTTTCAAAAATAATTTTTCTTTGATTGAATCTTGTGCCAAACTTTAAGTTTGGTGTTTTCTTGTTAATTTTCTTTAATTTTTGAAAATTTATTTTGGTTTTCTAAAAATTTTAAGTTTGGTGTTCTTTCTTTTGTTCTTTTTGTTCTTGTGATTCTTCAAGGTGTTATTGAGTCTTTCTTGTGTTTTGATCTTAAAATTTTTAAGTTTGGCGTTCCTTGGTGTTTTCCCTCCAAAATTTTCGAAAACAAGGAGCATTAGATCTAAAAATTTTTAATTCTTGTGTCTTTTGTGTGTTTTTCTCTTTCATCATAAAATTCAAAATTCAAAAAAAAATACCTTCTCCTTTAATTTCTCATAATTTTCGGATTACTTGGGTTGACTTGGTCAAAAATTTTTTTAAATTATATCTTTTTCAAAAATTTCATAACCACTTTCTCTCTCCGCACTTTTTCGAAAATCTTCATAAAATATTTTTAAATTCTTTTTTATTTTTATTTTTATTTATTCTTAATTTTATTGTCGTCTTTCTTTTATTTTATTTTATTATTATTATCTCAAAATTTTTATATATAATAAAATAAATAAAATAAATCCACATCATCTCCCTTTTTCCATCATGGACCTAAGTGGAAATGAACAGTCCAGAAGGACTCTAGGGTCATATGGTAACCTCACTACTGCTTCATATGGGAGTAGTATATGTATACCCTCCATTGGAGTTAGTAGTTTTGAGTTAAAACCTCAGCTCATTATCATGGTGGAGCAAAGTTGCCAGTATTCCGGTCTTCCACAGGAAGAACCTACAGAGTTTCTGGCACAGTTTTTACAAATTGCTAACACAGTACATGATAAGAAAGTAGATCAGGATGTCTACAGATTGTTATTGTTTCCATTTGCTGTAAAAGACCAAGCTAAGAGGTGGTTAAATAACCAACCTAAGGACAGCATAAAGACATGAAAACAGTTGTCAGAAAAATTCTTGAATCACTATTTTCCTCCAAAACGGATGACACAGCTAAGGCTGAGCATCCAAGGCTTCAAACAAGGAGATAATGAATCCCTTTATGATGCCTGGGAGAGATACAGAGAGATGCTAAGAAAATGCCCTTCTGAAATATTTTCGGAGTGGGTGCAGTTAGACATCTTCTATTATGGGCTTACAGAGAGAGCTCAGACTTCTCTAGAGCACTCAGCTGGTGGATCTATACACATGAGAAAGATAATAGAAGAAGCTCAAGAGTTTATTGATAGAGTTGCCAGAAATCAACATCTGTACCTAAACAACGAACCTTCCATCAACAAAGAGGCTAAAACAGTAACTGCTGAACTCAGTCCTGCAGAACAAGCTACTGAATTCAATTAGCAATTAGACTTTCTAACAAAACATCTAGCCAAATTCAAGGAAATATTACAAGAAACAAGAATGGATAATATGAATATGGAAGTGCAGTTGAAGCAAACAGAACAGCAGTTATCAAAACAAATAATAGAAGAATGCCAAGCAGTTCAATTAAGAAGTGGAAAAACATTAAATACCCCACTTCAAGGCAGCAAGAAGCAAAAAAATGAACATACTGCTACCCAAAATCCCTCTGAGGACAGTCAGAGCCCAGAGAGGAATAATTTTGGCGCTCAAATGCCAGAAAAGGGGTGGAAAGTTGGCGTTGAACGCCCAACCCATGCTCAGTCCTGGCGTTCAACGCCAGAAACAGGCAAGGAATTGGCGTTGAATGCCCAAAGGAAGCACAGTTCTGGCGTTCAGACGCCAGAAACAGATAAGGAGTTGGCGTCTAACGCCACTCCAGCTTCCACCCCTGGCATTCAAACGCTAGTGGGAGATCAGACACATACAAGTGCTGATAGCAACCCCTCTAAAAAGGCTTCTCAACCTACATCTGTAGGCAATAAACCTACAGTAACTAAGGTTGAGGAATACAAAGCCAAAATGCCTTATCCTCAGAAACTCCGCCAAGCGAAACATGATAAGCAATTTGCCTGCTTTGCAGACTACCTCAGGACTCTTGAAATAAAAATTCCGTTTGCAAAGGCACTTGAGCAAATATCCTCTTATGCTAAGTTCATGAAAGAGATCTTAAGTCATAAGAAGGATTGGAGGGAAACTGAGAAAGTTTACCTCACTGAAGAATGCAGTGCAGTCATTCTGAAAAGCTTACCTGAGAAGCTTAAAGATCCCGGAAGCTTTATGATACCATGCACATTAGAAGGTACTTGTACCAAGCAAGCTCTATGTGATCTTGGGGCAAGTATCAACCTAATACCTGCATCTACTATCAAAAAGCTTGGATTGACTGATGAAGTCAAACCAACCCGGATATGTCTCCAACTTGCTGATGGTTCCATTAAACACCCATCAGGCGTGATTGAAGACATGATTGTCAAGGTTGGGCCATTTGCCTTTCCCACTGACTTTGTGGTGCTGGAAATGGAAGAGCACAAGTGTAAGAACCGCAACTAATCAACCGGTTAATTAAGTGAACTAATTGCCCAAATTGGATTCCAAAAGGTTAGAGAGAGAATTTGAGGATTTAAAGGTGATTTTTGGACTCAGTGGATCTTTCTGAGTCAGAAAATGTGCTTTCTACGAAAAACCGTAAAAAATTATGAACCGGCAGTTGAACCAGTTGAACCGGTTCAAGTCTGCCCAGTACCGCACAATAAAGAGTGAAAACCGTCAAAAACCTTAGAAAAATATTAGGAATAGAAAACCGGGCATTTATTTTAAAGGTTTGGCCCGAAGTTAGGCCAAACGGGCTAAAAACGCTAACGGGTTGGACCGGACCCAAGTTGGGCCCAAGCCCAACATATAAATACACTTAAATGAACCCATTTCAGCCACTTTCACCCTCATAACCTAAACACAACAGCAGCTGAAGTGGGGAGAGAGGTGATAGCTTTCCACCATTGTTACTATTCACTTCAAACTTCCCAAGCTCATATCTTGAGCTACGGAGCTCCGATCGCCGCACCGTTTGCGGCTACGCGTTCCTTGTGAAAAGCTCTACAAAACCCACCCAAGAAACCCTCAAGGTAATCACGAAATCCTTCCAGTTCTGCTCTTCAAAATTTCGGGTTTTATTAGAGTTTTGGGTTAAATGGGTTTTTGTGATTTTGGATGTTTAGGTTTGCTCTAATCCTTGCTTAGCTTTGGATTTGTGTTGTCAAATCTGTTGGGAAAGGTAAGAGCTCTTAAACCCTTGTGAGATTATGCTTATGTTGAACCCTAGGTTGATTTGTGGTGATTTCTATATATAGTTTGATTATTGTGGCTTTGGGAGCTTTTGGAACTTATTTGTGCTTGTTGGAGTGGATTTGAAAGCTTGGATTGTGGTTGGAAGCTTGTTGGTGCTCATTTTGAGTTTGGGTGCATAAAGGGAATCGGCCAAAGTATGGTTTCGATTTCCTCTATGTAGTATATAATATTCATGGACACATAGGCTAGTGACCAATAGGATAGGTTGAACTAAAATGATGGTTGGTGTGCTAAATGTTGATGAATTGATGAATGTTGAGTTGATTGTGATGAATTATAATGATATAATGATGTTGAATGATTGTATGGATTGGGAGTTGGTTCTTATGATGATTAAAGTGTTATGATTTATGAAATGGTGGGTTTGATGGTGATTTTGATCATAAGTGTTATATAGTTGATGTTGGAATTAAGAATAAGGAAATAAGAAGGAAAATGTGGTGAGGTTGATGTATTATGCTATAATAGGTACACTTTGATGAAAAATGGAGCTTTGGATGGTTTGGTATGATTTGGTATGGGTATGGTGAGATAGGGCAGTAATTGTGAAGTTTGGAAAAATTGAGTTTTTTGTGAACTTTGTTCGATCATAACTTTTGCCTCGGTTTTCGAAATTGATTGAAAATTGTTTAGAATTAAAGATCTTTGAAAACTCTTTGAATCAGTATAAAGTTTGTGAAAATTGAAATTTTGTAGAGGAAGTTACGATCATTCAAAGTTGGTGTTAAAAATCTAAAATTTTGCAAAGTTGCAGAGTTTCATGATTTCTGAATTGTGCGGGTGCACACGTCTTGTTTCTCAAATTTTTTTTTGTTTTCAACTATTTTGCCTTCCCAACAAGGTTGTAAGCTTCTATAACACCATTTTAAGACGTTTGGGCCTAGTTTTGAGTATTAGAACATGGGATATAAATTAAGGGCTCTAGTCCATGATTTTAAGATAAAATTAGAAAACGGAGGCCTAGGTTTCTGGCGTGCTGAGAATGGTTTGACGTTAGGTGAAGGATATTTGGTATATGAGATGAGGAATGATGGATCTATGTATACTGAAAATGCTTTTGAAAACCACTGGAATAATATTTTTACATGATATTTTGAGACGCTATGCGCCTGGCAGGGACGGTGGTTAATCCCGCCTGTCGAGGTAGCGGCGGCGGCGTAAGGACGGTGGTTAATCCCGCTTACGTTGAGATGTGAGGTCTGAGGCAAGAATATCCCGCTCACATCCCTTCGGATCTATAGGGCGAGCAGGCGCCGGTACCTGGACAGTGATCCGGGCACTAATTCTCGGGGGTTCCCATATGAGAAATCCGAAGGGCGACGTCTCCATGGAGATGTGTCGGGTTGGCAGTTGAACCGACAATGTGATATCACAGCCAGTAGGGCAGGCATTCATCATATGCATTTCCTATCTGCTTATATGCTTTGTCTACTTGTAATGGTTTGCCTAATTGAATAACATGCTTACTTGCTATCTGAATTAATTGCCATATATGCTACTACTTGTGCTTTACTTGCTTTGAACATTATCTGTGTTTTCTGCTGGGATTGAGGAGGTTCGGAAGGCGGTGGCGATGGGATCGCATAGAGGATCGGTTGGTGAAGGCTGTGGGACAGCGGTGTTTAGTTAGAATAGAAATCCCTTAAGATAG
Source organism: Arachis stenosperma (assembly GCF_014773155.1). Taxonomy (NCBI): domain Eukaryota; kingdom Viridiplantae; phylum Streptophyta; class Magnoliopsida; order Fabales; family Fabaceae; genus Arachis; species Arachis stenosperma. Next base: position 91,870,947 of record NC_080379.1, on the reverse strand, counting down.
ATAACTTGGTTTATTTAAGTCAAGTTAGTATACTATGCTTAAATGTTTTAGAATGCTTTAAGTTGAATCTTGTGATGGATATGAAGTTTAGGATTTCCTTTGGCATCCCGGGGTCTTATATCCTATATCACTGGGAACTGTTACCATACTGAGAACCTCCGGTTCTCATACCATATTGTTGTTGTATTTTTCAGATGCAGGTCGCAACCCACCTCGGTGAGTTGCTTTGATTGGTGACAGGAGCGGAGAATCTTGGATCATTTTGGAGTTCTTTTTGGTTTATTTTGTTTATACATCTCTCCTTTTGTATTTTGTTTTGCCTAGAGGCATGTATTTGAGAGAACAAAACTTGTATAAACTGTTTTCACTGTATGGTTTTGTATATCAGTATATGGCTAGCCGACTTAAACTCCGTGAGTCATGGCTAGTTCCCTATGATATTATATACTTATCTATTGTTATATCTTGTCTGTTTCTTATGCCTTAAGCTAGTAGCTCCGTTAGTACGTTTATGCTTCGAAATTCTGTTTTTGAGCTATATCTTTCATCGGGCTTCTAGATTATGCTATTCTATATATATATATATATATATATATATATATTATGTATGAGTTTAGAACTGTCGTAATCTCTGATTAACCTTGGCTTTACGACGCGAGGTAAGGCTTAGGCTAATTAGGGTGTTACATTTAGTGGTATCAGAGCGGTTCTTCCTCGTGAGCCTGAGGGATCGACCGATTGTGCTTCATTACATACTTTGTGTGTCTTTTCTTTGATGCTATTAGGTTATCTATTTGATATATGCATAGCATGCTTGTTTGTGAGTGCCTGTTTGGGTTAATTGAAGCACTAGACTTTTGATATTGAGACTGATCACCTTGATATCTATTGTTTGGTGTGGACAGGAATCCTACATGGCTACTTGCGGGCGAGGTCGAACGCGTACACGGGGAAGTAGGAATGAGCAACCAGCTGACAATCACGCCGAATTCATGGCGGCGATGGCGAATCTCGCTAACACCATGGAAGCTAATGCTGCTGCGACTCTGCAAGCAGTGCAGAGATTGGGCCAACCGACTGGGAATGGCAACGGAAATGGGAATGGCAAAGGGAATACCAATGATAATGCTGAGGGTAATGGCGATAACACAGGAGGAGTTCCGATGACCTTGGCGACGTTCCTCAAGGTTCATCCCCAACTTTCTGAGGATCCACAGATCCTATTAAAGAGGACCACTGGTTCCAGGCTATAGAGCGTGCTTTACAGGCACAGCATGTTCCTCTTAATCAATATGTAGAGTTTGTCGCTTATCAACTAGCGGGAGAGGCCCAGCCCTGGTGGCAAGCTGAGTGTCGTTTGCTACAGCTTTAGAACACCGACATTCCATGGGAGGTGTTCCAAACGGCTTTCTACAAGAAATACTTTCCTGAGTCTGCAAGGGAAGCAAAGGAGATGGAGCTAATGCAGCTGAAGCAAGGTTCCATGTCTGTGGCAGAGTACACCAACAAGTTCGAAGAGCTTTGTAGGTTTTCTCGGGTATGTCAGGGTGACTCGGAGACTTTCGAGAGTTGGAGGTGTATTAAGTACCAAAGGAGCTTGAAGGACAACATTATGACTGCTATGGCTCCTATGGAGATCCGTGTCTTCTCCGACTTGGTGAACAAAGCAAGGGTAGTGGAGGAGTATGCCAAGACAGTGGCGGCATTTAAAGACACTCATGGAGGGAGCTCTAGTCGTGGGCGTGGCAAGTATTTTCATCCTAGAGGATAAAGCTTCAAAAGAGGGGGATATACTCCTCAAGGCCAAGTAGGCTTCAGAAAGAACAATCAGAATCAGTTTCAGTATGCTAAAGGAAGAGGAAATCAAAGTAAGAGTTCTCCGGATTTAGCTTGTGATCGTTGTGGACGTTTTCACCCTTATGACTCATGTAAGATTGGTTTAGGTGGTTGCTTCAAGTGTGGGTTACCTCGCCACATTGCGAGGGATTGCCCTCGTGGGAGGAATCAGAATGCGGGCCAGAGTCAGCATCAAGGTCGAGTCTTTGCTGTGAATGCTAAGGATGCTTCCAAGGCGGTTCCTTTGATGAAAGGTATATGTCTAATTGGTGATAAATCCTCAGTTGCATTATATGATACTGGAGCTTCGCATTCGTTTATTTCATTTGCTAAAGTTGAGGAATTAGGCTTGAAAGTATCAGAGTTACCTTTTGATCTACATGTACATACTCCGCATCAAACAATTATGACTAGGTCAGGTTGTAGACAAGTAGGTTTCAAGCTTGAGGGTAGAGACTTTGTACATGATTTGATCTGTTTACCAATGGTGGGGCTGGAGATGATTTTGGGGTTTGATTGGTTATCGAAGAACCGGATTTTGTTGGATTGCTTTGAATGGACAATTCGGTTTATGCCGGAAGGAGAAAATGGAGCAGTGGTAGCTACAGGGTGTTACCTGAACTCTGTAATGGTGCATTATAGTGGGGAGGAGTGTCAGGGTTATATTCTGTTGGCTGCCAATGCGTTGGGCGATGCCCAGAACATAGATCAAATCCCGGTGGTTAGTGATTTTCCAGAAGTGTTCCCGGAAGATATCCCTGAGTTCCCACCTCAAAGGGAAATTGAGTTTGCGATTGAATTGGTGCCGGGAGCCGGTCCAGTATCGATTGCACCATATAGAATGGCTCCTATAGAGCTGGCAGAGCTAAAGACTCAGTTGGAAGAGCTTCTGAATAAGAGGTTCATTCGACCGAGTGTATCACCGTGGGGAGCGCCAGTTTTATTGGTGAAGAAGAAAGATGGAGGGATGCGTTTGTGTGTGGATTACCGACAGTTAAATAAAGTGACAGTGAAGAACAAGTACCCGCTGCCAAGGATAGATGACTTGATGGATCAATTGCAAGGAGCTGGAGTGTTTTCCAAGATTGATTTGAGATCCGGTTACTACCAGATAAGAGTAAAGGAAGATGATATTCCTAAGACTGCCTTTAGAACACGCTATGGACACTACGAGTTTTCGATAATGTCTTTTGGGTTAACGAATGCACCTGCTGTTTTCATGGATTACATGAACAGAGTGTTTCGTCCCTTTTTGGACAAATTTGTGGTGGTTTTCATAGATGACATCTTAGTTTACTCTAAGACGGTAAAGGAGCATGAGGAACACTTGAGGATTGTACTACAAATCTTAAAGGAGCGGAAGTTATACGCTAAGTTGTCAAAGTGCGAGTTCTGGAAGGAGGAAGTAAAGTTCTTAGGCCACGTGGTGAGTAAGGGAGGAATAGCTGTAGATCCTTCTAAGGTAGAAGCGGTGACGGAATGGGAAAGACCGACGACTGTGACGGAAGTCAGAAGCTTTTTAGGTTTAGCCGGATATTATCGGAGATTTATCAAAGGATTTTCCCGGATTGCGCTACCAATGACAAAGTTGACAAGGAAAGAAGTGCCGTTCATGTGGACGTCGGAGTGCGAAGAAAGTTTTCAGACGTTAAAGCAGAGATTAACTTCAGCACCTGTTCTAATCCTACCAGAACCGCATGAACCGTTTGAGGTATATTGTGATGGTTTGGGTTGCGTGTTGATGCAACACCGGAATATGGTGGCTTACGCATCGCGTCAGCTAAGACCGCATGAGGTGAATTACCTCACTCATGACTTGGAATTAGCGGCGATTATGTTTGCAATGAAGATTTGGAGACACCACTTATACGGAGTAAGGTTTAGCGTCTTTTCTGATCATAAGAGTCTCAAGTACATCTTTGATTAGAAAGAGCTAAATATGCGCCAGAGAAGGTGGATGGAGTTGCTTAAAGATTATAATTTCGAGTTGAGTTATCACCCTGGAAAGGCGAACGTGGTAGCAGACGCTTTGAGTCGGAAATCTTTAACAATTGCTTGGATGAGAATCAAAGAAGAAGAACTAGTGGATAAGTTTGTAGATCTTAAGCTAGATATTAGTGAAGTTGCCGGAAGAGCTTGTTTGAACCAGTTACAGATTTCAAGCACGTTTAAATCAGAAATACAAAGGGCTCAGCAAGATGAGCAGAAGTTTCAGCAATTGTTTCAACCAGTTGGTGATAAGAGACGCGAAGAATTCACTAAGGATGATGAAGGGTTATGGAGATACAAGGGAAGAATTTGCATACCAGATGTTGGGAGCTTGAGGCAAAACTTGTTGTTGGAGGCTCACAACAGTGGGTTTTCTATTCATCCCGGGAGCACGAAGATGTATTATGACTTGAAGAAGATGTTCTGGTGGCCGGGGATGAAGGGTGACGTAGCTACAGTGGTATCCAAATGTTTGACCTGCCAGAAAGTGAAGATAGAGCATCAAAAACCATCAGGAATGCTACAACCACTTGAGATTCCTCAGTGGAAGTGGGAAGGAATTTCTATGGATTTTGTGACCGGTTTACCGAGGACTAGGTCGGGGTTTGATGCAATTTGGGTGATCGTAGATCGCTTAACCAAATCTGCTCATTTTCTGCCTATCCGACTAAACTGTTCTATGGAAGAGTTGGCAAGATTATACATCAAGGAGATAGTGAGGTTGTATGGTGTGCCATCAAGCATAGTATCGGACCGTGATCCCCGATTCACATCAAGGTTTTGGGGAGCTTTCCAAAGAGCTTTCGGTACGAAGCTATGTCTTAGTACGGCGTATCATCCACAAACAGATGGACAATCGGAAAGGACTATTCAAACGTTGGAAGATATGCTGAGAGCATGTGTGTTGGATCAACCCGGGAGTTGGGATCGTTACATGCCATTGGTGGAGTTCGCATATAACAACAGCTTTCATGCAAGCATTGGGATGGCTCCGTATGAGGCTTTGTATGGACGAAAGTGTCAGTCTCCACTTTGTTGCTATGAATTTGGAGAAGTAAGTGTTTTGGGTCCAAATTTGATAGCAGAGACTACTGAGAACATTAAGAAGATTCGTGCAAGGATTTTAACTGCCTAAAGTCGACAGAAGAGTTATGCGGATCAGAGAAGGAAACCCTTAGAGTTTGAAGTGGGAGAACATGTATTCCTTAGAGTTACACCGGCAACTGGGATTGGAAGAGCAATCAAGACCAAGAAGTTGAACCCAAGATATATAGGACCGTTTGAGGTTTTGAAGAGATTTGGGCCGGTGGCGTATCAAGTAGCTTTGCCACCTCATCTGTCTAACTTGCATGACGTATTCCACGTGTCACAGCTCCGTAAATACACGTCGGATGCGACTCATATGTTGGAGCCTGAATCGGTCAAGTTGAAAGAGAACTTGACTCTCCAAGTGACACCAGTGAGGATCGATGACACTAGTGTGAAGAAGCTGCGAGGAAAGGATGTCCCATTGGTTAAAGTTGCTTGGGAGCGAGCAGGAGTAGAAGAGCACACTTGGGAATTAGAGTCTGAGATGCGAAAGGATTATCCCGAGCTTTTCTCAGGTAATTCAAATTTTGAGGGCAAAATTTCTTATTTGGTGAGGAGAATGTAAGAACCGCAACTAATCAATAGGTTAATTAAGTGAACTAATTGCCCAAATTAGATTCCAAAATGTTAGAGAGAGAATTTGAGGATTTAAAGGTGATTTTTGGACTCAGTGGATCTTTCTGAGTCAGAAAATGTGCTTTCTACGAAAAACCGTTAAAAATTACGAACCGACAGTTGAACCGGTTAAACCGGTTCAAGTATGCCCATTACCGCACAATAAAAAGTGAAAACCGTCAAAAACCTTAGAAAAATATTAGGAATAGAAAACCGGGCATTTATTTTAAAGGTTTGGCCTGAAGTTTGGCCAAACGGGCTAAAAACGCTAACGAGTTGGACCGGACCCAAGTTGGGCCCAAGCCCAACATATAAATACACTTAAATGAACCCATTTCAGCCACTTTCACCCTCATAACCTAAACACAACAGCAGCTGAAGTGAGGAGAGAGGTGATAGCTTTCCACCATTGTTACTATTCACTTCAAACTTCCCAAGCTCATATCTTGAGCTACGGAGCTCCGATCGCCGCACCGTTTGCGGCTACGCGTTCCTTGTGAAGAGCTCAACAAAACCCACCCAAGAAACCCTCAAGATAATCACGAAATCCTTCCAGTTCTGCTCTTCAAAATTTCGGGTTTTATTAGAGTTTTGGGTTAAATGGGTTTTTGTGATTTTGGATGTTTAGGTTTGCTCTAATCCTTGCTTAGCTTTGGATTTGTGTTGTCAAATCTGTTGGAAAATGTAAGAGCTCTTAAACCCTTGTGAGATTATGCTTATGTTGAACCCTAGGTTGATTTGTGGTGATTTATATGTATATAGTTTGATTATTGTGGCTTTGGGAGCTTTTGGAAGTTATTTGTGCTTGTTGGAGTGGATTTGAAAGCTTAGATTGTGGTTGGAAGCTTGTTGGTGCTCATTTTGAGTTTGGGTGCATAAAGGGAATCGGCCAAGGTATGGTTTCGGTTTCCTCTATGTAGTATATAATATTCATGGACACATAGGCTAGTGACCAATAGGATAGGTTGAACTAAAATGATGGTTGGTGTTCTAAATGTTGATGAATTGATGAATGTTGAGTTGATTGTGATGAATTATAATGATATAATGATGTTGAATGATTGTATGGATTGGGAGTTGGTTCTTATGATGATTAAAGTGTTATGATTTATGAAATGGTGGGTTTGATGGTGATTTTAATCATAAGTGTTATATAGTTGATGTTGGAATTGAGAATAACGAAATGAGAAGGAAAATGTGGTGAGGTTGATGTATTATGCTATAATAGGTACACTTTGATGAAAAATGGAGCTTTGGATGGTTTGGTATGATTTGGTATGGGTATGGTGAGTTAGGGCGGTAATTGTGAAGTTTGGAAAAATTGAGTTTTTTGTGAACTTTGTTCGATCATAACTTTTGCCTCGGTTTTCGAAATTGATTGAAAATGTTTAGAATTAAAGATCTTTGAAAACTCTTTGAATCAGTATAAAGTTTGTGAAAATTGAAATTTTGTAGAGGAAGTTACGATCATTCAAAGTTGGTGTTAAAAATCTGAAATTTTGCAAAGTTGCAGAGTTTCATGATTTCTGAATTGTGCGGGTGCACACGTCTTGTTTCTCAAAAATTTATTTGTTTTCAACTATTTTGCCTTCCCAACAAGGTTGTAATCTTCTATAACACCATTTTAAGACGTTTGGGCCTAGTTTTGAGTATTAGAACATGGGATATAAATTAAGGGCTCTAGTACATGATTTTAAGATAAAATTAGAAAACGGAGGCCTAGGAATCTGGCGTGCTGAGAATGGTTTGAAGTTAGGTGAAGGATATTTGGTATATGAGATGAGGAATGATGGATCTATGTATACTGAAAATGCTTTTGAAAACCACTGGAATAATATTTTTACATGATATTTTGAGATGCTATGCGCCTGGCAGGGACGGTGGTTAATCCCGCCTGTCGAGGTAGCGGCGGCGGTGTAAGGACGATGGTTAATCCCGCTTACGTTGAGAAGTGAGGTCTGAGGCAAGAATATCCCACTCACATCCCTTCGGATCTATAGGGTGAGCAGGCGCCGGTACCTGGACAGTGATCCAGGCACTAATTCTCGGGGGTTCCCATATGAGAAATTCGAAGGGCGACGTCTCCATGGAGATGTGTCGGGTTGGCAGTTGAACCGACAATGTGATATCACAGCCAGTAGGGCAGGCATTCATCATATGCATTTCCCATCTGCTTATATGCTTTGTCTGCTTGTAATGGTTTGCCTAATTGAATAACATACTTACTTGCTATCTGAATTAATTGCCATATATGCTACTACTTGTGCTTTACTTGCTTTGAACATTATTTGTGTTTTCTGCTGGGATTGAGGAGGTTCGGAAGGCGGTGGCGATGGGATCGCATGGAGGATCGGTTGGTGAAGGCTGTGGGACAGCGGTGTTTAGTTAGAATAGAAATCCCTGAAGATAGATAACCTGGTTTATTTAAATCAAGTTAGTATATTATGCTTAAATGTTTTAGAATGCTTTAAGTTGAATCTTGTGATGGATATGAAGCTTAGGATTTCCTTTGGCATCCCGGGATCTTATATCCTATATCACTGGGAACTGTTACCATACTGAGAACCTCCGGTTCTCATACCATATTGTTGTTGTATTTTTCAGATGCAGGTCGCAACCCACCTCGGTGAGTTGCTTTGATTGGTGACAGGAGCGGAGAATCTTGGATCATTTTTGAGTTCTTTTTGGTTTATTTTGTTTATACATCTCTCCTTTTGTATTTTGTTTTGCCTAGAGGCATGTATTTGAGAGAACAAAACTTGTATAAGCTGTTTTCACTGTATGGTTTTGTATATCAGTATATGGCTAGCCGACTTAAACTCCACGAGTTGTGGCTAGTTCCCTATGATATTATATACTTATCTATTGTTATATCTTGTCTGTTTCTTATGCCTTAAGCTAGTAGCTTCGTTAGTACGTTTATGCTTCGAAATTCTGTTTTTGAGCTATATCTTTCATCAGGCTTCTAGATTATGCTATTCTCTCTCTCTCTCTCTCTCTCTATATATATATATATATATATATATATATATATATATATTATGTATGAGTTTAGAACTGTCGTAATCTCTGATTAACCTTGGCTTTACGACGCGAGGTAAGGCTTAGGCTAATTAGGGTGTTACATTTAGTGGTATCAGAGCAGTTCGTCCTCGTGAGCCTGAGGGATGGACCGATTGTGCTTCATTGCATACTTTGTGTGTCTTTTCTTTGATGCTATTAGGTTATCTATTTGATATATGCATAGCATGCTTGTTTGTGAGTGCCTGTTTGGGTTAATTGAAGCACTAGACTTTTGATATTGAGACTGATCACCTTGATATCTATTGTTTGGTGTGGACAGGAATCCCACATGGCTACTTGCGGGCGAGGTCAAACGCGTACACGGGAAAGTAGGAATTGGCAACCAGCTGACAATCACGCGAATTCATGGCGGCGATGGCGAATCTCGCTAACACCATGGAAGCTAATGCTGCTGCGACTCTGCAAGCAGTGCAGAGATTGGGCCAACCGACTGGGAATGGCAACAGAAATGGGAATGGCGAAGGGAATACCAATGATAATGCTGAGGGTAATGGCGATAACACAGGAGGAGTTCCGATGACCTTGGCGACGTTCCTCAAGGTTCATCCGCCAACTTTCCGAGGATCCACAGATCCTATTGAAGCGGACCACTGGTTCCAGGCTATAGAGCGTGCTTTACAGGCGCATCATGTTCCTCTCAATCAATATGTAGAGTTTGTCGCTTATCAACTAGCGGGAGAGGCCCAGCCCTGGTGGCAAGCTGACTGTCGTTTGCTACAGCTTCAGAACACCGACATTCCATGGGAGGTGTTCCAAACGGCTTTCTACAAGAAATACTTTCCTGAGTCTGCAAGGGAAGCAAAGGAGATGGAGCTAATGCAGCTGAAGCAAGGTTCCATGTCTGTGGCAGAGTACACCAACAAGTTCGAAGAGCTTTGTAGGTTTTCTCGGGTATGTCAGGGTGACTCAGAGACTTTCGAGAGTTGGAGGTGTATTAAGTACCAAAGGAGCTTGAAGGACAACATTATGACTGTTGTGGCTCCTATGGAGATCCGTGTCTTCTCCGACTTGGTGAACAAAGCAAGGGTAGTGGAGGAGTATGCCAAGACAGTGGCGGCATTTAAAGACACTCATGGAGGGAGTTCTAGTCGTGGGCGTGGCAAGTATTTTCATCCTAGAGGACAAAGCTTCAAAAGAGGGGGATATACTCCTCAAGGCCAAGGGGGCTTCAGAAAGAACAATCAGAATCAGATTCAGTATGCTAAAGGAAGAGGAAATCAAAGTAAGAGTTCTCCGGATTTAGCTTGTGATCGTTGTGGACGTTTTCACCCTTATGACTCATGTAAGATTGGTTTAGGTGGTTGCTTCAAGTGTGGGTTACCTGGCCACATTGCGAGGGATTGCCCTCGTGGGAGGAATCAGAATGCGGGCCAGAGTTAGCATCAAGGTCGAGTCTTTGCTGTGAATGCCAAGGATGCTTCCAAGGCGGATCCTTTGATGAAAGGTATATGTCTAATTGGTGATAAATCCTCAGTTGAATTATATGATACTGGAGCTTCACATTCTTTTATTTCATTTGCTAAAGTTGAGGAATTAGGCTTGAAAGTATCAGAGTTACCTTTTGATCTACATGTACATACTCCACATCAAACAATTATGACTAGGTCAGGTTGTAGACAAGTAGGTTTCAAGCTTGAGGGTAGAGACTTTGTACACGATTTGATCTGTTTACCAAAGGTGGGGATGGAGATGATTTTGGGGTTTGATTGGTTGTCGAAGAACCGGATTTTGTTGGATTGCTTTGAACGGACAATTCGGTTTATGCCGGAAGGAGAAAATGGAGCAGTGGTAGCTACAGGGTATTACCTAAACTCTGTAATGGTGCATTATAGTGGGGAGGAGTGTCAGGGTTATATTCTGTTGGCTGCCAATGCGTTGGGTGATGCCCAGAACTTAGATCAAATTCCGGTGGTTAGTGATTTTCCAGAAGTGTTCACGGAAGATATCCCTGAGTTCCCACCTCAAAGGGAAATTGAGTTTTCGATTGAATTGGTGCCGGGAGCCAGACCAGTATCGATTGCACCATATAGAATGGCTCCTATAGAGCTGGCAGAGCTAAAGACTCAGTTGGAAGAGCTTCTGAATAAGAGGTTCATTCGACCGAGTGTATCACCGTGGGGAGCGCCAGTTTTATTGGTGAAGAAGAAAGATGGAGGGATGCGTTTGTGTTTGGATTACCGACAGTTAAATAAAGTGACAGTGAAGAACAAGTACCCGCTGCCAAGGATAGATGACTTGATGGATCAATTGCAAGGAGCTGGAGTGTTTTCCAAGATTGATTTGAGATCCGGTTACCACCAGATAAGAGTAAAGGAAGATGATATTCCTAAGACTGCCTTTAGAACAAGCTATGGACACTACAAGTTTGCGGTAATGTCTTTTGGGTTAACGAATGCACCTGCTGTTTTCATGGATTACATGAACAGAGTGTTTCGTCCCTTTTTGGACAAATTTGTGGTGGTTTTCATAGATGACATCTTAGTTTACTCTAAGACGGTAAAGGAGCATGAGGAACACTTGAGGATTGTACTACAAATTTTAAAGGAGCGGAAGTTATACGCTAAGTTGTCAAAGTGCGAGTTCTGGAAGGAGAAAGTAAAGTTCTTAGGCCACGTGGTGAGTAAGGGAGGAATAGCTGTAGATCCTTCTAAGGTAGAAGCGGTGATGGAATGGGAAAGACCGACGACTGTGACGGAAGTCAGAAGCTTTTTGGGTTTAGCCGGATATTACCGGAGATTTATCGAAGGATTTTCCCGGATTGCGCTACCAATGACAATGTTGACAAGGAAAGAAGTGCTGTTCATGTGGACGTCGGAGTGCGAAGAAAGTTTTCAGACGTTAAAGCAGAGACTAACTTCAGCACCTGTTCTAATCCTACCGGAACCGCATGAACCGTTTGAGGTATATTGTGATGCTTCTTTGAAGGGTTTGGGTTGCGTGTTGATGCAACACCGGAATGTGGTGGCTTACGCATCGCGTCAGCTAAGACCGCATGAGGTGAATTACCCCACTCATGACTTGGAATTAGCGACGATTGTGTTTGCATTGAAGATTTGGAGACACCACTTATACGGAGTAAGGTTTAGCGTCTTTTCTGATCATAAGAGTCTCAAGTACATCGTTGATCAAAAAGAGCTAAATATGCGCCAGAGAAGGTGGATGTAGTTGCTTAAAGATTATGATTTCGAGTTGAGTTATCACCCTGGAAAGGCGAACGTGGTAGCAGACGCTTTGAGTCGAAAATCTTTAACAATTGCTTGGATGAGAATCAAAGAAGAAGAACTAGTGGATAAGTTTGTAGATCTTAAGCTGGATATTAGTAAAGTTTCCAGAAGAGCTTGTTTGAACCAGTTACAGATTTCAAGCATGTTTAAATCAGAAATACAAAGGGGTCAGCAAGATGAGTAGAAGTTTCAGCAATTGTTTCAACCAGTTGGTGATAAGAGACGCGAAGAATTCACTAAGGATGATGAAGGGTTATGGAGATACAAGGGAAGAATTTGCATACCAGATGTTGGGAGCTTGAGGCAAAACTTGTTGTTGGAGGCTCACAACAGTGGGTTTTCTATTCATCCCAGGAGCATGAAGATGTATTATGACTTAAAGAAGATGTTCTGGTGGCCAGGGATGAAGGATGACATAGCTACAGTGGTATCCAAATGTTTGACCTGCCAGAAAGTGAAGATAGAGCATCAAAAACCATCAGGAATGCAACAACCACTTGAGATTCCTCAGTGGAAGTGGGAAGGAATTTCTATGGATTTTGTGACCGGTTTACCGAGGACTAGGTCGGGGTTTGATGCAATTTGGGTGATCGTAGATCGCTTAACCAAATCTGCTCATTTTCTGCCTATCCGACTAAACTGTTCTATGGAAGAGTTGGCAAGATTATACATCAAGGAGATAGTGAGGTTGCATGGTGTGCCATCAAGCATAGTATCGGACCGTGATCCCCGATTCACATCAAGGTTTTGGGGAGCTTTCTAAAGAGCTTTCGGTACGAAGCTATGTCTTAGTACAGCGTATCATCCACAAACAGATGGACAATCGGAAAGGACTATTCAAACGTTGGAAGATATGCTGAGAGCATGTGTGTTGGATCAACCCGGGAGTTGGGATCGTTACATGCCATTGGTGGAGTTCGCGTATAACAACAGCTTTCATGCAAGCATTGGGATGGCTCCGTATGAGGCTTTGTATGGACGAAAGTGTCAGTCTCCACTTTGTTGGTATGAATTTGGAGAAGTAAGTGTTTTGGGTCCAGATTTGATAGCAGAGACTACTGAGAACATTAAGAAGATTCGTGCAAGGATTTTAACTGCCCAAAGTCGACAGAAGAGTTATGCGGATTAGAGAAGGAAACCCATAGAGTTTGAAGTGGGAGAACATGTATTCCTTAGAGTTACACCGACAACTGGGATTGGAAGAGCAATCAAGACCAAGAAGTTGAACCCAAGATATATAAGACCGTTTGAGGTTTTGAAGAGATTTGGGCCGATGGCGTATCAAGTAGCTTTGCCACCTCATCTGTCTAACTTGCATGACGTATTCCACGTGTCACAGCTCCGTAAATACACGTCGGATGCGACTCATGTGTTGGAGCCTGAATCGGTCAAGTTGAAAGAGAACTTGACTCTCCAAGTGACACCAGTGAGGATCGATGACACTAGTAGAAGAGAGCGAGCAGGAGTAGAAGAGCACACTTGGGAATTAGAGTCTGAGATGCGAAAGGATTATCCCGAGCTTTTCTCAAGTAATTCAAATTTTGAGGGCAAAATTTCTTATTTGGTGAGGAGAATGTAAGAACCGCAACTAATCAACAGGTTAATTAAGTGAACTAATTGCCCAAATTAGATTCCGAAAGGTTAGAGAGAGAATTTGAGGATTTAAAGGTGATTTTTGGACTCAGTGGATCTTTCTGAGTCAGAAAATGTGCTTTCTACGAAAAACCGTAAAAAATTACGAACCGGCAGTTGAACCGGTTGAACCGGTTCAAGTCTGCCCAGTACCGCACAATAAAAAGTGAAAACCATCAAAAACCTTAGAAAAATATTAGGAATAGAAAACCGGGCATTTATTTTAAAGGTTTGGCCCGAAGTTAGGACAAACGGGCTAAAAACGCTAACGAGTTGGACCGGACCCAAGTTGGGCCCAAGCCCAACATATAAATATACTTAAATGAACCCATTTCAGCCACTTTCACCCTCATAACCTAAACACAACAGCAGCTGAAGTGAGGAGAGAGGTGATAGCTTTCCACCATTGTTACTATTCACTTCAAACTTCCCAAGCTCATTTCTTGAGCTACGGAGCTCCGATCGCCGCACCGTTTGCGGCTACGCGTTCCTTGTGAAGAGCTCTACAAAACCCACCCAAGAAACCCTCAAGGTAATCACGAAATCCTTCCAGTTCTGCTCTTCAAAATTTCGGGTTTTATTAGAGTTTTGGGTTAAATGGGTTTTTGTGATTTTGGATGTTTAGGTTTGCTCTAATCCTTGGTTAGCTTTGGATTTGTGTTGTCAAATCTGTTGGGAAAGGTAAGAGCTCTTGAACCCTTGTGAGATTATGCTTATGTTGAACCCTAGGTTGATTTTTGGTGATTTATATGTATATAGTTTGATTATTGTGGCTTTGGGAGCTTTTGGAACTTATTTGTGCTTGTTGGAGTGGATTTGAAAGCTTGGATTGTGGTTGGAAGCTTGTTGGTGCTCATTTTGAGTTTGGGTGCATAAAGGGAATCGGCCAAGGTATGGTTTCGGTTTCCTCTATGTAGTATATAATATTCATGGAAACATAGGCTAGTGACCAATAGGATAGGTTGAACTAAAATGATGGTTGGTGTGCTAAATGTTGATGAATTAATGAATGTTGAGTTGATTGTGATGAATTATAATGCTATAATGATGTTGAATGATTGTATGGATTGGGAGTTGGTTCTTATGATGATTAAAGTGTTATGATTTATGAAATGGTGGGTTTGATGGTCATTTTGATCATAAGTGTTATATAGTTGATGTTGGAATTGAGAATAACGAAATGAGAAGGAAAATGTGGTGAGGTTGATGTATTATGCAATAATAGGTACACTTTGATGAAAAATGGAGCTTTGGATGGTTTGGTATGATTTGGTATGGGTAAGGTGAGATAGTGCGGTAATTGTGAAGTTTGGAAAAATTGAGTTTTTTGTGAACTTTGTTCGATCATAACTTTTGCCTCGCTTTTCGAAATTGATTGAAAATTATTTAGAATTAAAGATCTTTGAAAACTCTTTGAATCAGTATAAAGTTTGTGAAAATTGAAATTTTGTAGAGGAAGTTACGATCATTCAAAGTTGGTGTTAAAAATCTGAAATTTTGCAAAGTTGCAGAGTTTCATGATTTCTGAATTGTACGGGTGCACACGTCTTGTTTCTCAAAAATTTATTTGTTTTCAACTATTTTGCCTTCCCAACAAGGTTGTAAGCTTCTATAACACCATTTTAAGACGTTTGGGCCTAGTTTTGAGTATTAGAACATGGGATATAAATTAAGGGCTCTAGTACATGATTTTAAGATAAAATTAGAAAACGGAGGCCTAGGTTTCTGGTGTGCTGAGAATGGTTTGACATTAGGTGAAGGATATTTGGTATATGAGATGAGGAATGATGGATCTATGTATACTGAAAATGCTTTTGAAAACCACTGGAATAATATTTTTACATGATATTTTGAGACGCTATGCGCCTGGCAGGGACGGTGGTTAATCCCGCCTGTCGAGGTAACGGCGGCGGCGTAAGGACGGTGGTTAATCCCACTTACATTGAGATGAGCGGATAATTTATACACTTTTTGGCATTGTTTTTAGTATGTTTTTAGTATGATCTAGTTAGTTTTTAGTATATTTTTATTAGTTTTTAGTTAAAATTCACTTTTCTGGACTTTACTATGAGTTTGTGTGTTTTTCTGTGATTTCAGGTATTTTCTGGCTGAAATTGAGGGTCCTGAGCAAAAATCTGATTCAGAGACTGAAAAGGACTGCAGATGCTGTTGGATTCTGACCTCCTTGCACTCGAAGTGGATTTTCTGGAGCTACAGAAGCCCAATTGGCGCGCTCTCAACGGCGTTGGAAAGTAGACATCCTGGGCTTTCCAGCAATATATGATAGTCCATACTTTGCCCAAGATTTGATGGCCCAAACCGGCGTGGCAAATCAGCCTCAGAAATTCCAGCGTTTAACGCTGGAACTGGCATAAAACTTGGAGTTAAACGCCCAAACTGGCATGAAAGCTGGCGTTTAACTCCAGAAAAGGTCTCTACACGAAAATGCTTCATTGTTCAGCCCAAGCACACACCAAGTGGGCCCGGAAGTGGATTTTTCTGTCATTTACTCATTTCTGTAATACCTTAGGTTACTAGTTCACTATTAATAGGATCTTTTGACATTGTAACTGTACCTCATGACACTTTACACGTTTTCTTTGTGTACCTTCCACAGCATGAGTCTCTAAACCCCATGGTTGGGGGTGAGGAGCTCTGCTGTGTCTTGATGGATTAATGCAATTACTGCTGTTTCTTATTCAATCATGCTTGCTTCCATTCTAAGATATCACTTGTTCTTAACCCGGATGAATGTGATGATCCGTGACACTCATCATATTCTCAACTATGAATGTGTGCCTGACAACCACCTCCGTTCTACCTTAGATTGAGTAGATATCTCTTGGATTCCTTAACCAGAATCTTCGTGGTATAAGCTAGAACTGATGGCGGCATTCAAGAGAATCCGGAAGGTCTAAACCTTGTCTGTGGTATTCTGAGTAGGATTCAATGATTGAATGACTGTGACGTGCTTCAAACTCCTAGCAGGCGGGGCGTTAGTGACAGACGCAAAAGAATCGATGGATTCTATTCCGGCCTGACCGAGAACCGACAGCTGATTAGCCATGCTGTGACAGAGCATAGGAACATTTTCACTGAGAGGATGGGAGGTAGCCACTGACAACGGTGAAACCCTACATACAGCTTGCCATGGAAGGAGCCTTGCGTGTTTGATGAAGAAGACAGTAGGAAAGCAGAGATTCAGAAGATGGAGCATCTCCAAAACCCCAACCTATTCTCCATTACTGCAATACAAGTAACCATTTCATGTTCTTTTGCTTTTTACAATCAATCCTGATAATTTCTGATATCCTAACTAAGATTTACAAGATAACCATAGCTTGCTTCAAGCCGACAATCTCCGTGGGATCGACCCTTCCTCACGCAAGGTAATACTTGGACGACCCAGTGCACTTGCTGGTTAGTTGTGCGGGATTTCAAAAGTGTGATTGCAATTTCGTGCACCAAGTTTTTGGCGCCGTTGCCGGGGATTGTTCGAGTTAGGACAACTGACGGCTTATCTTGTTGCTTAGATTAGGACTGTTTTATTTTTGTTGGTTTAGAGTTTTTTAGTTGAGTCTAGTTTCATATTTTAAGTTTGGTGTCAATTGCATGCTTTTGTTTTTCTTTTAATTTTCGATTTTGCATATTCTTAGTCCCTTTTTGATTCATAAAAATTCTAAGTTTGGTGTCCTCTTTGTGTTTTTCTTTTAAAATTTTCGAAAATTAGTGTTTGATTTTCTAAAAATTTTAAGTTTGGTGTCTTTTTGTTGTTTTTCTCTTTCCTCTTTTCAAAAATCAAATCTTTTTCAAAAAAAAAAAATTTTTTTTCAATCATATCTTTTTAATTGCTGTTTTCAAAATCTTTTTAATTAACTAATTGATTCAGTTCTCAATTTGCTTTGATCTTATTTTATTTTTAATTTTCGAATTTTTATTTTAGTTTTCTTTTGTTTTATTTTAATTTATTTTATTTTATTTTCGGTTTATTCAAAAAAAAAACAAAATTTATCTCTTTGCAATCATTATCATTTCCCTTTTGTCCATGATGGACTTAAGTGGGATTAATCAGTCCAAAAGGACTCTGGGGTCATATGCTAACCCCATTACAGCTGCATATGGGAGTAGCATCTGCACACCTCCCATCAAAGCAAGCAGCTTTGAGCTAAATCCTCAACTCATTATCATAGTGCAGCAGAATTGTCAGTATTCTGGTCTTCCACAGGAAGAACCTACTGAGTTTCTGGCACAGTTCTTACAAATTGCTGACACAGTACATGATAAAGAGGTGGATCAGGATGTCTACAGACTATTACTGTTTCCATTTGCTGTAAAAGATCAAGCTAAAAGGTGGTTGAATAACCAACCTACAGCAAGCATAAAGACATGGAAACAGTTATCAGACAAATTCCTGAATCATTTTTACCCTCCAAAGAGGATGACACAGCTAAGGCTGGACATCCAAGGCTTTAAACAAAAGGATAATGAATCCCTTTATAATGCCTGGGAGAGGTATAGAGGCATGCTTAGAAAATGCCCCTCTGAAATGTTTTCAGAATGGGTGCAGTTAGACATCTTCTACTATGGGCTTACAGAAAAAGCTCAGATGTCTTTAGACCACTCAGCTGGTGGATCTATACACATGAGGAAGACAATTGAAGAAACTCAAGAGCTTATAGACACTGTTGCTAGAAACCAATATTTGTACTCTAGCAATGAGTTCTCTCCAGAAGAGGAAGTCATGGCAGTAGTCACTGACTCTAATCCTCAAGAACAGATAATTGAGCTTAATCAACAATTACTCCTGATGACAGAACAGTTAGCAGAATTTAAGGAGATGCTCTATGAAACTAAAGTTGCTAACAAGAGCATAGAACTACAGTTGAATCAGGCAAAACAGCAAATATCTAAACAGATAACAGAGGAGTGTCAAGCAGTTCAACTAAGGAGTGGGAAGACACTGAATGCCACTGCTCAGAATAAAAAGCCAAACAGGGAACAATTGACAGAGGATAACTAAACCACTGTTCAAAATCCCTCTGAGGACAGTAAGAGCCCAGAGAGGAATGTTATTGGCGTTCAAACGCCAGAAAGGGAAGGAAAGTTGGCGTTAAACGCCCATTCCTTGCCCAGTTCTGGCGTTCAAACGCCAGAAAAGGGAGAGAAGTTGGCGTTTAACGCCCAAACTTCACCCACTCCTGGCGTTCAAACGCCAAGGGAAGATCAGACACCTGAGAGTGCTGACAGTAATCCCTCTAAAAAGGCTTCTTCAACCACTTCTGTAAGGAATAAACCTGCAGCATCTAAGGTTGAAGAATATCAAGCCAAGATGCCTTATCCTCAGAAACTCCGCAAAGCGGAACAGGATAAGCAATTTGCCCGCTTTGCAGACTATTTAAGGACTCTTGAAATAAAGATTCCGTTTGCAGAGGCACTTGAGCAAATACCTTCCTATGCTAAGTTCATGAAGGAAATCTTAAGTCATAAGAAGGATTGGAGAGAAACTGAAAAAGTGTTTCTCACTGAAGAATGCAGTGCAGTCATTCTGAAAAGCTTACCAGAAAAGCTTCAAGATCCTGGAAGCTTTCTGATACCATGCACATTAGAAGGCACTTGCACCAAGACAGCTCTATGTGATCTTGGAGCAAGCATCAATCTAATGCCTGCATCCACTATCAGAAAGCTTGGGTTGACTGGAGAAGTCAAACCAACCAGGATATGCCTCCAACTTGCTGATGGCTCCATTAAACATCCATCAGGCATAATAGAGGATATGATTGTCAAGGTTGGGCCATTTGCCTTTCCAACTGACTTTGTGGTGCTGGAAATGGAGGAGCACAAGAGTGCAACTCTCATTCTAGGAAGACCATTCCTAGCAACTGGATGAACTCTCATTGATGTACAAAAAGGGGAAGTAACCTTGAGAGTCAATGAGGATGAGTTCAAGTTAAATGCTGTAAAAGCTATGCAGCATCCAGACACACCAAATGACTGCATGGGCGCTGACATCATTGACTCTCTGGTAGAAGAGATCAATATGGCTGAAAGCCTAGAATC
This sequence comes from Arachis stenosperma, assembly GCF_014773155.1. Lineage (NCBI taxonomy): Eukaryota > Viridiplantae > Streptophyta > Magnoliopsida > Fabales > Fabaceae > Arachis > Arachis stenosperma. The sequence continues at coordinate 91,851,421 of NC_080379.1, read as the reverse complement.
AGAGCTTGAAGACATCTTCAAGGATGCTCAAACTGATCAAGAAGAACCAGAGGAGGCAAAGAAATTTTTGAAAATTCCTCAGGAAGAGGATAAGCCTCCTAAGCCTGAACTCAAACCACTACCACCATCCCTGAAATATGCATTTCTGGGAGAGGGTGACACTTTTCCAGTGATCATAAGCTCTGCTTTAAATTCACAGGAAGAGGAAGCACTGATTCAAGTGCTAAGGACACACAAGACAGCTCTTGGGTGGTCCATAAGTGATCTTAAGGGCATTAGCCCAGCTAGATGCATGCACAAGATCCTATTGGAGGATAATGCCAAACCTGTGGTCCAACCACAGAGGAGGCTAAATCCAGCCATGAAGGAGGTGGTGCAGAAAGAGGTCACTAAATTATTAGAGGCTGGGATTATTTATCCTATTTCTGATAGCCCCTGGGTGAGCCCTGTCCAAGTTGTTCCCAAAAAGGTAGGCATGACAGTGGTTCATAATGAAAAAAATGAACTGGTTCCTACAAGGACAGTCACAGGGTGGCGCATGTGTATTGATTACAGAAGGCTCAACACAGCCACCAGAAAGGATCATTTTCCTTTACCATTCATAGACCAAATGCTAGAAAGACTAGCTGGTCATGATTACTATTGCTTTTTGGATGGCTATTCAGGCTACAACCAAATTGCAGTAGATCCTCAGGACCAAGAGAAAACAGCATTTACTTGCCCTTCTGGCGTATTTGCCTACAGAAGGATGCCTTTTGGTCTGTGCAATGCACCTGCAACCTTTCAGATGTGCATGCTCTCTATCTTCTCAGATATGGTAGAGAAATTTCTGGAAGTCTTCATGGATGACTTCTCAGTATATGGAGACTCATTCAGCTCCTGTCTTAACCACCTAGCACTTGTCCTGAAAAGATGCCAAGAGACTAACCTGGTTTTAAACTGGGAGAAATGTCACTTTATGGTGACTGAAAGAATTGTCCTTGGGCACAAAATTTCAAGCAAGGGAATAGAGGTGGATAAGGCAAAGGTAGAGGTAATTGAAAAATTACCACCACCTGCCAATGTTAAGGCAATCAGAAGCTTTCTGGGGCATGCAGGATTCTACAGAAGGTTTATAAAGGATTTTTCGAAAATTGCAAAACCTTTGAGTAACCTGTTAGCTGCTGACACACCATTTGTATTTGACACACAGTGTCTGCAGGCATTTGAGACCCTGAAAGCTAAGTTGGTCACAGCACCAGTTATCTCTGCACCAGATTGGACATTGCCATTTGAACTAATGTGTGATGCCAGTGACCATGCCATTGGTGCAGTGTTGGGACAGAGGCATAACAAGCTTCTGCACGTCATTTACTATGCCAGCCGTGTTCTAAATGACGCACAGAAGAACTACACAACCACAGAAAAAGAGTTACTTGCAGTGGTCTATGCCATTGACAAGTTTAGATCCTATCTAGTGGGATCCAAAGTAGTTGTGTACACTGACCATGCTGCTCTTAAATACTTACTCACAAAGCAGGATTCAAAACCCAGGCTTATAAGATGGGTGTTGCTTCTGCAAGAGTTTGATATAGAAATAAGAGACAGAAAAGGGACAGAGAACCAAGTAGCTGATCATCTGTCCCGAATAGAACCAGTAGCTGGGGCGTCCCTCCCTTCTACTGAGATTTCTGAGACTTTCCCAGATGAGCAACTCTTTGCCATTCAGGAAGCTCCATGGTTTGCAGATATTGCAAATTATAAAGCTGTGAGGTTCATACCCAAGGAGTACAGCTACGTGCAGAGAAAGAAATTAATTTCAGATGCCAAGTACTACCTCTGGGATGAACCATATCTCTTTAAGAGATGTGCTGACGGAGTGATCCGCAGATGTGTACCCAGAGAAGAAGCACAAAGGATCCTATGGCACTGCCATGGATCACAGTATGGAGGACATTTTGGAAGTGAGCGAACAGCCACTAAAGTCCTCCAATGTGACTTCTACTGGCCTACTCTCTATAAAGATTCCCGAGAGTTTGTGCGTAACTGTGACAGTTGCCAAAGAGCTGGCAACCTGCCTCATGGATATGCCATGCCTCAACAAGGGATATTAGAGATAGAATTGTTTGATGTATGGGGAATTGACTTCATGGGTCCATTCCCACCATCATACTCAAACACTTACATTCTGGTGGTAGTGGACTACGTATCCAAGTGGGTAGAAGCAATTGCTACACCCACTAATGATACCAAGACCGTGCTAAAATTCCTCCAGAAACACATCTTCAGCAGGTTTGGTGTTCCCAGAGTACTAATCAGTGATGGGGGCACTCATTTCTGCAATAAACAACTATACTCTACTATGGTTAGATATGGAATCAGCCATAAAGTGGCAACTCCGTATCATCCACACACAAATGGGCAAGCTGAAGTCTCTAACAGAGAGCTAAAAAGAATCCTAGAACGGACTGTAATAGCCCGAAGAAAGGATTGGGCAAAGAGCTTGGATGATGCTCTGTGGGCATACAGAACAGCATTCAAGACTCCTATAGGAACCTCTCCATACCAATTGGTGTATGGGAAGGCCTGTCATCTGCCTGTGGAACTGGAACATAAAGCCTACTGGGCAACCAGGTTCCTAAACATGGACGCACAGTTAGCTGGTGAAAAGAGATTGCTCCAGCTAAATGAGCTAGAGGAGTTCAGACTCAATGCCTTTGAAAATGCAAAATTTATAAGGAAAAGGCAAAGAAATGGCATGACAAGAAGTTGTCAACCAGAGTCTTTGAGCCAGGACAAAAAGTTCTGCTCTTCAACTCTAGGCTCAAATTGTTTCCAGGAAAACTCAAATCCCGGTGGAGGGGTCCGTATGTGATTACAGGAGTTTCACCATATGGATATGTTGAGCTTCAGGATATTGATTCTGACAAAAAGTTCATTGTTAATGGACAGAGAATCAAGCATTATCTTGAAGGCAATTTTGAGCAGGAATGCTCAAAACTGAGACTTGAGTGATTCTCAGTGAAGGTCCAGCTAAAGACAGTAAAGAAGCGCTTGCTGGGAGGCAACCCAGTCATTAGGGGGTTATATGAATTGTTCTTACAGAGGCTAGTATCAAAAATGAAGGAATTCACAGAGTTACAGAAGGACTCAGCTCAAAAAGCAGAGAAAATGAGCTTACTGGCGAAAAAACGCCAGTAAGGGGCATTTTGGGCGTTAAACGCCAGAATGGGTACCATTCTGGGCGTTTAACGCCAGGAATGGTGCCATTTTGGGCGTTAAACGCCAGAATGGGCACCATTCTGGGTGTTTAACGCCAGGTGTGCAGCATCCTAGGCGTTTTGGAAAAACGCCCAGTGACAAAGGAATTCTGGCGTTTAACGCCAGCCAGGGCACCTGGCTGGGCGTTAAACGCCCAAAATGGGCATCAAATGGGCGTTAAACGCCAGAATGGGTGCCATTCTGGGCGTTTAATGCCAGAAAGGTGGGGGGGACCACAATTTCGTTTTCAACTCAAATTTTTTCAAACTTTCCTTTTCTCACCCATACTTTTCTACAAAATCACACTTCAACCTTTCATCATTCACTTTCAAATCTTCACAAATCAAACCATTCTTCAAATCTATCTCAAATTAATCCCAAATCTTCTTCAAAAACTCACCCTTTTCTCAAATCCTTTCCATATCTTCTCAAATTTTCTTTCAAATTCTTATTTTTTTTCGAAATCTCTTCTCCCCCTCCCTTATAAATACACGTTTGTTCCCCCTCTCGAATTTTCTCTTCCCCTCTCTCTCTTCTCTTCTTTCTTTTGCTTGAGGACAAGCAAACCTCTAAGTTTGGTGTGCTTTTCCGTAATCACTAAGCCAAGATTCATCAAGATCATGGCTCCTAAGGGAAAACAAACCAATTTAAGAGGAATGAAAGAGAATAATCCAAAGAATCTTTGGAATTAAGAGAAGTTCTTAACCAAAGAACATGAAGACCATTATCACAAGATAATGGGTCTGAGGTCAGTGATCCCGGAAGTGAAGTTTGATCTGAAAGAAGATGAATATCCGGAGATCCAAGAGCAAATTCGAAACAGAGGATGGGAAGTTCTAACCAATCCTGAGATAAAGGTTGGAAGGAACATGGTTCAGGAATTCTACTCAAATCTGTGGCTAACAGATAAGCAGAGAATGACTGGAACTGCTTACCATACCTACAGAACCATGGTCAGAGGGAAAGTTATGTACTTCCATCTGGACAAAATAAGAGAAATCTTCAAGTTACCTCAACTGCAAGATGATCCTGACTCCTTCAATAGGAGGATGGTGAGAGCAGATAAAGGGTTAGATCAAGTTCTAGAGGACATATGCCTCCCTGGGACTAAATGGATAACCAATTCTAAAGGTGCCCCAAACCAACTCAAGAGGGGAGACCTCAAACCAATTGCAAGAGGTTGGCTAGACTTTATTGGGCGTTCCATATTGCCCACTAGCAACCGTTCTGAGGTCACCATCAAGAGAGCAGTGATGATTCATTGCATTATGCTTGGAAAAGAAGTGGAGGTCCATCATGTGATTGCTTGTGAGATCTACACAATTGCAAATAAGAATTCCACTGAAGCCAAACTGGCTTACCCAAGCTTGATCTCCTTGCTCTGTAAAGAGGCTGGGGTGAAGATGGGAGTAGATGAGTTCATACCCATTGAACACCCAATCACCAAGAAGTCAATGGAAGGACAAATGCAAGACAACTCTATCAAAAGGAGGGCACAGGAGTTCCTCCCTGAATTCCCTGAAATTGGCTACTGGGCCAGCCTAGAAGCATCTATCACCAAGTTGCAAGAAACTATGGAGCAACTGAAGGAAGAACAGCAGAATCAGAACTGCATGCTCTGCAAATTGCTGAAGGAACAAGAGAAGCAGGGGCGTGAACTCCAAGAGATGAAACGCCAAAAGCTCTCCTCTCAAGCTGAGGGAGCATCCACTTCTCAAAATCAAGGTTGTTGAGTCCTAACTCTGTGAAAACCTCTATCATTAGGAGTCTATTTTTGCGTTTTTTCTTTTGTTTCCTATTCCTATTTTTATTTTTATTTTTTTTTGTCTCATCTTATATCTATATTTGAGTCTTGTTCTTAATTCATAGTTAATAAAATTTATGCCTTAAAGTTATGAATATCCTATGAATCCATCACCTCTCTTAAATGAAAAATTCTTTAATCACAAAAGAACAAGAAGTACAGGATTTCGAAATTTATCCTTGAAACTAGTTGAATTAGTTTGATGTGGTGACAATACTTTTTGCTTTCTGAATGAATGCTTGAACAGTGCATATGTCTTTTGAATTTGTTGTTTTAACAATGTTAAAATTGTTGGCTCTTGAAAGAATGATGGAAAAGGAGAACTGTTATTGAGGATCTGAAAAATCATTAAAGTGATTCTTGAAGCAAGAAAAAGCAGTGAAAAAAAAAAAGAGAAAAGAAAAAAAAATAAAGTTGTGAACCAAGGCAAAAGGAGTGTGCTTAAGAACCCGGGACACCTCTAATTGGGGACTCTAGCAAAGCTGAGTCACAATCTAAAAAGGTTCACCCAATTATGTGTCTGTGGCATGTATGTATCCGGTGGTAATACTGGAAGACAGAGTGCTTTGGGCCACAGCCAAGACTCATACACTAGCTATGTTCAAGAATCAATATACTTAACTAGGAGAATCAATAACACTATCTGAGTTCTGAGTTCTTATAGATGCCAATCATTCTGAACTTCAAGGGATAGAGTGAGATGCCAAAACTGTTCGGAGGCAAAAAGCTACTAGTCCCGCTCATCTAATTGGAGCTATGTTTCCTTGATATTTTGGAGTCTATAGTATATTCTCTTCTTTTTATCCTATTTTGATTTTCAGTTGCTTGGGGACAAGCAACAATTTAAGTTTGGTGTTGTGATGAGCGGATAATTTATACACTTTTTGGCATTGTTTTTAGTATGTTTTTAGTATGATCTAGTTAGTTTTTAGTATATTTTTATTAGTTTTTAGTTAAAATTCACTTTTCTGGACTTTACTATGAGTTTGTGTGTTTTTCTGTGATTTCAGGTATTTTCTGGCTGAAATTGAGGGTCCTGAGCAAAAATCTGATTCAGAGACTGAAAAGGACTGCAGATGCTGTTGGATTCTGACCTCCTTGCACTCGAAGTGGATTTTCTGGAGCTACAGAAGCTCAATTGGCGCGCTCTCAACGGCGTTGGAAAGTAGACATCCTGGGCTTTCCAGAAATATGTGATAGTTCATACTTTGCCCAAGATTTGATGGCCCAAACCGGCGTGGCAAATCAGCCTCAGAAATTCCAGCGTTTAACGCTGGAACTGGCATAAAACTTGGAGTTAAACGCCCAAACTGGCATGAAAGCTGGCGTTTAACTCCAGAAAAGGTCTCTACACGAAAATGCTTCATTGTTCAGCCCAAGAACACACCAAGTGGGCCCGGAAGTGGATTTTTCTGTCATTTACTCATTTCTGTAATACCTTAGGTTACTAGTTCACTATTAATAGGATCTTTTGACATTGTAACTGTACCTCATGACACTTTACACGTTTTCTTTGTGTACCTTCCACAGCATGAGTCTCTAAACCCCATGGTTGGGGGTGAGGAGCTCTGCTGTGTCTTGATGGATTAATGCAATTACTGCTGTTTCTTATTCAATCATGCTTGCTTCCATTCTAAGATATCACTTGTTCTTAACCCGGATGAATGTGATGATCCGTGACACTCATCATATTCTCAACTATGAACGTGTGCCTGACAACCACCTCCGTTCTACCTTAGATTGAGTAGATATCTCTTGGATTCCTTAACCAGAATCTTCGTGGTATAAGCTAGAACTGATGGCGACATTCAAGAGAATCCGGAAGGTCTAAACCTTGTCTGTGGTATTCTGAGTAGGATTCAATGATTGAATGACTGTGACGTGCTTCAAACTCCTAGCAGGCGGGGCGTTAGTGACAAACGCAAAAGAATCGATGGATTCTATTCCGGCCTGACCGAGAACCGACAGCTGATTAGCCATGCTGTGACAGAGCATAGGAACATTTTCACTGAGAGGATGGGAGGTAGCCACTGACAATGGTGAAACCCTACATACAGCTTGCCATGGAAGGAGCCTTGCGTGTTTGATGAAGAAGACAGTAGGAAAGCAGAGATTCAGAAGATGGAGCATCTCCAAAACCCCAACCTATTCTCCATTACTGTAATACAAGTAACCATTTCATGTTCTTTTGCTTTTTACAATAAATCCTGATAATTTCTGATATCTTGACTAAGATTTACAAGATAACCATAGCTTGCTTCAAGCCGACAATCTCCGTGGGATCGACCCTTGCTCACGCAAGGTATTACTTGGACGACCCAGTGCACTTGCTGGTTAGTTGTGCGGGATTGCAAAAGTGTGATTGCAATTTCGTGCACCACCGGTACCTGGACAGTGATCCAGGCACTAATTCTCGGGGGTTCCCATATGAGAAATCCGAAGGGCGACGTCTCCATGGAGATGTGTCGGGTTGGCAGTTGAACCGACAATGTGATATCACAGCCAGTAGGGCAGGAATTCATCATATGCATTTCCTATCTGCTTATATGCTTTGTCTACTTGTAATGGTTTGCCTAATTGAATATCATGCTAACTTGCTATCTGAATTAATTGCCATATATGCTACTACTTGTGCTTTACTTGCTTTGAACATTATCTGTGTTTTCTGCTGGGATTGAGGAGGTTCGGAAGGCGGTGGCGATGGGATCGCATGGAGGATCGGTTGGTGAAGGCTGTGGGACAGCGGTGTTTAGTTAGAATAGAAATCCCTCAAGATAGATAACATGGTTTATTTAAGTCAAGTTAGTATATTATGCTTAAATGTTTTAGAATGCTTTAAGTTGAATCTTGTGATGGATATGAAGCTTAGGATTTCCTTTGGCATCCCGGGGTCTTATATCCTATATCACTAGGAACTGTTACCATACTGAGAACCTCCGGTTCTCATACCATATTATTGTTGTATTTTTCAAATGCAGGTCGCAACCCACCTCGGTGAGTTGCTTTGATTGGTGACAGGAACGGAGAATCTTGGATCATTTTGGAGTTCTTTTTGTTTATTTTGTTTATACCTCTCTCCTTTATTTTGTATTTTGTTTTGCCTAGAGGCATGTATTTGAGAGAACAAAACTTGTATAAGCTGTTTTCACTGTATGGTTTTGTATATCAGTATATGGCTAGCTGACTTAAACTCCGCGAGTCGTGGCTAGTTCCCTGTGATATTATATACTTATCTATTGTTATATCTTGACTGTTTCTTATGCCTTAAGCTAGTAGCTCCGTTAGTACGTTTATGCTTCGAAATTCTGTTTTTGAGCTATATCTTTCATCGGGCTTCTAGATTATGCTATTCTTTCTATATATGAGTTTAGATTATGTATGAGTTTAGAACTGTCGTAATCTCTGATTAACCTTGGCTTTACGACGCGAGGTAAGGCTTAGGCTAATTAGGGTGTTACAACAAGAGTACAACTCTCATTCAAGGAAGACCTTTCCTTGCAACTGGACGAACCCTTATTGACGTCCAAAAATGGGAAGTAACCTTGAGAGTCAATGAGGACGAGTTTAAGTTAAATGTTGTCAAAGCTATGCAGCATCCAGACACCCAAAATGACTGCATGAGCATTGATATTATTGACTCTCTGGTAAAAGAGGTCAATATGACTGAGAGTCTCGAATCAGATCTAGAGGATATCTTTAAAGATACTCAGCCTGATCTGGAGGAACTAGAGAGAATAATAGATCCTCTGAAAGTCCCTCAGGAAGAGGAGAAACCTCCTAAACCCGAGCTCAAACCATTACCACCATCCCTGAAATACGCATTTCTGGGAGAAGGTGACACTTTTCCTGTAATCATAAGCTCTACCTTAGAGCCACAAGAAGAGGAAGCACTAATTCAAGTGCTAAGGACACACAAGACAGCTCTTGGGTGGTCCATCAGTGATCTTAAGGGCATTAGCCCAGCCAGATGCATGCACAAGATCCTATTGGAGGATGATGCTAAGCCAGTGGTTCAACCACAGAGGCGGCTGAATCCAGCCATGAAGGAGGTGGTGCAGAAGGAGGTCACTAAATTACTAGAGGCTGGGATTATTTATCCTATTTCTGATAGCCCCTGGGTAAGCCCTATCCAAGTCATCCCTAAGAAGGGTGGCATGACAGTGGTTCATAATGAAAAAATGAACTGGTTCCTACAAGAACAGTTACAGGGTGGCGTATGTGTATTGATTACAGAAGGCTCAATACAGCTACCAGAAAGGATCATTTTCCTTTACCATTCATAGACCAGATGCTAGAAAGACTAGCAGGTCATGAATACTACTGCTTTTTGGATGGATATTCAAGTTATAATCAAATTGCAGTAGATCCCCAGGATCAAGAGAAAACAGCATTCACATGCCCATCTGGAGTATTTGCATACAGAAGGATGCCATTTGGTCTGTGCAATGCACCTGCAACCTTTCAAAGATGCATGCTCTCTATTTTATCTGATATGGTGGAAAAATTTTTGGAAGTCTTCATAGATGACTTTTCAATGTTTGGAGACTCATTTAGCTCCTGTCTTGACCATTTAGCACTTGTTCTAAAGAGATGCCAAGAGACTAATCTGGTTTTAAACTGGCAAAAATGTCACTTTATGGTGACTGAAGGAATTGTCCTTGGGAACAAAATTTTGAACAAGGGAATAGAGGTGGATCAAGCTAAGGTGGAGGTAATTGAAAAATTACCACCACCTACCAATGTTAAGGCAATCAGAAGCTTTCTGGTGCATGTAGGATTCTATAGGAGGGTTATAAAAGGTTTTTCAAAAATCGCCAAACCTCTGAGTAATCTGCTAGCTGCTGACACGCCATTTATCTTTGATAAAGAGTGTCTGCAGGCGTTTGAGACTCTGAAAGCTAAGCTGGTCACAGCACCAGTCATCTCTGAGCGGATATTTTATACGCTTTTTGGGGGTAATTTCATGTTGATTTTAGTATGTTTTAGTTAGTTTTTAGTATAATTTTATTAGTTTTTAGACAAAATTCATATTTTTAGACTTCACTATGAGTTTGTGTGTTTTTCTATAATTTCAGGTATTTCTGGCTGAAATTGAGAGAGCTGAGCAAAAATCTGATTTAGGCTGAAAAAGGACTGCTGATGCTATTGCATTCTGACCTCCCTGCACTCGGAATTGATTTTTTGGAGCTACAGAAGTCTAATTGGCGTGCTTTTAATTGGGTTGGAAAGTAGACATCTAGGGCTTTTCAGAAATATATAATAGTCTATACTTTGCGCGAAGATAGACGATGTAAACTGGTGTTCAATGCCAGTTCCATGTTGCAGTTTGGCGTTCAGCGCCAGAAACAGGTTGCAAGTTGGAGTTCAACGCCAGAAACAGGTTACAACCTGGCGTTCAACTCCAGAAACAGCCCAGGCACGTGAGAAGGTTAAGTCTCAGCCCCAGCACACACCAAATGGGTCCCAGAAGTGGATTTTTGCTCTATCCATCCTAGTTACTCATTTTTTGTAAACCTAGGTTTCTAGTTTAGTATTTAAACAACTTTTAGAGATTTATTTTGCATCTCATGACATTTTTCAATCTAAATTTTATACTCTTTGATGGCATGAGTCTCTAAACTCCATTGTTGGGGGTGAGGAGCTCTGCAGCGTCTCGATGAATTAATACAATTATTTCTGCTTTCCATTCAAACATGCTTGTTCCTATCTAAGATGTTCATCGCGCTTCACTATGAAGAAGGTGATGATCCGTGACACTCATCACCTTCCTCAATCCATGAACGTGTGCCTGACAACCACCTCCGTTCTATATTAGATTGAATGAGTATCTCTTAGATTCCTTAATCAGAATCTTCGTGGTATAAGCTAGAATTGTTGGCGGCATTCATGAGGATCCGGAAAGTCTGAACCTTGTCTGTGGTATTCCGAGTAGGATTTTGGGATTGGATGACTGTGACGAACTTCAAACTCGAGAGTGTTGGGTGTAGTAATAGACGCAAAAGGATCAATGGATCTTATTCTGACATGATCGAGAACCAACAGATGATTAGCCGTACTGTGACAGAGCAGTTGGACCATTTTCACTGAGAGGATGGGAAGTAGCCATTGACAACGGTGACACCCTACATACAGCTTGCCATGGAAGGAGCCTTGCATTTATGAAAGTGAGAAAGCATTATGTTGCAGGAATTCAGAGGACAAAGCATCTCCAAAACTCCAAGATATTCTCCATTATTGCACAATAAGTATTTATTTTATGCCCTTTCACTTTTTACAATTGAACTTGAAAAACACTGTTGTTGGAATCCTGACTAAGAATAATAAGATAACCATAGCTTGCTTCAAACCAACAATCTCCGTGGGATTTGACCCTTACTCATGTAAGGTATTACTTGGACGACCCAGTGCACTTGCTAGTTAGTTGTGCGAAGCTGTGAGAAATAGTCCATTAATATTGGCATACACAATTTTGTGCACCAGCATCCATCACGCGTGCGCGTCATTTGGAAGTTTTCCTTGTCACGCGTATGCGTCGCTTGTGCTTTGCGCTAGGCATGCATTCGCGTCATCCACGCGTGCACGTCGCTAAGGTTCTGCGTGAGTCACGTGTTCGCGTCGTCCATGTGTGTGCATCGCTGCTATTTCCTTCAAAACTTCATTTTCGCACGTTCCTTCCACTCTTGCATGTTTCCTTTCTGTTCTCTAAGCCATTCCTGCCCCATAAATCCTGAAAATACTCAAAACACGGATCACGGTATCGAATGGTAATAAAATATAATTAAAATTAATAATTTTATGGTCTAGGAAACATGTTTTCTCATATATTAAGGAGTAAGGAAGGAATTGCAAAACCATGCAATTTATATGAATAAGTGAGCAAAGACTTGATAGAAACCACTCAATTGAGCATAATATAAATCATAAAATAGTGGTTTATCTGCTGGCCATTCGGCCATGCCTAGACCTTCTTCTCTTATGTATTTTCTACGGTGGAGTTCCTACACGTCATAGATTAAGGTGAGGAGCTCTGCTGTTCTTCATGAACTAATGCAAGTATTATTGTTTCTCTTTTAATTCATGCCTACTTCTTCTCCAAGATATACTCTCGTACTTAATTCAGTTAAGTCAGAATGAAGGGGGGTGACCCATGACAATCACCCACCATCTTCATTACTCGCTTAGCCAAGATCCGCGTGCCTGACAACCACAAACGGTCTACATGATGTTCAACATAGTCATTAGACGACAGCTGGAGTATAATCTTTTGGGTCTCTGATCCACGGACTAAGTCCACGTGGTTAGAACCTTCGTGGTATAGGCTAGAAACAATTGGCAGCATTCCTGAGATCCAGAAAGTCTAAACCTTGTCTGTGGTATTTCGAGTAGGATCTGGGACGGGATGACTGTGACGAGCTTCAAACTCACGACTGTTGGGCATAGTGACAGTGTGCAAAAGGATAGAGAGATCCTATTTCGACACAAGTGGGAATCGACAGATGATTAGCCATGCGGTAGCTGTGCCTGGTATTTTTCATCCGAGACGAGAAATCTGACAATTAATTAGCCGTACAGAAACCGTAGCCGAACCATTTTCACTGAGAGCATCATTCAACTAGCCATGGAAGGGAGAACGCATGATTGGATGAAGACAATAGGAAAGCAGAGGTTCAGAAGCAACAAAGCATCTCCAAACGCTTATCTGAAATTCCCACTAATGAATTACATAAGTATCTCTATGTTTTTTTTCGTTTTATTTACCTTTTAATTATCAATACCTCATAACCATTTGAATTCACCTGACTAAGATTTACAAGATGACTATAGCTTGCTTCAAGCCGATAATCTCTGTGGGATCGACCCTTACTCGCGTAAGGTTTTATTACTTGGACGGCCCAGTGCACTTGCTGGTTAGTTGTGCGAAGTTGTGAAAGTATGATCACAATTTCGTGCACCACTAACCCAGTAACCATTTGATAAATTGCTCTAACCATACTCTGTTTTAGTGGATTCTGCACTTGCTGTTTCCTGTACATGTTCATTGTATGACAGGTAGAAGAAGGGAAACCTCAACCTCTTTTGATAGTGAACCGGAGAGGACCTTCCTTAGATTAAGGAGGGAATCAAGAGGAAAGAAGGCTATTGGTTCAGAGGAAGAGGAGGAAGACTTGGATATAAACATGGAGGATGATATGGAAAACCATCATGAAGGGAAAGTGAACAATCATGCCAGAGAAGGTGCAGCTAACCCTACTAGACAAGAGAGGAGAGTGCTGGGTTCGTACATTAATCCCAATCCTGGGAATTATGGGAGCAGCATTCAAAAGCCAACCATCCATGCTAATAACTTTCAATTGAAGCCTCAACTCATCACTCTCATCCAAAACAGTTGTTCATTTGGAGAAAGTGCCCAAGAAGACCCTAATCAGCATCTCACTACATTCCTAAGGATTTGTGATACAGTTAAATATAATGGTGTTCACCCTGACACCTATAGATTGCTACTATTTCCATTTTCTTTGAGGGATAAAGCATCCAAATGGTTAGAATCATTCCCCAAAGAAATCTTGACAACCAGGGAAGATGTGGTGAATAGATTCTTAGCAAGGTTCTACCCTCCCCAAAGAGTGAATAGACTGAGGACTGAGGTGCAGACCTTCAGACAGTAGGATGGTGAAACCCTCTACAAAGCCTAGGAAAGATTCAAGGATTTGACAAGGAAAGGCCCCTTGATATGTTCAATGAGTGAGTGCAATAATTGCATATCTTTTTATGAAGGGCTTTCCTATGAATCAAAGAAAGCTATAGATCATTCATCTGGAGGTTCCCTCAACAAGAAGAAAACAATTGAAGAGGCCATAGATGTAATAGAAACAGTAGCTAACAATGAATATTTTTATGCCTCAGACAGAAGCAACAATAGAGGAGTCATGGAATTAAACCATATGGATGCAATCCTGGCCCAAAATAAGATGATCACTAAGCAAATAGCTTATTTAACCAAGCAAATAGAGAATAATCAGGCTGCAGCCATCCATACTCAACCGTCATCTTAAGGAGAGTCAAATACAGAGGAAGGAGTTGATTGGGAACAAGCTAACTGCATTAGCAATTCTTCAAGACAAGCGTATGATCCATATCCCAAAACATACAACCCTGGTTGGAAAAACCAACCAAACTTTAGGTGGGGAAACCAACAAAACCAAAGCCAAGATCATAGACCCATAATTCCAGTCATTACAATAATTTCGCTCACCAACACCCCAACTAAAGACCATATCAAGCCACACAAAAATAACTCTTCCCAGCTACCATACCAAACCCAGAACAACCAGTCTCAACATCCCATTTCCAACCCACCATCTGAGGATAGGCTATCTACGATTGAAGCCATGCTGGAAAATCTTTGCAAGGAAGTATAACATAACAAAACATTCAAGGAGGAAGTGAAGACTAGTATGAAAAGTCGAGGAGAAACCATCAAGAAGCTTGAGTCCCAAGTAGGGTACTTATCTCAACAATTTCCAAAGTCCACTGATAGCTTCCCAAGTGATACCGAAAAGAACCCAAGAGGAGAATCCAAGAAGGTAAGGTGGGAAGAATACAAGGCAATAAATCTAAACAATGAAGAGGTTCTGGAGAAAGAATTCTACAGGCACTCAGAGCATGATGCAGGAGAGCCAAGGAAGAATGTAAGGGAGACTGAGCAAACGACTAGCTCTAAACAGAGGAAGGAACAAAAAGAGAAAGAAGTCCTTAAATCTTATGTGCCACAAGCACCATTTCCTCAGAGATTCAAGGGAGGTGAGAAGGAGAGGACATACACTAGATTCCTGGATATATTTAAGTCCCTTCATGTTAACATTCCCTTCCTTGAGACCCTGCAACAGATGCCCATATACATTAAATTTATGAAGGAGCATCTTACCAAGAAGAACACCCTGAAGGGAGGACAATCAGTGTTAATGAACAAGGAATGTAGCACCATCATCCAGAAGGACTTGCCTACTAAGAGAAAGGATCCAGGGAGATTTCACATCCCTTATGCCATAGGGGATACCATGATTGATAGAGGATTCTGCGATTTGGGAGCAAGCATCAATGTAATGCCTCCATCTCTATGAAGAAACTGAAAATTAATGAGTTGAAACCCACGGATGTGATCCTTCAGTTGGCGGACAAAACCCAGAAACAAGCACTAGGAGTGGTTGAGAACATACTGGTAAAGGTTGGGAAATATTTCTTGCCTGCAGACTTTGTTATTCTCGAAATGGAAGAAAGTTACCTTCATCCGATCATCCTAGGGAAACCATTCCTAGCCACTGCCAGGGCACTTATAGATGTGGAACAAGGCGAGTTAATATTGAGAATACATGATGAGAAACTCACCTTCCATGTTTTCAAACCATCACATGATCTAGATCAACAAAAGGACTTCATGAAGATTGATTTAGGCGATACTAATCTGAAAGAAGCACCCAATGAATCAGCCCTAGAGAGTGTGAAGTCATCCCTGAAAGAGAAGAAAGAAGTAAAGATGATGTTACAAACAGAGGAAACTAATGACAAGTCAGGGTCACAGTCCTCACTGGAGACAAGAAAGGAGGATCAACCTAACACAAGTCTAGCTGAAGCATCACCTGAAGGAGAGAAAAGAATGGAGAAGAAGATTCCAAGGAGGTGGAAAAATAAAAAGGTTCCCACAGAGGATTTTTCCCCAGGGGACAAAGTGATATCAACCCATTTTCCACTACTCCCACCTCATCTTCATGCCATTCCATCTCAGCTACCTCCGATATACACAATCAAAAAAATTCTCTCCTTAGAACATGTAGAAATCATCAAGGAATCAAGTGAAAATAGCTTCACTATGAGAGGGGATGACCTGAAGCACTACAATCCCCCCTAACAGCAAACCAATGTCAAGCTAGTGACAATAAAAGGGCGCTCCATTGGAGGCAGCCCATGATTTAGAATTCCTATTTTTACTGCTTTAATTTCAATAATTAATGGTTGCTTAGCATGAAATTGAGCTTTCATGAATAAAATTGACACTTGCAGCAAACAGTTAGCATATGCTTGATCTATAAGTTTGGTGTGCCCAAGAGCACTCTAAAATGGCTTTCTAAGCTTAATGATCATGTAGCCATCTTAGAATATATACTCATTAATTTTCTTGAAGAATATGACCAAACATTAAGTTTGGTGTTGTGACATGTGCTATAAGTCAAGGAATGTCAATTTGTTCTAAGGCAGGAAGGTCATGAAAAGTGAATCATATCATTCATTGTTTTTAATTACTTTTTTTTTTCTCTTAGCATAGAAAAGGGTATCCTCGTAATGCATAAATCAATAATGACAAGAACTTCATTGATTTTCACATGAACAACTTGGTGGATTGAACTTATTGAGCCACACGGCCAAACATTAAAGTTTGGTGTCCACCAAGGCTATATAAGTGCTTAAGGGAGTCAGAGTTGATTGATGTGTCATGAGGAACACTTAGAATTAATTTTTGTCATAGCTTTTCAATTGTTTACTGCCACTTTCCTTTAATTCAATTTTGTCTTGTTTAGGCATAGGAAAGTGAAGATGGATGGAATGGACAAAAAGAGACAGGGTACAGTTAGCATGAAGAAGACAAATGAGTCACATGACTTTGGAAGCTACTCCTTTGGGAGGTGCAAATCTGCACATTTTTGGAAGATGCACCTAGGAGACCGAACCCACATGGCCAATGAAGAGGAAATCTTTGTCCTCATTCAACTTTGCGTGCATATCGTTCATTCTTACCCTTTCAAGAAGCATCTTCATCATCCATCCTTCATCAATGTTGCTACACACATAGCATCACTTGGACCGTACCTCATACCTCAAACCTCAACTTTCTTACATTTAGAAGTTCAGTTTTGTGTTCCTTAAAAGTTAACTTCACCAACCGTGTTCTTGGTGTTGCAAATCACTATTGTTCTCTTTGCCTTCAAAACCTCACTGTATCCTCAAGCTATATTCCCATCCTATAACACTAGCCGACCTTCTTCATCATTTCTCTACCTTTATTTGGTCAATAATTAAGGCAATTATGGCATCCTCTTCAAGCTTCAAAAGAAGGAGAGGGAAAGAACCTGTTGAAGAAAGTGAAAATGAATATGACAGATGGAAGTTCAAATCACAGTTTCATCAAATTCAACTTGAATGGATGATACCCAGAGGGATAGTTCCAAAGATCCCTTTCCAGCTGCCCGAAGATGAATGTCCAGATATTCGAGAGAAGATCAGAAAAAGAAAATAGGAGGCCCTCACCAACCTAATCACCAGAATCAACACTAGCATTATAAGGAAATTTTACGCCAATGCAGTGAGGCTTGATACAACCATTCCCACTACTTACAAAAGTTATGTAAGGGGTGTGGAGGTTGACTTTAGCCCGAAGACCATCATGAAAGTCCTAGGCCTAAGAGCAGCACACTTTGATCAACCCGGTTACCAAGAGAGAATAAATGGCAATTTGAACTATGATAAAATTACTGGTGATATCTGTGTGATTCATACTGACTGGAAAAGGGACGTCTATGGAAGGCACAAACATCTGAGAAGAGGGGATCTCGCCCCTGAAGCAAAAGGGTGGTATGGACTTATAAGAAGATCAATCTTGGGCACTGTAAACACTTCGGAAGTCAACAAAAAAAGGGCCACCATGTTGCACTGCATTATGATATAAGGGGAGATAAAAGTTCATGAGATCATTGCAAAGGACATTCAAAAGATCTCTGAGAAAAGTTCTGCTGAAGCATGGCTCCACTACCTAAGCACTATCATGAGGTTATGCATAAAAGCCAGGGTGCCCTTAGAGGATGCAAATCCTATTTGGCTGAACCCGGGCATGCCAATGACCTTGGAAAGGATGATGAATGTTACAACTGCCCAATAATGCCAATGACCACAAAGATGACAAAGAAGGGAAGAACCACAGGAAGAAGAGCAACAGGAGGAAGAATAGGAAGAAGAACAACAGAAAGAAGAACAGCAAGATGAGCAACAATTGCTAGCACAACCCCCACCATGGACATGAGCCAAATGCAAGAAGATATTGAAAGGCTAGATCAACAATACATAGAAGCCCAGGAAAAACAAGAAGAGTTTCAGTTATAGTACATGAGAAAGCAAGAAAAGCAGGAGGAGCTCCAGCTAAGGTTGATAGACCAGCAAAGAGATTTCCAAGCAAGATTTTTGAATTCACAAAGAGAGCTTACCCAGTATCACATTGATGGCATGAGAGCATTCAAGGAATTCACTACCCTTCAGAATGTAAGATATGAGACCGAACGTGATTATGACATGAATGCTCAAACCAAGCTCAACTATGTAGTAGAACACATGCCTGTTCTCAACACAGCAATTCTAGGGTATGATGAATACTTTAAAATGCTAGGTGACTTGGAAATAGAGAGAGCACTACGCCATGATGAGGCAGTGAAAAAGAAAATGAAGAAAGCTGGATTCTGGACAAAGCTAAAGGGGAAACGAAAAATCAATAGAGAGACTAGCAACCAAGAAGAAGAGAAGAAGAAAGGCAAGCAGGCTAAGATATGAAAGGTGGATTCATTCCTTGTTCATCTAAATAAAAAAGAATATGTCTTCTTCAACTATTAGTCAATCTTTAGTTTGAGTAGTGTTGAATTCTATGTTAGGATTATATTAGTAAGTTATGCTTTCTTTAGTTTTCAATTAAGTGTCTAGTCTAAATGCCTGGGTTAACTTCATCATGCTAAAATGTATGCCTTGTCTCCTTATATTAAATAAAAGAATATGTTTGAAACAGAGAAAAGAAATTGTCCCAATTAGTGAGAAACAGAATAAGATTAAGTGGTGGCATATATGTCTGATTGTTTAGCTAGCTTACTAATAAGTGTGAAAGGAAGAATGTTTCTTTTTATTGTCATATTGACTGCTGTCTATGAATCTTTGCAAATAAAACCTCTTGGAAGAAAGAAAGAACAAATATGAAAGAAATAAAGAATAAAAGCTAGGCACCTATAGTTTGATCTTAAGGCATGTGTCTGTGGTGTTCTTGTGCAAGGATATACTTGAATGAGTAAGTTCATAGGAGTTCTTCATTACTTGACAACTTGGGTTAACTAAACCGAGATTGTCAACTGAAATTTCAAAATCAAGAGCAACCTTGTCACAGAACATTTAGTAACCCAAAGAGGTGCTGGACACCAAGGCCTAAAGAGTGAATAACAAACCATGTGCCTGTAGTGAAGATGTGTTGTGGAAAGACTTGGGTATAGGAGTGTTTCAACACTTAACACCTTGAACCAACTGGTTCGGGAGTGTTGATTGGAAGCCTACTTTAAAGAGTTGCCTCAAAAGTAGAACACTGAGCCATTGCAATTAAAGGACAAGTTCTCAGAAAAAGAAAAACAAAGAAAAACAAGAAATCAATTACCAAGGATGAGTGAATAATAAGGATTCATAGCAGTATGTTAGTTAGCACTTAAAGAGGCAATTCTTATCTTGAAAAGTAAAAAAAGCTGAGCTGCAACAACTCTCTGCATAAAACCCCATGAATCAATTTCAATTACTTGCTGATATGGACATGTATTACCATCTGTTTCGTTCATTTTTCTCATAATTCAATACTTGCTTAGGGACAAGCAAGATTTAAGTTTGGTGTTGTGATGCCAAGGTATCTTAGGCTAGTTTCACTAGCCTTTTTCTTTTGTTTTTAGTAGTTTTATGCACTTTCTTGAGATATAAATAATCCTTTAGGTTAAATGTTCATGTATACCTTAAATCATTCAAACATGGTTAATTTGATGCATTTTCATGAGATTTTGGCCATAATTACTTTTGTGCTAAGAATGATGCAATTTCTCATTACTTTAGCAAGGCTTTAATGCATGTATTGGTTGATGATAGGTGAAGAAAAGAATGGAAGGAAGTTGAAGAAAGGCCATGGAAAGAAGGAGGAGAAGCAACGTTGGTGGCCAAAGTTGGACCACCAATGTTGCCTCAAACGTTGAGAGGAAGGAAACAGGGGAATTTGCTGCATAATTTTGATACTCACGTTGGAAGGAACGTTGGCAAGCCAACGTTACCCCCAACGTTTGTGATATAATGTGCTTTCTGAAAATTTTGAAAAATTGTGGTGACGCATACGCGTACCATACGCGCACGCGTGGGTAGTGAATTTTGAAAATCCACGCACACGTGTAGGTGGCGCGCACGCGTGGATAAGCCAACGTTGGAGGGAATGTTGCCAATCCAACATTGATGCCAACATGTGCGGTCTGAGCTCTAAATCTTGCTTTTGAAAATGTGCATCAACGCACACGCGTACGCATGAGCATGAGTTTTGACAATCCACGCGCACGCGTGGATGAATCAGCGTTGGAGGGACCATTGTTGGGGATAACTTAGACTGGGCTCACCCAGGGGTTATCAGAAATAGGATAAATAATCCCAGCCTCTAGTAACTTAGTGACCTCTTTTTGCACCACCACCTTCATGGCTAGATTCAGCCACCTCTGTGGTTGAACCACTGGCTTAGCATCATCCTCCAATAGGATCTTATGCATGCATCTGGCTGGGCTAATGCCCTTAAGTTCGCTTATGGACCACCCAAGAGCTGTCTTGTGTGTCCTTAGCACCTGAATTAGTGCTTTCTCTTCCTGTGGTTCTAAAGCAGAGCTTATGACCATAGGAAAAGTGTCATCTTCTCCCAGAAATGCATATTTCAAAGATGGTGGTAGTGGTTTGAGCTCGGGTTTAGGAGGCTTCCCCTCTTCCTGGGGAGTCTTCAGAGGTTCTTTTGTTTTCTCTGGTTCCTCCATATCAGGCTGAACATCTTTAAAGATGTCATCTAGCTCTGATTCAAGACTCTCAGTCATATTGACCTCTTCCACCAGGGAGTCAATAATATCAGCGCTCATGCAATCCTTTGATGTGTCTGGGTGCTGCATAGCTTTGACAGCATTCAACTTAAACTCATCCACATTGACTCTCAGGGTTATCTCCCCTCTTTGGATGTCAATGAGGGTTCGTCCAGTTGCTAGGAAAGGTCTTCCTAGAATGAGAGTTGCACTCTTGTGCTCCTCCATTTCCAGCACTACAAAGTCAGTGGGAAAGGCAAATGGCCCAACCTTGACAATCATGTCCTCAATTACGTTTGATAGAATTTTAGTGGAACCATCAGCAAGTTGGAGGCATATCCAGGTTGGTTTAACTTCATCAGCTAAACCAAGCTTTTTGATAGTGGATGCATGTATCAAGTTGATACTTGCTCCAAGATCACATAGAGCTGTCTTGGTACAAGCATCCTCTAATGTGCATGGTATCATAAAGCTTCCGGGATCTGTAAGCTTCTCTGGTAAGCTTTTCAGAATGACTGCACTACATTCTTCAGTGAGGAAAACTTTTTCAGTTTCTGTCCAATCCTTCTTATGACTTAAGATCTCTTTCATGAACTTAGCATAAGAGGGTATTTGCTCAAGTGCCTTTGCAAACAGAATCTTTATTTCAAGAGTCCTGAGATAGTCTGTAAAGCAGGAAAATTGTTTATCCTGTTCTGCTTGGCAAAGTTTCTGGGGATAAGGCATCTTAGCTTTATATTCTTCAACCTTAGTTGCTGCAGGTTTACTTCCTAGAAAAGTGGTTGGAGAAGCCTGCTGGTGGACGAAATTGTGATCACTATTATTTGATTTGACTTTTTGGTCTTGTATCTTTTTACTCTTAGGGCACTGCTTATTTTCACAACTCCGTTCAACTAACCAGCAAGTGTACTGGGTCGTCCAAGTAATAACCTTACGTGAGTAAGGGTCGAATCCACAGAGATTGTTGGTATGAAGCAAGCTATGGTCACCTTGTAAATCTCAGTCAGGCGGATTAAACATGATACTTAATTAGATTCAAATAATAAAATAAAAATAATAAAAGGGATAGAATACTTATGTAGATTCATTAGTAGAGGTATCAGTTAAGTATATGAAGATGCTGTATGACTCAAGGACGCCTGCCTTCCCACTGCTTCTACTCAATCCTTCTTACTCCTTTCCATGGCAAGCTTTGTATAGGGGTTCACCATCAGCTGTGGCTACTTTCTTCCTCTCGGGGAAATATCCTATGCGGCTGTCACTCGCACAGCTAACCAGTCTGGAGGCATCACCCATGGCTGATGGCTACATCCCATCCTCGCAGTGAAAACTAATGCTCACGCACTCTGTCACAGTACGGCTAATCACCGGTTGGTTCCCTCCCCTACTGGAATAGAATCCCTCTTTTGCGTCTGTCACTAACGCCCAGCAGGTTACAAGTTTGAAGCACGTCACAGTCATTCATTACCGGAATCCTACTCGGAATACCACAGACAAGGTGAGACTTTCCGGATTCCCAGGATCCTACTCGGAACACCACAGACAAGGTTGGACTTTCCGGATCCTCATAAATGCCGCCATCCATCTAGCTTATACCACGAAGATTCTGTTGGGGAATCTAAGAGATACACATTCAAGCTTGTGTTGCATGTAGAACGGAAGTGGTTGTCAATCACGCGCGTTCATCAGTGAGAATGATGATGAGGGTTATTTACTCATCACATTCATCATGTTCTTGGGCACGAATGAATATCTTGGAATAAGAATAGAAGAGATTTGAATAAAAGAAAATAGAACTTCATTAATCTTTGAGGTACAACAGAGCTCCACACCCTTAATCTATGGTGTGCAGAAACTCCACCGTTGAAAATACATAAGCAAAGGGTTCAGGCATGGCCGAATGGCCAGCCCCCTAAAACGTGATCAATGATCTCCTAAGATGAAGAATAAAACAAAACTGAGACCAAAGATGTCTACTACATTAGTAAATCATCCTATTTATAATAAACTAGCTCCTAGGGTTTACATGAGTAAGTAATTGATGCATAAATCCACTTCCGGGGCCCACTTGGTGTGTGCTTGGGCTGAGCTTGATCTATCCACGAGCAGAGGCTTCTCTTGGAGTTGAATTTCGAGTTATGATGTGCTTTGGGCGTTCAACTCCGGATCATGACGTTTTTCTGGCGTTTAACTCCAGAAAGGAGCATGAACTTGGCGTTTAACGCCAAGTTACGTCGTCAATCTTCGAATAAAGCATGGACTATTATATATTGCTGGAAAGCCCTGGATGTCTAATTTCCAACGCCGTTGAGAGCGCGCCATTTAGAGTTCTGTAGCTCCAGAAAATCCATTTCGAGTGCAGGGAGGTCAGAATCCAACAGCATCAGCAGTCCTTTTGTCAGCCTTTTTCAGAGTTTTGCTCAAATCCCTCAATTTCAGTCAGAATTTACCTGAAATCACAGAAAAACACACAAACTCATAGTAAAGTCCAGAAATGTGAATTTAACATAAAAACTAAGGAAAACATCCCTAAAAGTAGCTTAATCATCCTAAAAACTATATAAAAACAATGCCAAAAAGCGTATAAATTATCCGCTCATCACAACACCAAACTTAAATTGTTGCTTGTCCCCAAGCAACTGAAAATCAAATAGGATAAAAAGAAGAGAATATACTATAAATTCAGAAATATCAATGAATATTAATTTAATTACATGAGCGGGACTTATAACTTTTTGCCTCTGAACAGTTTTGGCATCTCACTTTTTCCTTTGAAGTGCAGAGTGATTGGCTTCTCTAGGAACTTAGAATTTCGGATAGTGTTATTGACTTTCCTAGTTAAGCATGTTGATTCTTGAACACAGCTACTTATGAGTCTTGGCCGTGGCCCTAAGCACTTTGTTTTCCAGTATTACCACCGGATACATAAATGCCACAGACACATAACTGGGTGAACCTTTACAGATTGTGACTTAGCTTTGCTAAAGTCCCCAGTTAGTGGTGTCCAGAGCTCTTAAGCACACTCTTTTGCTTGGGATCACGACTTTAACCATTCAGTCTCAAGCTTTTCACTTGGACCTTCATGACACAAGCACATGGTTAGGGACAGCTTTGATTTAGCCGCTTAGGCCTGGATTTATTTTCCTTGGGCCCTCCTATCCATTGATGCTCAAAGCCTTGGATCCTTTTTACCCTTGCCTTTTGGTTTTAAGGGCTATTGGCTTTTTCTATTGCTCCTTCTTTTTCTATATACTCTTTTTAGATCTCTTCTTTTTTTTTTCACTGCTTTTTCTTGCTTCAAGAATCAATTCCATGAATTTTTCAGATCATCAATAACATTTCTCTTTGTTCATCATTCTTTCAAGAACCAACAATTTTAACACTCATAAACAACAAGATCCAAAGACATATGCACTGTTCATTCATTCATTCAGAAAACAAAAGCATTGTCACCACATCAATATAATTAAACTAAATTCAATAATAATTTCGAAAATTATGTACTTCTTGTTCTTTTGAATTAAAACATTTTTTCTTTTTAAGAGAGGTGAAGGACTAATGGATTTTATTCATAACTTTAAGGCATGGTTACATACTAATGATCATGAAAATAAAGACACAAAACATAGATAAACACAATAATTAAAAACCGAAAAACAGAAAGAAATAAAGAACAAGGAATGAATCCACCTGAGTGAGGGTGGCGCCTTCTTGAAGGTCCAATGGTGCTCTTTGAGCTCCTCTATGTCTCTTTCTTGCTTCTGTTGAATGATTCCTAGTAATTTTGGTGTTCTTCCCCTTAGTTGCTTCCAATTTGTGTGGAGGACAACTTATCCCCTGAGGTATCTCAGGGATCTCTTGATTTGCAGCCACATGTTCTACCACTGAGCTATGACGGCTTATATTTTTGGCTTTCCATCTCCCATGACTCAGAGGTGGAAGCTTTTTGTCTTCCCTTTGAGGTTTCTCTGGCTTTAGGTGCCATTAATGGTAACGGAAAAGCAAAAAAGCTATGCTTTTACCACACCAAACTTAAAATATTGCTCGCCCTCGAGCAAGAAAAGAAAAGAATAGTAGAAGAAGAAGAAAATGGAGGAGAGTGAGGGGAGATGGGTTCGGCTATATGGGTGGGATTGGGTGGGAAAGAATTTTGAATTTTGAAGGTGAGTGGGGTTTATGGGAAAGAGTGAGTGGTGAATGAAGAAGGGATGACCATGAATGGAGGGAGAGAGGGCGAGGTAGGTGGGGATCCTGTGAGGTCCACAGATCCTGAGGTGTCAAGGAATTCCATTCCCTGCACCAAATAGGCATGTAAAATGCCTTAGTGCACCATTCTGGCGTTCAAACGCCCATTGGTGCATGTTCTGGGCGTTCAACGCCCATGTTATGCATGTTTCTGGCGTTGAACGCCAGTTTCATGCTTGTTTCTGGCGTTCAGCGCCAGATTGTCCTCTGTGTGCGCAACCTGGCGTTAAACGCCAGGTTGTTGCTTGTTTTGGGCGTTCAGCGCCAGAATGGTGCTCTGTTCTGGCGTTGAACGCCGGCCAGATGCTCCTTCTGGGCGTTGAACGCCAGCCCGTGCGTCCTCCAGGGTGAAAAAATTTTTTTCTTCTGTTTTTGACTCTGTTTTTAATTTTTTTTTTTTTTGATTTTTTCGTGACTCCTCATGATCATGTACCTAATGAAACACAAAAATAACAAAGAAACAAAATAAAATAAAATTAGATAAATAAAATTGGGTTGCCTCCCAACAAGCGCTTCTTTAATGTCAATAGCTTGACAGTGGCTCTCATGGAGCCACAAGGTGATCAGGTCAACTTAAGTGTGGTATTCCCAACACCAAACTTAGAGTTTGGATATGGGGTTTGGACACCAAACTTAGAGTTTGGTTGTGGCTTCACAACACCAAACTTAGAGTTTGACTGTGTGGGCTCTTCTTGACTCTGAACTGAGAGAAGCTCTTCATGCTTACTCTCTTTTGTCACAGAGGGATGGCCATGTGCCTGAAACACAAGAGAAAGGGGAGAGATAGAATTCGAAAATAATTTTGAAAAAGTGGTTAGTAATTTTCAAAAATTAAAGATAAGATATAATTAAAATTAAAATTCAAAACAATTAAAAAGAATTTTTTTTTAAAAAAGAGAGAGGTATTTTCGAAAATTAGAGAGGGATAGGTAGTTAGTTGGTTTTGAAAAAGATAGGAAACAAACAAAAAGTCAAATAGTTAGTTGAAAAAGATATTAAAATCAAATTTGAAAAGATAAGAAGATAAGAAGTTAGATAAGATATTTTGAAATCAAAATTTTTTTTGAAAAAGATAAAATTTTGAAAAAGATATAATATAAAAGATAAGATAAAAAGATATGATTAAAAAGATAAAAAAAGATATTTTGAAAAAGATTTGATTTTAAAATTAAAATTAATTACTTGACTAACAAGAAACTAAAAGATAAAATTCTAGAATTTAAAAATTGAACCTTTCTTAACAAGAAAGTAACAAACTTCAAATTTTTGAATCAATCACATTACTTGTTAGCTAATTTTCGAAAATATGATGTAAAAGATAAGAAAAAGATTTTGAAAAATATTTTAAAAAAAATTTCGAAAATTAATAATAAAAAAAAGGAAAAGATTTAATTTTTGAAAAAGTTTTGAAAAGATAAGATTTTTAAAATTGAAAATTTGACTTGACTTGTAAGAAACAACTAATTTTTAAAATTTTTGACTAAGTCAACTCAAATTTTCGAACATTAGGAGATAAAAAAGGAAAAGATAATTTTTTGATTTTTAAATTTTTTTTTATGATGAGAGAGAAAAACACAAAAATGACCCAAAACATAAAGATTTTGGATCAAAACACAAGATGCATGCAAGAACACTATGAATGTCAAGATGAACACCAAGAACACTTTGAAGATCATGATGAACATCAAGAACATAATTTTGAAAAATTTTTTATGCAAAGAAAACATGCAAGACACCAAACTTAGAAATCTTTAATGCATGGACTCTAACAAACGAAAAATGCATATGAAAAACAACAAACAACACAAAACAAGAAAACATCAAGATCAAACAAGAAGACTTGTCAAGAACAACTTGAAGATCATGAAGAACACCATGAATGCATGAATTTAAAAAAAAATGCAAGAAAAATTTTTAAAGCATGCAATTGACACCAAACTTAAAAATTGACTCAAGACTCAAACAAGAAACACAAAATATTTTTGGTTTTTTATGATTTTATGATTTTTTTGTATTTTTATTATTTTTTTCGAAAATTATATTAAAAAAACGAAAATAATAAAAAAATATTTTTGAAAGATTTTTGAAAACTTTTTGAAAAGAAAATTACCTAATCTGAGCAACAAGATGAACCGTCAGTTGTCCATACTCGAACAATCCCCGGCAACGGCGCCAAAAACTTGGTGGACGAAATTGTGATCCATATTCTTTAAGTTGTACTCATTGTAAAATTATGGAATTTGAAATTGGCACGAGTGAACACAACTCTGTTCAACTAACCAGCAAGTGTACTGGGTCGTCCAAGTAATAAATCTTACGTGAGTAAGGGTCGATCCCACAGAGATTGTTGGTATGAAGCAAGCTATGGTCACCTTGTAAATCTCAGTCAGGCAGATTAAATTTGTTTATGGTTTCGAAAATTAATAAAAAGAAGAAATAATAAAAGGGATAGAATACTTATGCAGATTCATTGGTGGGAATTTCAGATAAGCGAATGGAGATGTTGTATGGCTCAAGGACGCCTGCTCTCTTACTGCTTCAACTCAATCCTTCTTATTCCTTTCCATGGCAAGCTGTGTATAGGGGTTCACCGTTCGACGATGGCTACTTTCAATCCTCTCGGGAAAATGGTCCTCTGCGGCTGTCACTCGCATGGCTAATCGTCTGGAGGCATCACCTGGCCGAAGGCTACATCCCATCTTCGCAGTGAAAACTATGCTCACGCGCTCTGTCACAGCACGACTAATCACTGGTTGGTTCCCGCGCCTACTGGAATAGAATCCCTTGATTCTTTTGCGTTTGTCATCACGCCCAGCACTTGCAAGTCTGAAGCACGTCACAGTCATTCATTACCGGAATCCTACTCGGAATACCACAGACAAGGTGAGACTTTCCGGATCCTCATGAATGCCGCC
The DNA here is from genome assembly GCF_014773155.1 of Arachis stenosperma. Lineage (NCBI taxonomy): Eukaryota > Viridiplantae > Streptophyta > Magnoliopsida > Fabales > Fabaceae > Arachis > Arachis stenosperma. Next base: position 91,823,342 of record NC_080379.1, on the reverse strand, counting down.
ATCCATCTAGCTTATACCACGAAGATTCTGTTGGGGAATCTAAGAGATATGCGCCCGGCCTAAAGTAGAACGGAAGTGGTTGTCAATCACGCGCGTTCATAGGTGAGAATGATGATGAGTGTCTCGGATCATCACATTCATCAAAGTGAAGTGCAACGTATATCTTGGAATAAGAATGAAGATGATTTGGATGGAAAACAATAGTAATTGCATTAAAACTTGAGGTACAGCAGAGCTCCACACCCTTAATCTATGGTGTGCAGAAACTCCACTGTTGAAAATACATAAGTGAAAGGTTTAGGCATGGCCGAAAGGCCAGCCCCCAAAACGTGATCACAGGATTCAAAATACAATCCAGGATATGAATATGATAGTAAAAAGTTCTATTTATAATAAACTAGCTCCTAGGGTTTACATGGGTAAGTAATTGATGCATAAATCCACTTCCGGAGCCCACTTGGTGTATGCTTGGGCTGAACTTGATCTATCCACGAGCTGAGGCTTTTCTTGGAGTTGAACTCCAAGTTATAACATGTTTTGGGCGTTCAACTCCGGATCATGACGTGTTTCTGGCGTTTAACTCCAGACAGCAGCATGTACTCAGCGTTCAACGCCAAGTTACGTCGTCAATTTCCGAATAAAGTATAGACTATTATATATTGCTGGAAAGCTCTGGATGTCTACTTTCCAACACCGTTGAGAGCGCACCATTTGGAGTTCTGTAGCTCCAGAAAATTCATTTTGAGTGCAGGGAGGTCAGAATCCAACATCATCAGCAGTCCTTTTGTCAGCCTTTTTCAGAGTTTTGCTCATGTCCCTCAATTTCAGCCAGAAATTACCTAAAATCACAGAAAAATACACAAACTCATAGTAAAGTCTAGAAATGTGAATTTAACATAAAAACTAATGAAAACATCCCTAAAAGTAGCTTAAACTTACTAAAAACTACCTAAAAACAATGCCAAAAAGCGTATAAATTATCCGCTCATCAAGAAGCAAAGGAGACAGTAATACTAGAGTTAATTCAGAAAGACAAAGCAACTCCAATCCTTAACCATATTCCTATTACTAATTCCATTCTAATTTACAAAGTATTTTATACCCTTTTTCTTTATTTACATGTCAACTTAGTTTAGATCTCACAAATACAAATCCAAAAACATCTTATTCGCCTAACTAAAACCTACAAGATAACTATAGCTTGCTTCAAACCACAATCCTCGTGGGATCGACCTTGACTCACTCAGGTATTACTTGGACGGCTCAGTGTACTTGCTGGTACAGCTATACGGAGTGTGGGGATTCGTGCACCATAAACCATCACAAACATTGTTTATCAACTTATTATTATAAATTCTCTAATTTTTCATCATCTATCAACAACAACATCATCAATCATCAATACATCAACAATTACCCATTATTAACATCATAATTAACCCAATCATCACAATCATCAATATCCATACTCTACTATATACAACTCTTTTAACCTTCCTCAAAATCATCATCAACCATAACATTTACATGCAATTAATCATACAACCACATCATTCTATCCTATCTTAAAGGCTACTAGTCTAAGTGTCACGAAACATTACACATTACATAAAAGAAACTGAAATCATACCTTGGCCGATTCCCAACATGCACAAAATCACCAAGTTGAGTCCTCAAATAAGCTCAACAATGCCTAGCCACCAAACATCAACTCCAAGTGCAATAATTCCTCAAATAAGTTTTTATTGCTCTCACACAGTACCAGACAAACTTAAGCTGGTACTGCCAGCTAATTTACCAATACGTAATTTTCAACAAAAAAATACTTTTTCCCACTCGAAAAAAATCACTGAATTCGAATTTCACCTTTATATTTTCAAATTAACACTTCCAAATTTTGAACCTATTCCAAGAAATTAAATTATTATTTTATTCTAATTAAGCGATTTATTATTTTATTCTAAAATTCGTTCTTACACATGTTCCTCAAATAAGTTTTTATTGCTCTCACACAGTACCAGACAAACTTAAGCTGGTACTGCCAGCTAATTTACCAATACGTAATTTTCAACAGAAAAATACTTTTTTCCACTCGAAAAAAATCACTGAATCCGAATTTCACCTTTATATTTTCAAATTAACACTTCCAAATTTTGAACTTATTCCGAGAAATTAAATTATTATTTTATTCTAATTAAGCGATTTATTATTTTATTCTAAAATTCGTTCTTACACATGACGCACCAAGGAGTTGGATAGAAGGTTGAGGATTTTCTTTAGTTCAATTCTATATTATTAAATTCAATTTTTGGGTATGTTTGATTGAATTGAGATTTAGATTGACATGATGAGGATGGTGTCTTTGTCCTACTCACGTATAGGTAAGTTGGGATTGAGAATTCTCTCTCTTGCTGCGAGAGACAAGTTGAGGTTAAGGATTCTTTTTCTTGTTACAATGGGCAAGCGAGGTTGAGGATTCCCTCTCTTGTCATATCAAGGAATTGAATGGAGAAGGTTGAGGATTTCCTTCGATTCAATATCTAGTTGTGGTGTAAACGAGTTAGGTTGAGATTCTCTATCCTTATGTTACAGTCTCTCTCTAATTTGGAGGATGAAGATTCCCTTCGTGTTGAGAGACGATATCTGGGTTAGCTATCAGATGTGTCAGGTTTTGGCTGTATAAATGATAGATGAACTCATTAGCCATAGGGCAGACATGCATCATTTGCACTTGATAGCTTTGTTTGGGTTTGCTATACTTTTGGCTTGTTAATTTTTGCATATTAAATGACTTTGTGCTAATTGCTTTACTTAATTATACATGTATTTTATTTTTTTATCTTGCTTGTGTTTGCATATCTGAGAGGTCCCTCATACTGTGTTGATTGATGCTGAGGACTGTCCTTGATGAGATAAAATGATGAAATAATTGAATAATAAAGATAAATATTGAATGAGATTATATGAGCTCCTTGGATAGATGCAGTGGGGTGATTCCACTTGCTCTGAGTAGAGAGTTGATACGTTGGGATAGAATCACTGAGTTTGAACTATCTGAGGGATGTTCTAGTCGAAGTTAGTGAGTTGTGGAAATAAAGAGGAAAGTGAATTAGAGTAGAATCCCTTAAGATAGTTGCCTAATCATGGTTTAGTGAGAATCTAGGATGAAAAGAATGTTATATAGAAGTTTAAGATTGTTTAAGGAGTTCTTGTTGTAACACCCTAATTAGCCTAAGCTTTACCTCGCATCATAAAGCAAAGGTTAATCAAAGGTTACGACAGTTCTAAAGCTCATACATATAATATATAGAAGGATTAATATATCTAGAAGCCCGATGAATGATATAGCTCAAAAGCAAGATTTAAAAAGCGCAAAACGTACTAACGAAGCATCTGATGCCAGGGCATCTAGGCCAGTTTCACTGACCTTTTCTTTACTGTTTTAAGGTAGTTTCATGCATTTTCTTAGTGAATAAGGCAAATTTTTGATGAAAATACACGTACACCTTGATTCAAGCAACTATTGTGAATTTCACATAATTTCATGAGGATTTTGCTAGAATTGAATGATAAATTAATGATGCATAATCTCATGACTTTGGCTAGAGCTTTGATGCACTTTATTTATTTGATTTCATGACAAAGGAAGCAAGGAAGAACCATGTTAGTACTCACGTTAATTTAGTTAACGTGACCACTAACGTGGAATGGTAAATAGCTTGCAACGTTAAGGAGAAAAGTGATCACCAATAATGCCCGCGAAGTCATCATAAACCCACGTTAATTGCCACGTTAACTAAATTAACGTGGTAGTTAACGTGGAGACAAAAGAAAGCTCCAACATTAGTGGTAAACGTGAACACCACTAACGTTCCAAGACTTGGCAATGAGCCACGTTAAGAGTCACGTTAACTTAGTTAACGTGAACTCTAACGTGGAAGAGAGGAACAATGCCAACGTTAGTGACACTCACCTTTGTCACTAACGTTGGATCAACTAGCATTGCCCACGTTAGTGGTCACGTTAAGACCACTAACGTGAAAGTTAACGTAGAGTTAAGATTGATGAGCCAACGTTAGTGACACTCACCTTTGTCACTAACGTTAGAAGATGGCATTACTACCACGTTAGTGGCCACGTTAACTTAGTTAACGTGAGCTCTAACGTGGAGAGTAGGGGTACTTTGAGCGTTGGTGACAAAGGTAAGTGTCACTAACGCTCTCGAATGTGAGGCGAAACCACGTTAAGAGCCACGTTAGTTACACTAACGTGAACTCTAACCTAGGGACAAAGGGTTATAAGCCAACGTTATTGGAAAAGGTGAGTCCCAATAACGCTAGCGAAGATTTACAAAGGCAACATTAGTGGTCACGTTAGTGCCACTAATGTTGGAGTTAATGTAGGCTATATGGGGTTGGAACGTTAGTGAAAATTGTGATTGCCACTAACGTTCTCGAACCCACAATGTCACTTAACGTTAACTTCACTAACACCCATGCCTAATTAGAGAGTATATATAGGAGTAGTTTTGAACTATAGAGAGGCTTGGCACTTTAGAGAACTACTCTCTGTATATTTACTTTTCTGCACTTTTAGCTGGGATGTATTATTTTATGCCATTTTCCATTTCTAGAGCTATGAACAACTAAACCCCTTTAATTGGGTTAGAGAGCTCTGTTGTAATTTGATGGATCTATTATAGTTTTCATTCTCTTCTTCTTTCTTCTCTTTTGATTTACTAGAAGGCTTTTGATCTTAATTCAATTGGTTAGTTGTCTTGGAAAAGAAACTCTCCATAATTGGATCTCCTCTGAGCCTTGGAAAAGGGATGAGGAGATCATGCTAGAAATGCTTTCTCATGTTGGACCAAATTGGGGTCTGGGCGGATATAGTGACATGTAATCCTCCCAACACTTTGATTTGGAAATACATGTGGTATAATCAGTGACCATACTTCATCTCTTTCCATGAGCAATTAAATGAAGGAATTGGGCAATTGTTCAAGCTTAGAGAGATTGGATTACCAAGGAATTAGAATATAATCACCTAAGATTGCCAAGGAGATCAATAGATGTATTGATTGAGGAAGAGATGAAAATAAACTTGATCCGGAGAATACAACATCTCCTGAGCCCAATGAATTCTCCATTTCTGATCTTACCCATTCTCTTTATTTTCTGTTATTTATTTTTATGCTCATTACCCCAAATCCACATTTAAGATTCTGCACTTTATTTTTGCTATTTACTTTTCGGCCATTTAATTTTCTGTAATTCTCAAACTACACTCTATTTAGCTTAAATAGCATACTCTTCCAACTAAAGTTGCTTGACCAATCAATCCCTGTGGGATTCGACCTCACTCTATTGTGAGTTTTTACTTGACGACAAATTCGGTATACTTGCCGAAGGGAAATTTGTCGAGAGACTAGTTTTCGTGCATTAAGTTTATGGCGCCATTGCCGGGGATTGATTTTGTATCAACAATGATTAAGTTGAAAGCTCACTAGATTGGGCATTTTTCCCTTGTTTGTTTACTTTATTCAGTCATTTATTTTCACTTTGTTTAACTTCTTCCTCATCCTCTATACCCTCTCTATTTTTTTCTTTCTTTCTTTGTTATTATCTACAATTCTGCTCACTAACCCACTAACAGTTTGATAATTTACATCACTCACACTAACAATCACTCTAACAAGAATAACCTCTTCATTTTATCTCTTGCTGCGTATTTTGTTAGTTGTATGACAAGGAGAAGAGGGGGGACCTCAACTTCCTTCGACTCAGAACCTGAGAGAACCCTCTAGAGATTAAGGAGGGAAGCAAGAGGGAAAGGAGTTGTTGGTGCTGAGGAAGAGGAGGAGTACTTTGAACCCAACATGGAAGAGAACTTAGAAAACAATCATGAAGAAGAAGCTCACAACCATGCTAGAGAAGGCCCTGCAAATCATGCTGGGCAAGAAAGGAGAGTTCTAGGCTCCTACATCAATCCAAATCCTGGAAACTGTGGAAGTAGCATCCAGAAGCCCAACATACATGCCAACAACTTTGAACTAAAACCCCAGCTCGTCACCCTTATTCAGAACAACTACTCATTTGGAGGAAGTGCTCAAGAAGACCCCAATCAATATCTAACCACCTTCCTGAGAATTTGTGACACTGTGAAGTCTAATGGAGTCCACCCGGATGTCTATATGATGCTGTTGTCCCTTTTTCACTCAGGGACAAGGCATCCAAGTGGCTCAAATCCTTTCCAAAGGAGAGCTTGACAAACTGGGAAGATGTGGTGTACCCTCCTCAAAGAATTAACAGGCTGAGAACTGAGGTGCATACTTTCAGGCAACAAGATGGTGAGACTCTCTATGAGGCATGGGAGAGATTCAAGGACTTAACAAGAAGATGCCCACCAGATGTGTTTAATGAATGGGTTCAACTTCACATTTTCTATAAAGGTCTTTCCTATGAGTCAAAGAAGGCTGTAGATCATTCATCAGGAGGCTCTCTAAACAAGAAGAAAACCATTGAAAAAGCCATAGATGTCATTGAAACAGTAGCTAAGAATGACTACTTCTATGCCTCTAAAAGAAGTAACACTCGAGGAGTAATAGAGCTGAACCACATGGATGTATTGCTAGCTCAAAATAAGATGATCACCAAGCAGCTAGCAGATCTCACCAAGAAGGTGGAGGAAAACTAAGTTGCAGCAGTCATCACTTCATCACCAACTCAAGAAGGAGTGAATATAGGAGAAGAAGGTGACTGGGAACAAGCCAACTATATTGGAAACTCACCTAGATAAATCCATGACCCATACTCCAAAACCTACAACTCTGGATGGAGAAATCACCCCAACTTTGGTTGGGAAAATCAACAAGACCAAGGTCAAGACCAGAGACGCCATAACCTCAACTCTAACAACAATGCAACTTACCAACATACCTCACAGAGACCCTATCAACAACCACATAACCACCCTTCCCAACCTCCCAATCTCAGTCCACCATCACTAACAGAGGATAGACTTTCAAAGATTGAGGCTCTACTTGAAGATCTATGTAGAGAAATTCAAGATAGTAAAGCTTTCCGGGAAGAAGTGCAATCCAACATGCAGAATCAAGATGCTGCCATCAAGAAACTTGAAACACAGATTGAGTTTTTATTCAAGCAAACCCCTGGACACAACAATTGCAGCAACATTAACTCAGTACCAAGGGAGGAGTATCAAGCCATCACCCTTAGAAATGGGAAGGAATTAAAGGAGATCCACAAGAAACCACCAGAGAAGAATTTGGATGAAGAAGACAAGGGACAAGAGGGAGCTCGAATCTCCATCCCTAAGTCACACCAAGAAGGAGAAGCGCTCGAATCATGCCTTTCAAAAGCGCCATACCCCCAGCAGCTGCAATTAAAAAAGAGGGGAGAGGATAACCAATTCTCAAGACTCTTGGAAATCTTCAAGAAACTACAAATAAACATACCCTTTGCTGAAGCAATAGAGCAAATGCCACTCTATGCCAAGTTCTTGAAGGAATTGATGACCAATAAGAGAAGCTGAAAGAACAATGAGACTGTGGTACTCACCGAAGAATGCAGTGCCATCATCCAACACAAATTACCTCAGAAATTGAAGGATCCTGGGAGCTTCTAAATCCCTTGTATCATAGGAAAAATCACAGTGGAAAAGGCTCTATGTGATCTAGGAGCCAGCATAAATCTAATGTCCTTAGCAATGATGAAAAAAATGAAGATAAAAGAAGCCAAACCAACAAGAATGGCCATGCAACTAGCAGACAGATCATTCAAGTTTCCCCATGGAATAGTAGAAGACTTGTTGGTGAAGGTGGGAGACTTCATCTTTCTAGCAGATTTCGTAGTATTAGACATGGAGGAAGAAGCTAAGACTTCCATCATCCTGGAAAGGCCATTCTTGGCCACTACCGAAGCCATTATTGATGTCCAAAAGGGTGAACTTGTCCTTAGATTACATGAGGAGAAAATGATATTCAATGTGTTTAAGGCCATGATTTACCCACATAACTCATTGGGAGAATGTATGAGGTTGGATTCGGTGGAGGCTTTGGTACAAGAAACTCTTGAAGAAGAACTTGAAGCATTAACAGAAGAAGAATTAACATCAAGCGAAGAGGCTGCAGCCGCTGAAATGCATGTTCAAGGCACACTAGAAGAAAAGGATGAAAGAAAAGAAGTACCCAAACTTGAGCTGAAGACACTGCCACCCACTCTCAAGTACGCATACTTGGGAGAAAATAGAAGTTATCCAGTGATCATAAACTCAGCCCTCAGCCAAGAACAAGAGGAAAGGTTGCTTCAAGTCTTACAAAAACATAGGGATGCCATTAAATGGACACTTGCTGACTTGAAGGGAATTAGCTCAGCCATATGCATGCATAAGATACTTTTGGAGGAGGATGCCAAACCTTCCATTCAGCCCCAAAGAAGGTTAAATCTAGCTATGAAGGAAGTAGTACAGAAAGAAGTCATGAAGTTATGGCAGGGAGGAGTAATCTATCCAATATCAGATAGCCCATGGGTCAGCGTAGTTCAAGTGGTTCCCAAGAAAGGAGGAATCACTGTGGTGCCCAACGAAAGAAATGAGCTAATCCCTACAAGAACCGTCACAGGATGGAGGATGTGTATTGACTACAGAAAACTCAATGAAGCCACAAGAAAATATCATTTTCCACTCCTTTTCATGGATCAGATGCTGGAAAAACTTGCAGGACATGCATACTATTGTTTTTTAGATGGTTATTTGGGATATAACCAAATAGTGGTTGATCCAAGAGACCAAGAGAAAACATCATTCACCTGCCCCTATGGAGTGTTTGCCTATAGGCGCATGCCATTTGGGCTATGTAATGCACCTGCAACTTTTCAACGCTGCATGCTTTCCATCTTCTCAGATATGATAGAGAAGTTCATTGAAGTTTTCATGGATGACTTCTCAGTATTCGGAGATTCCTTTCTTAATTGCCTAAACTATCTTGCCTTGGTATTAAAAAGATGTCAAGAGACCAACTTAGTCTTGAATTGGAAAAAATGTCACTTCATGGTGATAGATGGAATAGTCCTTGGCCATAAAGTCTCTAACCAAGGCATTGAAGTAGACAGAGCTAAGGAGGAGCTAACTGAAAAATTACCTCCACCAAGCGACGTCAAGGCAATTAGGAGCTTTCTGGGGCATGCTGGTTTTTATAGAAGGTTTATTAAAGATTTTTCAAAGATAGCCAAGCCCTTAAGCAACCTCCTAATGTCTGATATACCATTTATCTTTGATGAGAAATGCATGCTAGCATTTGAAAACTTGAAAAAGAGGCTATCCTCTGCCTCTATCATCACCCCACCTGATTGAAATCTACCATTCGAATTGATGTGTGATGCATCTGATTTTGCAGTTGGGGCAGTGTTAGGACAGAGAAAAGAGAATTTGGTGCATGTCATATACTGTGCCAGCAAGGTCCTCAATGATGCTCAACGGAATTATACCACCACCAAAAAGGAGTTGCTGGTAATAGTTTTTACATTTGACAAATTTAGATCATACCTTATTGGCTCTAAAGTTATTGTTTTCACTGATCACACAGCACTCAAATATCTATTTGCCAAATAGGAATCAAAACCAAGACTAATTAGATGGATCTTATTATTACAGGAATTCAACATCGAGATTAGAGACAAAAAGGGTGTGGAGAACAAGGTAGCAGATCATCTATCCAGAATCCCTTGTGAGAAGGATGATACCCATGATACAAGTGAAAATATGTCTTTCACAGATGAACAGTTAATGATGGTTCACAAAGCACCCTGGTTTGCAGATATTGCCAATTTTAAAGCAGCCGGTGACTTACCCCTTGGAATCAACAAATATCAAAGAAGAAAACTCATCAATGATGCTAAGTATTTCATTTGGGATGAACCCTATCTCTTCAAGAAATCCTCAGATGGAATCCTTAGGAGGTGCATCTCAGAAGGAGAAGGACGAGAGGTCCTGTGGAGTTGTCATAATGCTAGCTGTTCCGAGGGTTACCTGAAACTATAGGTCGATCTCGGATGAGATCTTTTGTAATGGTCGGAGTTGCTGTGTCTGACTTGTTGGACTTGGTGGTGGTGCTGATTCCTTCGTCCCCAGAGGGTGGGGGGTACCTGCAAAGGACTCCGATGCTTAAGTTAGCAAGGGTATTAAGCAGGTATTGAGTAGAATTAGAGTATGAGTTATACCTGGGTGCTCCACTGTATTTATAGTGATGGGGCGTGACCTTTTTAGATAAGATAAGTTAGTTATCTTATCTTATCTTACCTTCTAGGTGTGGTCAGCTTATCTTTCATGGGAACCGCCCTTCCCTCTGTAGGTTTGGGCTGCTTTAGGATTTGGGGCGTGTTCCTCTATTTGGGCCCTTCTTTGGGCTTTTCAGATGACTTGGCCGAGCTCTTTGAGAAGAGGTCGGATTGTCCTGACCTGAAGAGGTCGGTTGCTTTACCTGTAGAACATCTCGGGTCGGCCAGCTCGACCCAGGGTATGAACAGTGCCCCTGCTCGAGCTTGGTCTTCCTTTTTAAGGTTGAGTCTTTAGTTTTAGGACTTCGATCCTTCTTTGGTGAAGCCGAACTCAAGCATTTTGTCGATTTCTTTTTGTAGAGTTCTCCTTTTTTGAATGCAGAACGTTTCGCTTCCTTTTAAAAATGCGCGCTTTTGGATTAGCGTCTTGGCCTTGGGAACGTGCGAGGGTTTTTACTGCCCCATTAATTGGTTTTTGATGCTCCGTTTCTCTTGGCTTTTATTTTAAACTTTACTCTCAAGAAACGTTTTCTCTCCTCATCTGTTTTTGCTGTGACTTCTCTTTTTCTCCTCTCCTTCTGTTTTCTTTTAAAAACCTACATTCCTTGGTGTTTCTTCTTGCAACGTTTGTTCGGCAGTTGTAAGTGCTTTTGACGGAGATCTCTAACCTCCTCGTCTTCAACCCTCTTGCGTATTCTTCTCATTCCTCAGGTTGGTTTTGCTTTCCCCTCACCGTTTACTTCTACTATGTTGTGTTTTGATTTTGAAGCTTTGATTTTGACTAAGTGCATGTTGGAAAGCTTGAATTTTTGTTGCGCCTGGTTTGTTACTGTTATGCATGCTTTTTCCCTTTTGACCTTATATATGCTTCTGAGTGTATTTTCTTGGTTTGGCTCTTTAGGGCTTTGTATGCTTCTGTCGATTCCTGAACTATTGTAGCCTTTTCTTTTGGCGACTCGTTTGATCTTTTTCACATTTGTTTTTCTTGGAAAGGGTTTCTGTTGAGACATTAGTCTTGTAGATTTTCCTGAATCTTTATTCCCTGATTGCCTCCAAAGGATGCCTCTGGACCTTGGGTTGTGCCCTGGGGTTTTCCTTTTTATCTGCTGTACCACCCTGGAATGTGATGTCTGAGTTGTTTTGATTTCGTCTGGGATGTATTTGCCTTTTTAGTAACCCAATCTTTTTCTTGCTTTGTAGGGTTAGTTGGCCATGTCTTCCCGAAAAAACATAGTCGAGGCGTCTTCTGAGGTTCTCGAAGGGATGTCCGATTGGCTGGACTCTCTTGTCTTGCTGTGTGTTTCTTTAGTTGATTCAGAATTTTGTGCGACGCTTAGAAAGCATCATCGTGTCTGTAGCAGTGCGGATCAGGAGGGCAATTATGAGTTGGTAGCACCCGATTCTGGTAATAGAGTCTGCTTCCCAGTCCTAATCCAAGGGGAGCGTCCCTTCTTCTATGCTTATGACTTCTTTTTTAGCCAAATGAACATCACCTTTCCTTTTACTTCTTTTGAAACCGACCTGTTATGGTCTTGTAATGTAGCCCCTTCGCAGCTCCATCCGAATTCATGGGGTTTCATAAAGATTTTTCGGCTTGTTTGTCAAGAATTTGGTGTTACGCCTTCTCAAACTCTTTTTCTGTATCTTTTTGTGTTGACCAAACCTGGGACTACTAAGAAGAAAGCTTCTTGGATTTCTTTTAGGTCTGCCCAATGACACAAGGTCTTTTCCATGTATGACGAATCTTTTCGGGATTTTAAGAACTACTTCTTTAAGGTCGGGGCTGTTGAAGGAGCCTGACCTTTCTTTCTGGATGAAAATAATGAGCCCTGCTTTCCCTCAGAGTGGCAGAGGAATATAGTGGTATCCCGATATACTTGGGAGATGTTGAGCAAGGTCGAGCAGTCCTTTGTGAGTGTTTTGGAGGATACTTAGGGAGAACCTCCCCATTTGGATACTAAAAAGTCTTTAGGAGATCCGTCCCTTATTCGAACTGCTTTGGGTACTACCTTGATATATCTTGTTATCTTTGTTTTTCTCCTATTTTTCTTCCTGGCGTGATAAATTGTTGTTTTACATTTTGCAGAGATGGCCAAGAATAATGATGCCATGAAGGCCTTCAAGAAGGCGAGGAAAGCTACTGCGGCTCAAAATATCTCAGCCCGGGCTGATGGGGAAGGAGCTTCCTAAGCTCCTTTGAAGCCATCCGTGCCGAGCTCTCCTGGTCCGAGGAGAATGATCCCTACATCTCGGGTCCGTTTAGTGAATCCCCCTCAGTCTTCTACCACTGCTGTGATTTCTTCTTCGGCCGCTCCTCCTCCAAAAAGACCTCGAACTGTTGAACCTTTCAATCTAGATGCCCCCGATTTTGATCCTATTGGTTTTGTGGACTAGCAGATCGCACCTTATGGTGCTCTTTCAATGGATGATGTATCTCTCCTTCATCACTTGGATTTTATAACTCGGAGTAGTGTCAAGATGGCCCATATGGGAGCTGCTTTGTATCGCACTGCCCAAAATCTACCTCTGCATGCTACCAAAGCTTTTATGGAGGAAGCTAAGTGAGAATTTGATCAGATGAAGGGTCTCAAGGAGGAGTTTGAAGCGGAGGTGACTCAACTGAAAAAGGAGCTGAAAGGGGAGAAGGCCAGCTCTCTTGCCCTGGCAGCCTCTGTTCGATTGGCTGAGGATGTGGCTTTGAAGCACAAAGAAAGCTATGTCACATCCTACCGAGAAGTGATGCATCTTCGGGATGAGCTAAAGTCAGTCCGGGTTGATTATTCCGAGCTCCAGGGTCATCTTGTGTGCAGCGTAACTGCTGCCTATGAGAACCTGAAGAAACAAGTTCGAGTTATTGCCCCGAAGGCTGACCTTGCCTTGTTTAGCTTGGATAATGTTGTGAAGGATGGAAAAATCATTCCCGAGGACCCTGATGATGATGATGTTGAGCCTCCTCCTGTTCCTTCTACCAAAGTCTCCATTGTGCTGCCCTCTTCCTCTCAGGCTGCTAAAGTCGTTTAACCTGAGTCCGATCCTGATGCTCAGATCCTAAACCGGGATGATGGGACGGTAGATGCAGTGCCTCTTCAGACTCGTCCTCCTTCACCCCGGGATGCTGCTACTGGGAAGCCTTTGGACTCTCTTTGATTATTTCTGATGAATTTGTGTATAGCCTGGCCTGTGGGCTTTGAACTCTTTTGTTTTGTAAATGGTGTTTTGTTGACTGTTGATACTTCTGTTGCTTGTTTAGCAACTTTGCTTTGAAAAACAAAGTGACTTTCAAGCTTCCTGGGCTGATTTTGGCGGCCTCTGAAGCTTTCTGTTATCATAACTTAGTAGTTTTTGTATCATGTCTTCTTTGCACTCGTCTTGGCACCTTCGTAGGTTTTTATCTGTCATGGTTAACTTGATTCTTTGGCCTGACGCTGCTCTCATCAATCTTAAACTGTTGTTTATCGTAATACTGAGATTGCCGATTTTTCAACTTGGTTTTTGTTTGTTTGTAGCCCTTCCTTTTTGGACCTTACTTAAAGTCTCTTCCAAGGGTAGCTTTATCGTGTCAATTCCTGTTAAATTACTCGGTACTCCTCTTTTTTGGACTTTGTTCAAGGCTCTTTTAGGGATTACCTTTGTAGCTTTGTATCTTGGACTGACTTTGTCATGTCAGGCTTTGTCGAGTCACTTGATAATCCTCTTTCTTGGACCTTGTGCAGGTCTCTTTCAGGGATTTATCTTTTGTAGCTTTATCTTTCCGGACCGACTTTGTCACATCGGACCCCGTCGAGTTAGTTGATAATCCTCTTTTTTGGACTTTGTTCAAGTCTCTTTCAGGGATTTATCTTTTGTAACTTTATCTTTCCGGGCCGACTTTGTCACGTCGGGCCCTGTCGAGTTACTTGATAATCCTCTTTTTTGGAATTTGTTCAAATCTCTTTCTGGGATTTATCTTTTGTAGCTTTATCTTTCTGCGCCGACTTTGTCACGTCGGGCCCTGTCGAGTTACTTGATAATCCTCTTTTTTGGATTTTGTTCAAGTCTCTTTTAGGGATTTATCTTTTGTAACTTTATCTTTCCGGGCCGACTTTGTCACGTCGGGCCCTGTCGAGTTACTTGATAATCCTCTTTCTTTGACCTTGTTCAGGTCTCTTTCAGGGATTATCTTTTGTAACTTTTGTAGGAGTCCAACTTCCTCATGTCGGGCTCTTCGAAGTTATAGTAATCCTCTTTTATAGGGTTGGCCAGACCTCTTTCCAGGGCTTTACTTATAACTTGGGTTGTTGTGGCTGGTCCGACTTTTTGTGCTGGCCAGTCTCTAAGTTATTTTATAGCAATCCATTTTATTTGGTCCTCATCAGGTCCTTTCTATGGATCACTTTCTATAACTTCTTGCATTATTCTGTTTTCATCTTTGCCTATTTTGTAGAATTTGGGTTTTTAGCCCTCGTTTTTATCGTGATCGTGCAGTGAATTTGATTTTCACTTTTTGTCGATCTGTAGCTTTATAATCGGGCAATGAATGTTTTTAGAATAATACGACTTGAGCGTTTGTAGAGAATCTGAACAAATTTTATTAAAAGAAAATGCAAATATACACGAGGAGTTAATTTCCTAAGTCGGGTGATTTGCAGGTCTTGGCGGGGCGCCTCGTTAAAAAACCTTTTTCAGGAAAAAGAGTGCGCCTTGTCCAAGATCTTTTATCTCCCCTAACTATAGTACCTTCTTAGGTTGCAGGCGTGCCATGATCTAGGAAGCTCTCGTCCGTCGAGTTCGGAAAGTTTGTAGTAGCCCTTTCCCAATACTTCTATGACTCGGAAGGGTCCTTTCCAGTTTGCTGTTAGCTTTCCTTCTCCAGGTCGAGTTGTTCCTATATCGTTTCAGATTAGGATAAGGTCGTTTTCAATGAAGGCCCGCTGTATTACTTTTCGGTTGTATCTGGAGGCCATTCGTCTTTTCAGCGCCTCTTCCCTTATCTGAGCTTTCTCTCGGATTTCTAGAAGTAAGTCGAGCTTTTCTCTTTGAAGTTGGGAATTGACTTTTTCGCTAAAATGGATTACTCTGGGTGATCCTTCTTCGACCTCCACTGGAATCATTGCCTCCATTCCGTAAGCTAATCAGAAGGGTGACTCTTTTGTCGTGGAATGTGGAGTCATTCGGTACGCCCATAGGACTTGTGGGAGCTCCTCGGCCCAAGCTCCCTTTGCATACTGTAATCTCCGTTTTATCCCTGCTAATATAACTTTGTTAGCAGTTTTGGCTTGCCCATTGGTTTGGGGGTGCTCAACAGAGGTGAATTATTGTTTTATATTCAGGTCGGCCGCTTGTTTTCTGAAGCCTGCGTCTGTGAACTGGGTACCATTGTCTGTAGTGATGGAGTATGGGTGATAAAAAACTATTTTATGGTCTACAATGTGTTTAATTGTGTGGTTTTATCATGGTCTTTACCCACTTATTCATATAATTAGCATGCATTTATATTTCCTTCCTAAAATTATTACATGATTGAAAACATGCTTCTTTGGTCTTAATTTAGCTAATCTTAATCCTCTCTTATTACCATTCGATGCCTTGATCTGTGTGTTAAGTGTTTCAGGCTTTATAGGGCATGAATGAGTGAGAGATGGGGAAGGAAGCTTGCAAAAATGGAAGGAACACAAGAAATTAAGGAGATGACCAGCGAGAAGTGACGCGTACACGTCAGCGACGCGACCGCGCGGACGAAAGGAATTCACAGTGACGTGGCCGCATGGCTCACGCGACCACGCAGATTGGAAAAGCACAAGTGACACGGAAGCGTGGACGACGCGAATGCGTGGCAGGAAAAAACGCGAATGACACGTCCGCATGGATGACGCGATCGCGTGACGTGCGCGATCTGCAGAATTACAAAAGTCGCTGGCAGAGATTCTGGGCCGCAATTCAACCCAATTTTCGGCCCAAAAATACAGATTAAAGTCAGGGAACTTGCAGAGACTCATCATGCTTTTCATAACTCATAATTTTTAGTTTAGATGTAGTTTTTAAAGAGAGAGGTTCTCTCATCTCTCTTTGGATTTAGGATTAGAATTCCTCTTAAAGGATTTAGGATTTATTATTATTTCAACTTATAATTCTTCTGAGCTCCAGGTTTAATATTCCTTTATTTTGACTTCTCTTATTTTTAATTATATATGTTGCCAATTTGGCTTAATGACATTCATGTTATGATTTTCTTAATAAATATTATTTGAGGTATTTTCAGATCTATGATTTGTTTCTCTTATTTATTATATAAATGATTTAGATTTTTCTACCTTTTGGCTCTGGTTGATTAATTGGTGACTCTTGAGTTATCAAACTCTGTTGACCAAAAATTGGAATTCTTCAAGAATTAATTCGAGATCCAATAACTCTAACTTTTCCCAAGAAAAGACTGGGACTTGAGGATTCGAATTAATTCATTCACTTGACTTACCTTCATAATCAGAGGTTAACAAAGTGGGAGAAAAATTCAATTCTCATCACAATTGATAAGGATAACTAGAATAGGACTTCCAGTTCTTGTACCTTACCAAAGGTTTATTTTACAGTTATTATTATTTTATTTTACTTGTCATTCAACTAACTTTTTACCTTAATCTAAAACCCCCAAAACACACTTTTTCATAACCAATAATAAGAATATACCTCCCTGCAATTCTTTGAGAAGACGACCCGAGGTTTAAATACTTCGGTTATCAATTTATTTAGGGGTTTGTTACTTGTGACAACCAAAACTTTTGTACGAAGGGATTTCTGTTAGTTTAGAAGCTATATCTACAACGCGAATATTTTTATAAATTCTTTACTAGCAAAAATCCTAATGTCAATGGGACTCCGAACCTTGTGACGATATTTCTATATACGAATTTCCGACTTCTTTGAGCTGTGGCATTGGCTAGGGGTTCTGCCTCGATCCATTTTGTGAAGTATTCTATTCCTACTATGAGGAATTTGACTTGTCCTGACCCTTGAGGGAAAGGTCTGAGGAGATTGAGTCCCCATTTTGAAAATGGCCAAGGTGAGGTTACGCTGATGAGCTCCTCTGGCAGAGCGGTGTGGAAGTTGGCATGCTTTTGACATGGCGTACATGTCCTTACGAATTCTGTGGCTTCTTTTTGTAGGGTTGGCCAATAGAATCCTGCCCGTAGTACTTTTTTGGCGAGTGCTTGCGCTCCGAGGTGATTGCCACAAATGCCACTATGTACTTCTTCTAAGATATCCTTAGTGTTGGAAGTCGGTACGCATTTTAGCAATGGTGTTGAAATCCCTCTTTTGTATAAAGTATTATTTATGATGGTATAGTATTGTGCTTCCCGTTTTAACCTCTTTGCCTCTTTCTCATCTGTAGGGAGGGCCTCTGTTGTGAGGTAATTAATTATGGGGGTCATCCATCCCTGATCGCGACCTGTCATGGCTAGGACCTTTTCTTCTTCTGAGATTGATGGCTTCTGTAGAATTTCTTGGATAAGGCTTCTATTGTTGCCTCCTGATTTGGTGCTGGCTAGTTTTGAGAGTGCATCGGCCCAGGCATTCTGTTCTCGGGATATGCGTCGAATCTCATACTCTCTGAGTTGTCCGAGCTGTTCCCTGGTTTTGTCCAGGTACTTTTTCATAGTGGGATCTGTGGCTTGGTAGCTGCCTGTTATTTGTGAAGTGACTACCTGTGAGTCACTGAAGATGATAAGTTTTTGAGCTCTAACTTCTCTAGCCAGCTTCAAACCAGCTAGTAGTGCCTCATATTCCGCTTGATTGTTTGAGGCAGGGAACCCAAATTTGAGGGAGAGTTCGATCTGGGTCCCCTGGTCGCTTTCAATTATTACGCATGCACCACTTCCCGTTTAATTTGAGGAGCCGTCCACGTACAAATTCCATTCTGTGGGGATTTCCGGTGTGTCCGTAAATTCCGCAATGAAGTCGGCCAGATATTGAGATTTGATGGCCGTCCGAGCTTTGTATTGAAGGTCGAATTCGGACAACTCGACTGCCCATTGCAAGATTCTGCCTACCAAGTCTGTTTTCTGTAAGATTCCTTTTATGGGCTGGTTGGTCTGAATTTTAATGGTGTGAGACTGAAAATATGGGCAAAGTCATCGAGATGTTATTATGAGAGCGTAAGCGAAATTTTCTATTTTCTGGTAGTTCTGCTCGGACCCTTGTAACGCTTTGCTGATAAAGTATATGGGTTGTTGCCCACTGTTGTCTTCTCGGACCAGTGCTGAGGCTATTGCCCGATTTCCCACTGCGAGATACAAGATGAGTGGTTCCCCTTCCCATGGCTGACTTAATATAGGTGGCCGTCCCAGAAATTTTTTGAAGTATTGGAAGGCTTGCTCGTATTCAACTGTCCATTCAAACTTCTATCCCTTCCTTAGAGTGGCGTAGAAGGGGAGAGATCTTATTGCGGATCCCGCCAGGAATCTGGACAAGGTTGCCAACCGCTTGTTGAGTTGTTGTACCTTTTTGATACAAGTCGGGCTTTTCATGTCGAGTACGGCCCTGCACTTGTCCGGGTTTGCCTCGATTCCTCTCTGTGTGATCATAAAACCCAAGAATTTACCAGCTTCCACTGCGAAGGTACATTTTGTGGGATTGAGTCGCATGCCGTGTCGTCTTATGGTGTTGAATACTTGTGTCAGGTTGGATAATAACATCTCTTCGTTTTGCGTCTTCACTAGCATGTCGTCTACGTAGACCTCCATGATCTTTCCGATGTGATCCGAAAAAACTTTGTTCATTAATCTTTGGTAAGTGGCTCCCGCATTTTTGAGACCGAAGGGCATAACAATGTAGCAGTAATTTGCCTTTGGGGTTAAGAAAGAGGTTTTTTCTTGGTCGGGTGGGTACATTGGGATTTGGTTATATCCCGAGTATGCGTCCATAAAGGAGAGGTATTTGTATCTGGAGGAGTGATGAACGAACTTTTTGACGGTTTAGAATTTAACAAATGAAAGCTCGTTGTAAAGTATAGTTTCCAAACCAATCAAGAATCCTTTCATGCAAAAATATTGGTTGTCACAAATAACAAACCCTAATAAGAATTAACCGAAGTATTTAGACTCCGGGTCGTCTCACAAGGAATTAATGAAGTGCTCAATTATTGGCTATGGGGATCAAGGGGTTTTGATTTTATAGGGACAATAAAATATAAATGACGAGAAAGTAAATCAAGCAATTAAAGAAAGACATTCATGGCAATGGATTGAGATCATAGGCTTTCTATCCTAGTCATGCATGATTAATTCATCTTATTTAGTCAACTCCAACAAATAGGGAGAAAGTCAAACAAGATTAATCAATCATTTTACAATTATAAACAAGAATTTATCTCATTACGTCAACTCCAACAAATAGGGAGAAAGTCTAATGATACTAGCTAATCTCAATCCAAAAGTCCTAATCAACTCACTAATTAAATTAGCAAAAGATTAGCGTCAATGGAAACAATACTAGCTAACAACTCTAGATCACCAACATAAGTTGGGTTTTCATGACTCAAGATTGCCCAATCACTCTTTCCAAGCCAAGAATGCTCAAAATCTACTCTAAAGCCCAACCAAGCATTTTGTCAAACACTTGGTGGGTAATAACGGAAAGCATAGTAAATGTGCAAGAATATAAAATCTACCAACTACCAATTGCAAGAAAAGTAAGATCTCAACTCAAATCAACAATAAAAAGAACATCAAACATAAAATTGCATTAAAGAAAATTAAGATCCAACAATGTTCATAAACATAAAAGAGGATAAAATAAAGGAAATGACAAGTAAAACTAGAAGAGTAGAGATGTAATAACAAGAAATTAAAAGGAGAAACTAAATCAAAACAAGAATTAAAACTTGGATTGAAGAAGAATTAACTAAAACTACCCTAAAATTTAGAGAGAGGAGAGAGCCTCTCTCTCTAGAATTCTACCCTAAAACATGATAAAAAAACTAAACTATGACTAAGTGTGTTCATTCCCCCTTCAATCATTGGGTTCAATAGCATCAGAAATGGGTTGGATTGGGCCCAAAATGAGCTGCAAAATCGCTGGGGGCGATTTCATTAAAGTGGGCCACGGACAGCATCGGCGCGTCCCGTGGTGCATTTCCAATTCTTGTTTCTTCATGCATTCTCCTCTTTGCATGCTTTTCTCCTTACCTCTTCCATCCAATACTTGCCTTATGAACCTGAAATCACTTAACAAACATATCAAGGCATCGAATGGAATTAAAGTGGATTAAAATCACCAATTTTAGGGCCTAAAAAGCATGTTTTCACATTTAAGCACAAATCGAGGGAGAGTTGCAAAACCAAGCTATTTAATTGAATAAATGTGAGAAAAGGTGATAAAATCCCCCAAAATAAGCACAAAATAAACCACGAAATCGGGGTTTATCAAGGAGGCATCTACCAGTGCGTCGATGTTTGGGAGCGGATAAGGATCCTTCGGGCAAGCTTTGTTGAGATCGGTATAGTCTGTGCACATTCTCCACTTCCCATTTGACTTTTTTACCAAAACGACATTAGCAAGCCATAGCGGGTATTTGACTTCTCTTATGAAGCCTGCCTCCTGTAGAGCTCGTACCTGTTCTTCCACCGCTTGAGAGCGTTCTGGTCCTAGCTTTCTGCGCCTTTGTTGTACCGGCCGAGATCCTAGGTAGACTGCTAGCTTGTGGCACATTAGTTTGGGATCTATGCCTGGCATGTCGGCGGCTTTCCACGCAAAGAGGTCGGCGTTGTCGCGTAGGAACTGTATGAGTGATTCTTTTATGTCCCCTTTTAGGAGTGTGCCGATGCTGGTTGTTTGGTCTGGGGTGTTCCCGATCTGGATTTTCTCTATTTCTCCTTCAGGTTGTGGGCGGAGCTCCTCCCACCTCTGAACTCCACCGAGCTCGATTGTGTGGAATTCTTCTCCTCTGCCTCTGAGGTTTAGACTTTCGTTGTAACAGCGGCGCGCCATCTTCTGATCTGCCTTTACTGTGTCTATTCCTTCTGCAGTTGGGAACTTCATGCATAGATGCGGAGTCAAGATTATTGCGCTGAGTTGATTTAACATTGTCCGTCCTATTAGGGCATTGTAGGCTGAGCTTACGTCAATGATGATGTAATCTATTTTGAGTGTTCTTGACTGACTTCCCTTTCCAAAAGTTGTGTGGAGTGGGATGTATCCCATTGGTTGAACCGGGGTATCTCCTAACCCGAACACGCTGTCCGGATATGCTCTGAGTTATTTTTCTTCCAAGCTGAGTTTGTCGAAGGCAGTTTTGAATAAGATATCGGCAGAGCTCCTGATGAGCGGATAATTTATACGCTTTTTGGCATTGTTTTTAGTATGTTTTAGTTAGTTTTTATTATATTTTTATTAGTTTTTATTTAAAATTCACTTCTCTGGACTTTACTATGAGTTTGTGTATTTTTCTGTGATTTCAGGTATTTTTTGGCTGAAATTGAGGGACCTGAGCAAAAATCTGATTCAGAGGCTGAAAAGGACTGCAGATGCTGTTGGATTCTGACCTCCCTGCACTCAAAGTGAATTTTTTGGAGCTACAGAAGCCCAATTGGCTCGCTCTCAATTGCGTTGGAAAGTAAACATCTAGGGCTTTCCAGCAATATATAATAGTTCATACTTTGCCCGAGATTTGATGGCCCAAACAGGCGTTCCAAGTCAGCTTCAGAATTCCCGGCGTTAAACGCCCAGAATTGGCACAAAAGTGGGAATTAAACGCCCAAACTGGCATAAAAGCTAGCGTTTAACTCCAACAAAAGTCTCTACACATGAAAGCTTCAATGCTCAGCCCAAGCACACACCAAGTGGGCCCGGAAGTGGATTTTTACGTCATTTACTCATTTTTGTAAACCCTAAGCTACTAGTTCTCTATAAATAGGACCTTTTGCTATTGTATTTTCATCTTTGATCAGTCCTATGCTATCTTAGATCAGATCTTGGTTCTTCTGGTTCCCTCTCTAGGGCCGAACCCAATGATCACCATTATCACTTATGTATTTTCAACGGTGGAGTTTCTACACACCACAGATTAAGGTGTGGAGCTCTGCTGTACCTCGAGTATCAATGCAATTACTACTATTTTCCATTCAATTCAGCTTATTCTTGTTCTAAGATATTCATTCACACCCAAGAACTTGATGAATGTGATGATTATGTGACGCTCATCATCATTCTCACTTATGAACGCGTGCCTAACAACCACCTCCGTTCTACATGCAAACAAGGCTTGAATGTATATCTCTTGGATTCCTTAATCAGAATCTTCGTGGTATAAGCTAGACTTGATGGTGGCATTCTTGAGAATCCGGAAAGTCTAAACCTTGTCTGTAGTATTCCGAGTAGGATTCAGGGATTGAATGACTGTGACGAGCTTCAAACCCGCGATTGTGGGGCGTTAGTGACAGACGCAAAAGAATCACTGGATTCTATTCCGACATGATCGAGAACCGAGAGATGAATAGCCGTGCTGTGTGATGAGCGGATAATTTATACGCTTTTTGGCACTGTTTTTAGTATGTTTTTAGTACATTTAGTTAGTTTTTAGTATGTTTTTATGAGTTTTTATTTAAAATTCATTTTTCTGGACTTTACTATGAGTTTTTGTGCTTTTCTGTGATTTCAGGTAATTTCTGGCTGAAATTGAGGGACCTAAGCAAAAATCTTATTCAGAGGCTGAAAAAGGACTGCAAATGCTATTGGATTCTGACATTCCTGCACTCAAAGTAGATTTTCTGGTGCTACAAAAGTCCAATTGGCGCGCTCTTAATTGCGTTGGAAAGTAGACATCCTGGGCTTTCCAGCAATGTATAATAGTGCATACTTTGCTCGAGATTTGATGGCCCAAACCGGCGTTTCAAATCAGCTTCAGAATTCCCCGCGTTTAACGCCGGAACTGGCACAAAAGTTGGAGTTAAACGCCCAAACTGGCATAAAAGCTGGCGTTTAACTCCAGAAAAAGTCTCTACACATGAAAGCTTCAATGCTCAGCCCAAGCACACACCAAGTGGACCCCGGAAGTGGATTTTTACGTCATTTACTCATTTCTGTTTATCCTAGGTTACTAGTTCACTATAAATAGGATCTTTTGACACTGTATCTTTACCTGATGACACTTTACACGTTTCATATTATACCTTCTACGGCATGAGTCTCTAAACCCCATGGTTGGGGGTGAGGAGCTCTGCTGTGTCTTGATGGATTAATGCAATTACTACTGTTTTTCATTCAAACACGCTTGTTTCCATTCTAAGATATCAATTGCTCCTCAACTTGATGAATGTGATGATCCGTGACACTCATCATCATTCTCACCTATGAACGTGTGCCTGACAACCACCTCCATTCTACTTTAGATTGAGTGGATATCTCTTGGATTCTTTAGCCAGAATCTTCGTGGTATAAGCTAGAATTGATGGCGGCATTCAAGAGAATCCGGAAGGTCTAAACCTTGTCTGTGGTATTCTGAGTAGGATTCAGGGATTGAATGACTGTGATGAGCTTCAAACTCGCGATTGTGGGGCGTTAGTGACAGACGCAAAATAATCACTGGATTCTATTCCGACATGATCGAGAACCGACAGATGAATAGCCGTGCTGTGACAGAGCGCGTTGAACATTTTCACTGAGAGGATGGGAGGTAGCCATTGACAACGGTGAAACCCTACATACAGCTTGCCATGGAAGGAGCCTTGCGTGTATGAAGAAGAAGACAGTAGGAAAAGCAGAGATTCAGAAGATAGAACATCTCCAAAACCTCAACCTGTTCTCAATTACTGCAAAATAAGTATTTATTTCATGTTCTTCTACTTTTCACAATCAAACCTGAGAATTATTGATATCCTGACTAAGAGTTACAAGATAACCATAGCTTGCTTCAAGCTGACAATCTCCGTGGGATCGACCCTTACTCACGTAAGGTATTACTTGGACGACCCAGTGCACTTGCTGGTTAGTTGTGTGGAATTGCAAAAGTGTGATTGCAATTTTGTGCACCAAGTTTTTGGCGCCGTTGCCGGGGATTGTTCGAGTTTGGACAACTGACGGTTTATCTTGTTGCTTAGATTAGGAATATTTTATTTTTGTTGGTTTAGAGTCTTTTATTTGAATGTAGTTTCATATTTTAAGTTTGGCGTCAATTGCATGTTTTTGTTTTCTTTTAATTTTTCGAATTTGCATGTTCTTAGTCCTTTCTTGATCTTTAAAAATTCTAAGTTTGGTGTCTTCCTTGTGTTTTCCATTAGGTTTTCGAAAATTTGTGTGTGATTTTCTAAAAATTTCTAAGTTTGGTGTCTTCTTTATGTTTTCCTTTAAATCTTCAAAATTTTGCACTAATTTTCAAAATCATATCTTTCCAATCATATCTTTTTTTAAAAATAATTTTCAATCATATCTTTTTAATTGCTAATTTCAAAATCTTTTTACTTAATTAATTAATTTAGTTTTCAATTTGCTTTGATTTATTTTCTTTTAGTTTTCGAAATTTTATTTTATTTTCTTTTTTATTTATTTTAGTTTATTATTTTCGGTCACTTTTAATTAAATAAAATAAAAAAATAATCTACTTGCAATCCATATCATCTCCCTTTCTCCATCATGGACCTAAGTGGAATTGAGCAGTCCAGAAGGACTCTGGGGTCATATGCTAACCCCATTACAGCTGCATATGGGAGTAGCATCTGTATACCTCTCATTAAAGCAAGCAGCTTTGAGCTAAATCCTCAACTCATTATCATGGTGCAACAAAATTGCCAGTATTCCGGTCTTCCACAGGAAGAACCTACTGAGTTTCTGGCACAGTTCTTACAAATTGCTGACACAGTACGTGATAAAGAGGTAGATCAGGATGTCTACAGATTATTACTGTTTCCATTTGCTGTAAAAGATCAAGCTAAGAGGTGGTTGAATAACCAACCTACAGCAAGTATAAAAACATGGAGACAGTTATCAGATAAATTCCTGAATCAATTTTACCCTCCAAAAAGGATGACACAGCTGAGGCTGGACATCCAAGGCTTTAAACAACAGGATAATGAATCCCTTTATAATGCTTGGGAGAGGTACAGAGGTATGCTAAGGAAATGCCCCTCTAAAATGTTTTCAGAATGGGTACAGTTAGACATCTTCTACTATGGGCTTACAGAAAAAGCTCAGATGTCTTTAGACCACTCAGCTGGTGGATCTATACACATGAGAAAGACAATTGAAGAGGTTCAAGAACTCATAGATACTGTTGCTAGAAATCAACATTTGTACTCTAGCAGTGAGCCCTCTACAAAAGAAGAAGCCATGGCAGTAACTACTGATCCTAATCCTCAAGAACAGGTTGTTGAGCTTAATCAGCAATTACTCCTGATGACAAAATAATTAGCAGAATTTAAAGAGATGCTCCAAGAAACTGAAATTGCTAACAAGAATATAGAATCACAGTTGAATCAGACAAAACAGCAGTTATCTAAACAGATAACAGAAAAATGCCAAGCAGTTCAACTAAGGAGTGGGAAGACATTAAATAACACTGCTCAAAGTGGCAAAAAGCCAAGAAAGGAACAACTAACAGAGGATAACCAAACCACTGCCCAAAATCCCTCTGAGGATAGTAAGAGCCCAGAAAGGAGGGAAAAGTTGGCGTTAAACGCCCATTCCTTGCCCAGTTCTGGCGTTCAGACGCCAGAAAAGGGTGGAAAGCTGGCGTTAAACGCCCATCCTGCACCCAGTCCTGGCGTTCAAATGCCAATGAGGAATCAGACACCTGAGAGTGCTGATAGTAACCCCTCTAAGAAGGCTTCTCCAACCACCTCTGTAGGGAATAAACCTGCAGCAACCAAGGTTGAAGAATATAAAGCCAAGATGCCTTATCCTCAAAAACTTCGCCAAGCGGAATAGGATAAGCAATTTGCCCGCTTTGCAGACTATCTCAGGACTCTTGAAATAAAGATTCCGTTTGCAGAGGCACTTGAGCAAATACCCTCTTATGCTAAGTTCATGAAAGAGATCTTAAGTCATAAGAAGGATTGGAGAGAAACTGAAAAGGTGTTTCTCACTGAAGAATGTAGTGCAGTCATTCTCAAAAGCTTACCAGAGAAGCTTCAAGATCCAGGAAGCTTTATGATACCATGCACATTAGAAGGTGCTTATACCAAGACAGCCCTATGTGACCTTGGAGCAAGTATCAACCTAATACCTACATCTACTATCAGAAAGCTTGGGTTGACTGAAGAAGTCAAAGCAACCCGGATATGTCTCCAACTTGCTGATGGCTCCATTAAATATCCATCAGGCATAATTGAGGACATGATTGTCAAGGTTGAGCCATTTGCCTTTCCAACTGACTTTGTAGTGCTGGAGATAGAGGAGCATAAGAGTGTGACTCTCATCCTAGGAAGACCCTTCCTAGCAACTGGACGAACTCTCATTGATGTACAAAAATGGTAAGTGACCCTGAGAGTCAATGAGGATGAGTTCAAGTTGAATGCTGTCAAAGCTATGCAGCATCCAGACATATCAAATGACTCCATGAGCGTTGATATTATTGACTCTTTGGTGGAAGAGATCAATATGACTGAGAGTCTCGAATCAGAGCTAGAGGATATCTTTAAAGATGTTCAGCCTGATCAGGAAGAACCAGAGGAAATAGAAGAACCTCTAAAAATTCCTCAGGAAGAGGATAAACCTCCCAAACCTGAGCTCAAACCACTACCACCATCCCTGAAGTATGCATTTTTGGGAGAAGGTAATACTTTTCCAGTGATCATAAGCTCTGCTTTAAATTCACAGGAAGAGGAAGCACTAATTAAAGTGTTAAGGACACACAAGACAGCTCTTGGATGGTCCATAAGTGATCTTAAGGGTATTAGCCCAGCAAGATGCATGCACAAGATCCTATTGGAGGATAATGCAAAGCCAGTGGTTCAACCACAAAGGCGGCTAAATCCAGCCATGAAGGAGGTGGTGCAGAAAGAGGTCACTAAGTTACTAGAGGCTGGGATTATTTATCCTATTTCTGATAGCCCCTAGGTGAGCCCTATCCACGTTGTCCCCAAGAAGGGAGGCATGACAGTGGTTCATAATGAAAAGAATGAACTGGTTCCTACAAGAACAGTTACAGGGTGGCGTATGTGTATTGACTATAGAAGGCTCAATACAGCCACCAGGAAGGATCATTTTCCTTTACCATTCATAGACCAGATGCTAGAGAGACTGGCAAGTCATGAATATTATTGCTTTTTGGATAGCTATTCAGGTTACAACCAAATTGCAGTAGATCCTCAGGACCAAGAGAAAATAGCATTTACATGTCATTCTGGAGTGTTTGCCTACAGAAGCATGCCTTTTGGTTTGTGTAATGCACCTGCAACCTTTCAAAGGTGCATGCTCTCTATCTTCTCAGATATGGTAGAGAAATTTTTGGAAGTCTTCATGGATGACTTTTCAGTATTTGGAGACTCATTCAGCTCCTGCCTTAACCATCTAGCACTTGTTCTGAAAAGATGCCAAGAGACCAACCTAGTTTTAAACTGGGAAAAATGTCACTTTATGGTGACTGAAGGGATTGTCCTTGGGCATAAAATTTCAAACAAGGGAATAGAGGTGGATCAAGCTAAAGTTGAAGTAATTGAAAAATTACCACCACCTACCAATGTTAAGGCAATCAGAAGCTTTCTGGGGCATGCAGGATTCTACAGAAGGTTTATAAAGGATTTTTCAAAAATTGCAAAACCTTTGAGTAATCTGCTAGCTGCAGACACGCCATTTATCTTTGATAGGGAATGTCTGCAGGCGTTTGACCTTCTTGAATGCTAAGCTGGTCACAGCACCAGTCATCTCTGCACCAGACTGGACACTGCCATTCAAACTAATGTGTGATGCCAGTGACCATGCTATTGGTACAGTGTTGGGACAGAGGCAAAACAAGCTTCTGCATGTCATTTATTATGCTAGCCGTGTTCTAAATGATGCACAGAAGAATTACACAACCACAGAAAAAGAGTTACTTGCAGTGGTTTATGCTATTGACAAGTTTAGATCCTATTTAGTAGGATCAAAAGTGATTGTGTACACTGACCATGCTGCTCTTAAGTACTTACTCACAAAGTAGGATTCAAAACCCAGGCTCATAAGATGGGTGTTGCTTCTGCAAGAGTTTGATATAGAGATAAGAGACAGAAAAGGGACAGAGAACCAGGTAGCTGATCACTTGTCCCGGATAGAACCAGTAGCTGGGGCGTCCCTCCCCTCTACTGAGATCTCTAAGACCTTTCCAGATGAGCAACTCTTTGCCATTCAGGAAGAACCATGGTTTGCAAATATTGCAAACTATAAAGCTGTGAGGTTCATACCCCAGGAGTACAGCAGGGTGCAAAGAAAAAAATTAATTTCAGATGCCAAGTACTACCTATGGGATGAGCCATATCTCTTTAAGAGATGTGCAGATGGAATGATCCGCAGATGTGTACATAGAGAGGAAGCACAAAGGATCCTATGGCATTGCCATGGATCACAGTATGGGGGACATTTCAGAAGTGAGCGAACAGCCACTAAAGTCCTCCAATGCGGCTTCTACTGGCCTACTCTCTATAGGGATGCCCGAGAGTTTGTGCGTAACTGTGACAGTTGCCAAAGAGCTGGTAACTTGCCTCATGGTTACGCCATGCCTCAACAAGGGATCTTAGAGATTGAATTGTTTGATGTATGGGGTATTGACTTCATGGGTCCCTTCCCACCATCATACTCAAACACTTATATTCTGGTGGTAGTAGACTATGTATCTAAATGGGTAGAAGCAATTGCCACACCCAATAATGATACTAAGACCGTGCTGAAATTCCTCCAGAAACACATCTTCAGCAGGTTTGGTGTTCCCAGAGTACTAATCAGTGATGGGGGCACTCATTTCTGCAATAAACAGCTATACTCTGCTATGGTCGGATATGGAATTAGCCATAAGGTGGCAACTCCGTATCATTGATGAGCGGATAATTTGTACGCTTTTTGGCATTATTTTTAGTATGTTTCTAGTAGGATTTAGTTAGTTCTTAGTATATTTTTATTAGTTTTTAGTTAAAATTCACTTTTCTGGACTTTACTATGAGTTTGTGTGTTTTTCTGTGATTTCAGGTATTTTCTGGCTGAAATTGAGGGACCTGAGCAAAAATCTGATTCAGAGATTGAAAAGGACTGCAGATGCTGTTAGATTCTGACCTCCCTGCACTCGAAGTGGATTTTCTGGAGTTACAGAAGCCCAATTGGCGCGCTCTCAACGGCGTTGGAAAGTAGACATCTTGGGCTTTCCAGCAATATATGATAGTCCATACTTTGCCCAAGATTTGATGGCCCAAACCGGCGTTCAAAGTCACCTTCAGATTTCCTAGCGTTAAACGCCGGAACTGGCACCAAAGTGGGAGTTAAACGCCCAAACTGGCACAAAAGCTGGCGTTTAACTCCAAGAAGAGTCTCTACACGAAAATGCTTCAATGCTCAGCCCAAGCACACACCAAGTGGGCCCGGAAGTGGATTTTTATGTCATTTACTCATCTCTGTACACCCTAGGCTACTAGTTCTCTATATATAGGACCTTTTACTATTGTATTTACATCTTCCGATCTTGGGGATCATCTGATCTTTGGAATCGTTTGATCTTTAGATCTTTTGATCACTTTGGGAGGCTGGCCATTCGGCCATGCCTAGACCTTGTTCTTATGTATTTTCAATGGTGGAGTTTCTACACAACATAGATTAAGGTGTGGAGCTCTGCTGTACCTCGAGTATTAATGCAATTACTATTGTTCTTCTATTCAATTCAGCTTGTTCTTGTTCCATAATATCACTTGTTCTTCAACTTGATGAATGTGATGATCCGTGACACTCATCATCATTCTCACCTATGAACGTGTGACTGACAACCACCTCCGTTCTACCTTAGATTGGGTGAATATCTCTTGGATTCCTGATACACGATGCATGGTTGATCGCCTGACAACTGAGCGCTCGTCTGACAATCGAGCCAGCCATTTCGTGAGATCAGAGTCTTCGTGGTATAGGCAAGAACTGATGGCGGCATTCAAGAGAATCCAGAAGGTCTAACCTTGTCTGTGGTATTCTGAGTAGGATTCAATGATTGAATGACTGTGACGTGCTTCAAACTCCTGAGGGCGGGGCGTTAGTGACAGACGCAAAAGAATCACTGGATTCTATTCCGGCCTGATCGAGAACCGACAGATGGATAGCCGTGCCGTGACAGGGTGCGTTGAACATTTCCACTGAGAGGATGGGAGGTAGCCACTGACAACGGTGAAACCCTTGCATAAGCTTGCCATGGAAAGGAGTAAGAAGGATTGGATGAAGACAGTAGGAAAGCAGAGAGACAGAAGGGACCAAGCATCTCCATTCGCTTATCTGAAGTTCTCACCAATGAATTTTATAAGTATCTCTATCTTTATCTTTATGTTTTATTCGTATATCACCCATACCCATTTGAGTCTGCCTGACTAAGATTTACAAGGTGACCATAGCTTGCTTCATACCAACAATCTCCGTGGGATCGACCCTTACTCGCGTAAGGTTTATTACTTGGACGACCCAGTGCACTTGCTGGTTAGTTGTGCGAAGTTGTAGTGATCACAATTTCGCCCACCAAGTTTTTGGCGCCGTTGCCGGGGATTGTTTCGTGTATGGACAACTGACGGTTCATCTTGTTGCTTAGATTAGGTAATTTTTTTCAGAATTTCTTTAAAAATGAATTCTAGAGTTTCATGATGATCTGTTGAAATCTGGCTGGCTGAGAAGCCATGTCTAATCTTATTGGACCGAGGTTTCAACTTATCATCACAAGAGCTTGTTGATTTCTATCAATCTTGCTGTTGGAGCAATGATCTGCTAAGGCTTGGCTGGCCATTGGCCATGTCTAGTGCTTTGGACCGAAGCTTTCTTTGAAAGCTTGGCTGGCTGTGAAGCCATGTCTAATTCCTGGACCGGAGTCTTAGACTAGCATTGCAATGATTCCTGGAATCCAAATTAAGAATTCTGAAACCTTTATTTTCTACTTCCATATAATTTTCGAAAAATCCAAAAAATTTCAAAATCATAAAAACCAAAAATATTTTATGTTTCTTGTTTGAGTCTAGTGTCTATTTTTAAGTTTGGTGTCTTGCATGCATTGTTTATTTGATCTTGGTTCTATTTTCAAGTCAATAGTACAGGGAACTGAAGATTCAGAACATGCAGTAGAGGAATTACACAGAAAAAGCTGGGCGTTCAAAACGCCCAGTGAAGAAGGACAGACTGGCGTTTAAACGCCAGCCAGGGTGGCTGGTTGGGCGTTTAACGCCCAAAAAGGTAGTGCATTGGGCGTTAAACGCCAGAATGTGCACCATTCTGGGCGTTTAACGCCAGGATGGCACAAGAGGGAGGATTTTGTTTTCGAATCAATTTTTTTCAAGTTTTCAAAGTTTTTCAAAATCAAAATCTTTTTTAAATCAAATCTTTTCAATCAAATGTTTTCAAAATCAATTTCTTTCCTTTTTCAAAGATACTTGCTAACAATTAATGATTTGATTGAACAATTCAAGTATGCTGCCTTTTCTGTTGAGAAAGGTTTAATGTTTGAATCATATCTTTTCTTGTTAGGCAAGTCATTAATTTTTAAAATCAAATCTTTTTAAAATTGCTTTCAAATCATATCTTTTCAATCATATCTTTTTAAGAGAATAATTTTTCAAACATATCTTTTTAATCACATCTTTTTCAAAAATAGTTTTCAATCATTTTTTTTCAAAATCTTTTTCAAAAATCACTTGATTTCTTTCCCACTTTTAGTTTTCGAAAATTATCAATTAATTTTTCAAAATGTTTTTAAAATCTTTTTAACTTAATTTTCGAAAAATTTCTTCCCCTCTTCTCATATCCTTCTATTTATGGAGTACCACTCCTCCTCAATGCACAATTCGAACTCTATCTCACTAAGTTCGAATTCTCTACTTCTTCCTTCTATTTTTCTTCTTCTCTGACACCTCAAGGAATTTCTATACTGTGACATAGAGGATTCCACATTTTCTTGTTCTCTTCTCTTTCATATGAGCAGGAACAAAGACAAAAGCATTCTTGTTGAAGCTGACCCTGAACCTGAAAGGACCTTGAAGCGAAAGCTAAGAGAAGCTAAGGCACAACTCTCTGTAGAGGACCTAACAGAAATCTTCAAAGAAGAAGACATGGCAGCCGAAAACAACAACAATGCAAACAATGCAAGGAAGGTGCTGGGTGACTTTACTGCACCTACTCCCGACTTCTATGGGAGAAGCATCTCTATCCCTGCCATTGGAGCAAACAACTTTGAGCTTAAACCTCAATTAGTTTCTCTAATGCAACAGAATTGCAAGTTCCATGGACTTCCATTGGAAGATCCTCATTAGTTCTTAGCTAAATTCTTGCAAATCTGTGACACTGTCAAGACTAATGGGGTTGACCCTGAGGTCTACAGACTTATGCTATTCCCTTTTGCTGTAAGAGACAGAGCTAGGACATGGTTGGACTCACAACCTAAAGAAAGCCTGGACTCATGGGAAAAGCTAGTCAATGCCTTCTTGGCAAAGTTCTTTCCACCTCAAAAATTGAGTAAGCTTAGAGTGGAAGTCCAAACCTTCAGATAGAAGGATGGAGAATCCCTCTATGAAGCTTGGGAAAGATACAAACAATTGATCAGAAAGTGTCCTTCTGACATGCTTTCTGAATGGAGCATCATAGGTATTTTCTATGATGGTCTCTCTGAACTGTCCAAGATGTCTTTGGATAGCTCTGCTGGAGGATCTCTTCATCTGAAGAAGACGCCTACAGAAGCTCAAGAACTAATTGAAATGGTTGCAAATAACCAATTCATGTACACTTCTGAAAGGAATCCTGTGAACAATGGGACAAATCAGAAGAAAGGAGTTCTTGAGATTGATACTCTGAATGCCATTCTGGCTCAGAACAAGATATTGACTCAACAAGTCAATTTGATTTCTCAAAGTCTGTCTGGAATGCAAAATGCACTTGGCAGTACTAAGGATGCTTCATCTGAAGAATGAAGCTTATGATCCTGAGAACCCTTCAATGGAAGAGGTGAATTACCTAGGAGAACCCTATGGAAACTGGTGGACGAAATTGTGATCATTATTATTTGATTTGACTTTTTGGTCTTGTATGATTTTACTCTTAGGGCACTTGGAATTCACAACTCCGTTCAACTAACCAGCAAGTGTACTGGGTCGTCCAAGTAATAACCTTACGTGAGTAAGGGTCGAATCCACAGAGATTGTTGGTATGAAGCAAGCTATGGTCACCTTGCAAATCTCAGTTAGGCGGATTGAACATTTGTAATAGTGATAATTGGATTGTCCTAATAAAAAGGAATAATAAAAGGGATAGAGATACTTATGCAGATTCATTGGTAGGAATTTCAGATAAGCGGAATGGAGATGCTGTAGAGCTCTCGGACGCCTGCTATCCCATTGCTTCTACTCAATCCTTCTTACTCCTTTCCATGGCAAGCTTTGTATAGGGGTTCACTATCAGCTGTGGCTACTTTCATTCCTCTCGGGGAAATAACCTGTGCGGCTGTCACTCGCACAGCTAACCAGTCTGGAGGCATCACCCATGGTTGATAGCTACATCCCATCCTCGCAGTGAAAGCTAATGCACGCACTCTGTCACAGTACGGCCAATCACCGGTTGGTTCCCGCTCCTACTGGAATAGAATCCCTCTTTTGCGTTTGTCACTAACGCCCAGCAGGTTAAAGTTTGAAGCACGTCACAGTCATTCATGAACGGAATCCTACTCGGAACACCACAGACAAGGTTGGACTTTCCGGATTCCCAGGATCCTACTCGGAACACCACAGACAAGGTTGGACTTTCCGGATCCAGATGAATGCCGCCATCTATCTAGCTTATACCACGAAGATTCTGTTGGGGAATCTCAGAGATACACATTCAAGCCTTGTTGCATGTAGAACGGAAGTGGTTGTCAATCACGCGCGTTCATGAGTGAGAATGATGATGAGAGTTATTAGCTCATCACATTCATCATGTTCTTGGGTACGAATGAATATCTTGGAATAAGAATAAGATAGAGAATTGAATAAAGAAAATAGAACTTCATTAATCTTTGAGGTACAGCAGAGCTCCACACCCTTAATCTATGGTGTGCAGAAACTCCACGTTGAAAATACATAAGTGAAAGAGTCCAGGCATGGCCGAATGGCCAGCCCCCTAAACGTGATCAATGATCTCCTAAGATGAATAAAACAAAACTGAGACCAAGATGATTGATACATTAGTAAATCATCCTATTTATAATAAACTAGCTCCTAGGGTTTACATGAGTAAGTAATTGATGCATAAATCCACTTCCGGGGCCCACTTGGTGTGTGTTTGGGCTGAGCTTGATCAATCCACGTGTAGAGGCATTTCTTGGCGTCAAACTTCAGGTTATGACGTGTTTTGGGCGTTTGACTCCGGATCATGACGTTTTTCTGGCGTTTTACTCCAGACAGCAGCATGAACTTGGCGTTTTAACGCCAAGTTACGTCATCAATCTTCGAATAAAGTATGGACTATTATATATTGCTGGAAAGCCCTGGATGTCTACTTTCCAACGCCGTTGAGAGCGTGCCAATTGGAGGTCTGTAGCTCCAGAAAATCCATTTCGAGTGCAGGGAGGTCAGAATCCAACAGCATCAGCAGTCCTTTTGTCAGCCTTCTTCAGAGTTTTGCTCAAATCCCTCAATTTCAGTCAGAATTTACCTGAAATCACAGAAAAACACAAACTCATAGTAAAGTCCAGAAATGTGAATTTAACATAAAAACTAATGAAAACATCCCTAAAAGTAGCTCAAACTTACTAAAACTATATAAAAACAATGCCAAAAAGCGTATAAATTATCCGCTCATCACAACACCAAACTTAAATTGTTGCTTGTCCCCAAGCAACTGAAAATCAATAGGATAAAAAGAAGAGAATATACTATAAAGTCCAAAATATCAATGAATATTAATTTAATTACATGAGCGGGACTTGTAGCTTTTGCTTCTGAACAGTTTTGGCATCTCACTTTTTCCTTTGAAGCTCAGAGTGATTGGCTTCTCTAGGAACTTAGAATTTCAGATAGTGTTATTGACTTTCCTAGTTAAGCATGTTGATTCTTGAACACAGCTACTTATGAGTCTTGGCCGTGGCCCTAAGCACTTTGTTTTCCAGTATTACCACCGGATACATAAATGCCACAGACACATAACTGGGTGAACCTTTACAGATTGGACTTAGCTTTGCTAAAGTCCCCAGTTAGTGGTGTCCAGAGCTCTTAAGCACACTCTTTTGCTTGGGATCACGACTTTAACCATTCAGTCTCAAGCTTTTCACTTGGACCTTCATGACACAAGCACATGGTTAGGGACAGCTTTGATTTAGCCGCTTAGGCCTGGATTTATTTTCCTTGGGCCCTCCTATCCATTGATGCTCAAAGCCTTGGATCCTTTTTACCCTTGCCTTTTGGTTTTAAGGGCTATTGGCTTTTTCTATTGCTCCTTCTTTTTCTATATACTCTTTTTAGATCTCTTCTTTTTTTTTTTTTTCACTGCTTTTTCTTGCTTCAAGAATCAATTCCATGAATTTTTCAGATCATCAATAACATTTCTCTTTGTTCATCATTCTTTCAAGAACCAACAATTTTAACACTCATAAACAACAAGATCCAAAGACATATGCACTGTTCATTCATTCATTCAGAAAACAAAAGCATTGTCACCACATCAATATAATTAAACTAAATTCAATAATAATTTCGAAAATTATGTACTTCTTGTTCTTTTGAATTAAAACATTTTTCTTTTAAGAGAGGTGAAGGACTAATGGATTTTATTTCATAGCTTTAAGGCATGGTTTACATACTAATGATCATGAAGTAGAGACACAAAAACATAAATAAACATAGCATTAAAAACCGAAAACAGAAAGAAATAAAGAACAAGGAATGAATCCACCTTAGTGGCGTCTTCTTCTTGAAGGACCAATGATGTTCTTCAACTCTTCTATGTCCCTTCCTTGCCTTTGTTGCTCCTCCCTCATTGCTCTTTGATCTTCTCTTATTTCTTGGAGAATGATGGAGTGCTCATGATGTTCCACCCTTAGTTGTTCAACATTATGACTCAAATCCTCTAAGGAGGTGTTGAGTTGCTCCCAATAGTTGTTGGGAGGAAAGTGCATTCCTTGAGGCATTTGTTGATGATGCACTTCCTCATGTTCTTCTTGGAGGCCGTGAGGAGCTTCCCTTGTTTGCTCCATCTTTTTCTTGGTAATGGGCTTGTCTTCTTCAATGGAGACATCTCCTTCTATGATAACTCCAGCTGAGTAACATAGATGGCATATAAGGTGGGGGAAGGCTAACCGTGCCATGTATGAAGGCTTGTCAGCTATTTTGTAGAGTTCATTGGAGATGACTTCATGAACCTCTACTTCTTCACCAATCATGATGCTATGAACCATGATGGCCCGATCCACAGTAACTTCAGATCGGTTGCTTGTAGGGATGATGGATCTTTGAATGAACTCCAACCATCCTCTAGCTACAGGCTTGAGGTCCAGTCTTCTTAGTTGGACTGGCTTGCCTTTGGAATCTACTCTCCATTGGGCGCCTTCCACACAAATATCCATTAGGACTTGGTCCAACCTTTGGTTAAAGTTGACCCTTCTTGTGTAGGGGTGTTCATCACCTTGCATCATAGGCAAATGAAACGCCAACCTCACATTCTCCGGACTAAAATCCAAGTATTTCCCCTAACCATGGTGATATAGTTTTTCGGACTTGGGTTCATACCTTGGTCATGGTTTCTAGTGATCCATGCATTGGCATAGAACTCTTGAACCATTAAAATTCCAACTTGTTGTATGGGGTTGGCTATGACTTCCCAACCTCTTCTTTGAATTTCAAGTCGGATTTCCGGATACTCATTCTTCTTGAGTTTGAAAGGGACCTCATGGATCACTTTCTTCTTTGCCACAACATCATAGAAGTGGTCTTGGTGGCTCTTAGAGATGAATCTCTCCTTCTCCCATGACTCGGAAGTGGAAGCTTTTGCCTTCCCTTTTCCTTTTCTTGAGGAGACTCCGGTCTTGGGTGCCATTGATGGTGAATGAAAAATAAAAAGCTTAGGCTTTTTACCACACCAAACTTAAAGTTTGCTCGCCCTCAAGCAAAAAAAGAAAAGAAGAGTAGAAGAAGAAGAATATTGGAAGAGAGGGGAAGAGAGGGTTCGGCTATATGAGAGAAGAAGGTGTTTGTGTTGTGTGAAAATGATGAAGAATGGAAGGGTATTTATAGGGAGGGGGAGGGTATAGGTTCGGCCATATTGGGTGGGAAAGGGTGGAAATTGAATTTGAAAGTAGTGGGGGTAGGTGGGGTGTATGGGGAAGAGGTTGATGTGAATGGTGAATGGGGAAGTTGGGAAGAGGAATTGAGGTGATTGGTGAAGGTTTTTGGGAAGTGTGACATTGAGAATGAGATTTGGATTAGGAGAGTGTGAATAGGATTAAAAGAAATGTGGTAGGTGGGGATCCTGTGGGGTCCACAGATCCTAAGGTGAGGATCCTGTGGGGTCCACAGATCCTGAGGTGAAAACAAATACCATTCCTTCACCATATAGGCATGTAACATGCCTTGATGCATCATTCTGGCGTTCAAACGCCCATTGATGCTAGTTCTGGGCGTTAAACGCCTATGTTATGCATGTTTCTGGCGTTGAACGCCAGTTTCATGCTTGTTTCTGGCGTTCAGCGCCAGATTGTCCTCTGTGTGCGCATCCTGGCGTTAACGCCAGGTTGTTGCTTGTTTTGGGCGTTCAGCGCCAGAATGTTGCTCTGTTCTGGCGTTGAACGCCAGAAAGATGCTCCTTCTGGGCGTTGAACGCCAGCCCGTGCGTCCTCCAGGGTGAAAAATTTTTTTCTTCTGTTTTTGACTCTGTTTTTAATTTTTTTGATTTTTTCGTGACTCCTCATGATCATGTACCTAATAAAACACAAAAATAACAAAGAAACAAATAAAATAAAATTAGATGAATAAAATTGGGTTGCCTCCCAACAAGCGCTTCTTTAATGTCAATAGCTTGACAGTGGCTCTCATGGAGCCACAAGGTGATCAGGTCAATTTAAGTGTGGTATTCCCAACACCAAACTTAGAGTTTGGATATGGGGTTTGGACACCAAACTTAGAGTTTGGTTGTGGCCTCACAACACCAAACTTAGAGTTTGACTGTGTGGGCTCTTCTTGACTCTGAACTGAGAGAAGCTCTTCATGCTTGCTCTCTTTTGTCACAGAGGGATAGCCATGTGCTTGAAACACAGGATATTCTCCATTCAATTGAAGGACTAATTCACCTCTGTTGACATCTATCACAGCTCCTGCTGTGGCTAGGAAAGGTCTTCCTAGGATGATGCATTCATCATCTTCCTTCCTAGTGTCTAGGATTATGAAATCAGTAGGGATGTAAAGGCCTTCAACCTTTACTAGCACGTCCTCTACTAACCCATAAGCTTGTCTTATGGACTTATCTGCCAATTGTAATGAGAACAAGGCAGGTTGTACCTCAATGATCCCCATCTTCTCCATTACAGAGAGTGGCATAAGATTTATCCCTGACCCCAGGTCACATAGAGCTTTTTCAAAGCTCATGGTGCCAATGGTACAAGGTATTAAGAACTTGCCAGGATCTTGTTTCTTTGAGGTAGAGTTTTCTGAATCCAAGTATCTAGTTCACTAATGAGCAAGGGAGGTTTACTTTCCCAAGTCTCATTACCAAACAGCTTGGCATTCAGCTTCATGATAGCTCCCAAATATAGAGCAGCTTGCTCTCCAGTCACATCTTCATCCTCTTCTGAGGATGAATAGTCTTCAGAGCTCATGAATGGCAGAAGGAGGTTTAATGGAATCTCTATGGTCTCTAGATGAGCCTCAGATTCCTTTGGATCCTTAATAGGAAACTCCTTCTTGCTTAAGGGACGTCCCAGGAGGTCTTCCTCATTAGGATTTTCGTCCTCCTCCTCCCTAGTGCATTCGGTCTCTTTGATTAAATCAATGGCCTTGCACTCTCCTTTTGGATTTTCTTCAGTATTGCTTGGGAGAGTACTGGGAGGGGTTTCAATAACTTTCTTACTCAGCTGGCCCACTTGTGCTTCCAGATTTCTGATGGAAGATCTGGTTTCATTCATGAAACTGAAAGTGGCCTTTGACAGATCAGAGACTATATTGGCTAAATTAGAATTATTTTGTTCAGAGTTCTCTATCTGTTGCTGAGAAGATGATGGATATGGCTTACTATTATTCAGCCTTGCACGTCCACCATTGTTAAAACCTTGTTGAGGTTTTTGTTGATCCTTCCAGGAGAAATTTGGATGATTTCTCCATGATGAGTTATAGGTGTTTCCATAAGGTTCACCTAAGTAATTAACCTCTGCCATGGCAGGGTTCTCAGGATCATAAGCTTCTTCAGAAGCTGCCTCTCTAGTACTATTGGATGCATGTTGCAATCCATTCAGATTTTGAGAGATCATGTTGACCTGTTGAGTCAACACTTTGTTCTGAGCCAATATGGCATTCAGAGCATCAATTTCAAGAACTCCTTCTTCTGAGGTATGCCATTGTTGACCGAATTCCTCTCAGAAGTGTACATAAACTGGTTGTTTGCAACCATGTCAATGAGTTCTTGAGCCTCTTCAGGCGTTTTCTTCAGGTGAATAGATCCACCTGCAGAATGGTCCAATGACATTTTCGAAAATTCAGAGAGACCATAATAGAAATATCTATATGGTCCATTCTGAAAACATGTCAGATGGACATCTCTTGGTCAGCTGCTTGTATCTTTCCCAAGCTTCATAGAGGGATTCACCATCTTTTTGTTTGAAGGTTTGAACATCCACTCTCAGCTTGCTCAGCTTTTGAGGAGGAAAGAATTTTTCCAAGAATGCAGTGACAAGCTTATCCCATGAGTCCAGGCTATCCTTAGGTTGTGAATCCAACCATACTCTAGCTCTCTTACAGCAAAAGGGAAAAGCATGAGTCTGTAGACTTCAGGATCAATTCCATTAGTCTTTACAGTCTCACAGATCTGCAAGAACTCAGTTAAAAACTGATAAGGATCTTCAGATGGAAGTCCATAAAACTTGCAGTTTTGTTGCATTAAAGCAACTAGTTGAGGCTTAAGCTCAAAGTTATTGGCTCCAATGGCAGGAATGGAGATGCTTCTTCCATCAAATTTGGACGTTGGCTTTGTGAAGTCACCAAGCATTCTCCTTGCATTATTATTATTATTTTCCTCTGCCATCTCTTTCTCTTGTTCGAAAATTTCAAGAAGGTTTCTTCTGGATTGTTGTAATTTAGCTTCTTTAATTTTCTCTTCAGAGTCCTTTCAGGTTCTGGATCAATTTCAACAAGAGTGCCTTTATCCCTGTTCCTGCTCATATGAAAGAGAAGAAAACAAGAAAAGAAAGAGGAATCCTCTATGTCACAGTATAGAGATTCCTTTGTGTTAGTAGAAAAAGAAAGGGGGTAGAAGAATGAAGAATGGATTCGGATTTATGGATGAAGAGAGGTGAAGAGAAGTGTTAGTAATTAAATAATTAAATAGAAGAAGAAAAGAGAAGAGAAAATTCTAAAATAATTTTGAAAAGGAGTTAGTGATTTTCGAAAATTTGAGATAAATTGTAATTAAAATTAAAACATGAAACAATTAATTAATTAAAAAGAATTTTTGAAAAAAAGAGAGATATTTTCGAAAATAGAAGAGGGAAAAGTAGTTAAGTGGTTTTGAAAAAGATAAGAAACAAACAAAAAGTTAGTTAGTTGATTGAAAAAGATTTGAAATCTAAATTGAAAAAGATAAGAAGATAGCAAGTTAGATAAGATATTTTGAAATCAAATTTTGAAAAAGATAAAATTTTTTTTTTTTTTTTGGAAAAGATAAAATAAAAGATAAAAAGATTTAATTTAAAAATTTTGAAATAAAACTTACTTCACTAACAAGAAACTACAAGATAAGATTCTAGAACTTAAAGATTGAACCTTTCTTAACAAGAAAGTAACAAACTTCAAATTTTTGAACCAATCACATTAATTATTAGTGAATTTTCGAAAATTATATGTAAAGATAAGAAAAAGATTTTGAAAACATTTTGAAAAAGATTTTGAAAAGATAAGATTTTTAAAATTGAAATTTTGACTTGACTTGTAAGAAACAACTAATTTTAAAAATTTTTGACCAAGTCAACCCAAAATTTCGAAAATTTGGAGGGAAATAAGGAAAAGATTTTTTTTTTTTTTTGATTTTTGAATTTTTAATTATGAAAGAGAAAAACAACAAAAATATTTTATGCATGAAATTTTTGGATCAAAACAATGAATGCATGCAAGAATGCTATGAATGTCAAGATGAACACCAAGAACACTTTGAAGATCATGATGAACATCAAGAACATAATTTTGAAAAATTTTTGATGCAAAGAAAACATGCAAGACACCAAACTTAGAAATCTTTAATGCATGGAAAATATGAATGCAAGAATGCACATGAAAAACAAGAAAAGACACAAAACAAGAAAACATCAAGATCAAACAAGAAGACTTGTCAAGAACAACTTGAAGATCATGAAGAACACTATGAATGCATGAAATTTTCGAAAAAAAATGCAAGAAAAATTTTTAACGCATGCAATTGACACCAAACTTAAAAATTGACTCAAGACTCAAACAAGAAACACAAAATATTTTTGGATTTTATGATTTTCTAATTTTTTTTTGTATTTTTATTAATTATTTTCAAAAATAATGTGAAGAAAAACGAAAAATAA
Source organism: Arachis stenosperma (assembly GCF_014773155.1). Taxonomy (NCBI): domain Eukaryota; kingdom Viridiplantae; phylum Streptophyta; class Magnoliopsida; order Fabales; family Fabaceae; genus Arachis; species Arachis stenosperma. Next base: position 91,781,174 of record NC_080379.1, on the reverse strand, counting down.
AAAGAAAAATTTTGAAAAAGATTTTTGAAAAGAAAATTACCTAATCTGAGCGATAAGATGAACCGTCAGTTGTCCATACTCGAACAATCCCCGGCAACGGCGCCAAAAACTTGGTGGACGAAATTGTGATCACTATTATTTGATTTGACTTTTTGGTCTTGTATCTTTTACTCTTAGGGCACTGTTTATTTTCACAACTCCGTTCAACTAACCAGCAAGTGTACTGGGTCGTCCAAGTAATAACCTTACGTGAGTAAGGGTCGAATCCACAGAGATTGTTGGTATGAAGCAAGCTATGGTCACCTTGTAGATCTCAGTCAGGAGGATAAAATTGATTGATGGTTATTGGAATAAATAATAAATAAAAAGGAATAATAAAAGGGATAGAAATACTTATGTAGATTCATTGGTAGGAATTTCAGATAAGCGGAATGGAGATGCTGTAGAGCTCTAGGACGCCTGCTCTCCTATTCCTTCTACCCAATCCTTCTTACTCCTTTCCATGGCAAGCTTTGTATAGGGGTTCACTATCAGCTGTGGCTACTTTCATTCCTCTCGGGGAAATAACCTGTGCGGCTGTCACTCGCACAGCTAACCAGTCTGGAGGCATCACCCATGGTTGATAGCTACATCCCATCCTCGCAGTGAAAGCTAATGCACGCACTCTGTCACAGTACGGCCAATCACCGGTTGGTTCCCGCTCCTACTGGAATAGAATCCCTCTTTTGCGTTTGTCACTAACGCCCAGCAGGTTAAAGTTTGAAGCACGTCACAGTCATTCATGAACGGAATCCTACTCGGAATACCACAGACAAGGTGAGACTTTCCGGATTCCCAGGATCCTACTCGGAACACCACAGACAAGGTTGGACTTTCCGGATCCAGACAAATGCCGCCATCTATCTAGCTTATACCACGAAGATTCTGTTGGGGAATCTAAGAGATACACATTCAAGCTTGTGGTGCATGTAGAACGTAAGTGGTTGTCAATCACGTGCGTTCATAAGTGAGAATGATAATGAGGGTTATCTAACTCATCATCATTCATCATGTTCTTGAGTACGAATGAATATCTTGGAATAAGAATAAGATAGAGAATTGAATAAAAGAAAATAGAACTTCATTAATCTTTGAGGTACAGCAGAGCTCCACACCCTTAATCTATGGTGTGCAGAAACTCCACCGTTGAAAATACATAAGCAAAGGGTTCAGGCATGGCCGAATGGCCAGCCCCCTAAAACGTGATCAATGATCTCCTAGGATGAAGAATAAAACAAAACTGAGACCAAAGATGTCTACTACATTAGTAAATCATCCTATTTATAATAAACTAGCTCCTAGGGTTTACATGAGTAAGTAATTGATGCATAAATCCACTTCCGGGGCCCACTTGGTGTGTGCTTGGGCTGAGCTTGATCTATCCACGAGCAGAGGCTTCTCTTGGAGTTGAATTTCGAGTTATGATGTGCTTTGGGCGTTCAACTCCGGATCATGACGTTTTTCTGGCGTTTAACTCCAGAAAGGAGCGTGTACTTGGCGTTCAACGCCAAGTTGCGTCGTCATTCTTCGAATAAAGTATGGACTATTATATATTGCTGGAAAGCCCTGGATGTCTACTTTCCAACGCCGTTGAGAGCGCGCCAATTGGAGTTCTGTAGCTCCAGAAAATCCATTTCGAGTGCAGGGAGGTCAGAATCCAACAGCATCAGCAGTCCTTTTGTCAGCCTTTTTCAGAGTTTTGCTCAAATCCCTCAATTTCAGTCAGAATTTACCTGAAATCACAGAAAAACACACAAACTCATAGTAAAGTCCAGAAATGTGAATTTAACATAAAAACTAAGGAAAACATCCCTAAAAGTAGCTTAATCATCCTAAAAACTATATAAAAACAATGCCAAAAAGCGTATAAATTATCCGCTCATCAAGTCTCCATTCAATTGAAGGACTAATTCACCTCTGTTGACATCTATCACAGCTCCTGCTGTGGCTAGGAAAGGTCTTCCAAGGATGATGCACTCATCCTCTTCCTTCCTAGTGTCTAAGATTATGAAATCAGCAGGGATGTAAAGGCCTTCAACTTTTACTAACACGTCCTCTACTACTCCATAAGCTTGTCTTAATGACTTGTCTGCCAATTGTAATGAGAACAAGGCAGGTTGTACCTCAATGATCCCCACCTTCTCCATTACAGAGAGTGGCATAAGATTTATCCCTGACCCCAGATCACATAGAGCTTTTTCAAAGGTCAATGTGCCTATGGTACAAGGTATTAAGAACTTGCCAGGATCTTGTCTCTTTTGAGGTAAAATTTGCTAAATCCAGGTATCTAGTTCACTAATGAGCAAGGGAGGTTCATTGTCCCAAGTCTCATTACCAAACAACTTGGCATTCAGCTTCATGATAGCTCCTAAATATTGAGCAACTTGCTCTCCAGTCACATCTTCATCCTCATCAGAGGAAGAATAGTCTTCAGAGCTCATAAATGGTAGAAGGAGATTTAATGGAATCTCTATGGTCTCTATATGAGCCTCAAATTCCTTTGGATCCTTAATAGGAAACTCCTTCTTGCTTGAGAGACGTCCCAGGAGGTCCTCCTCACTAGGATTTTCGTCCTTCTCCTCCCTTGTGCATTCGGCCATATTGATCACATCAATGGCCTTGCACTTTCCTTTTGGATTCTCTTCTGTATTGCTTGGGAGAATACTGGGAGGAGTTTCAATGACTTTCTTACTCAGCTGGCCCACTTGTGCCTCCAGATTTCTGATGGAGGATCTTGTTTCACTCATGAAACTGAAAGTGGCTTTTGACAGATCAGAGACTAGATTGGCTAAATTAGAAGTGCTTTGTTCAGAATTCTCTGTCTGTTGCTGAGAAGATGATGGAAAAGGCTTGCTATTGCTCAGCCTATTGCGTCCACCATTGTTAAAGCCTTGTTAAGGCTTTTGTTGATCATTCCATGAGAAATTTGGATGATTTCTCCATGATGAATTATAGGTGTTTCCATAAGGTTCACCCATGTAATTTACCTCTGCTATTGCAGGGTTTTTAGGATCATAAGCTTCTTCAGAAGCTGCCTCTTTAGTACTGTTGGATGCATTTTGCCATCCATTCAGACTTTGAGAGATCATGTTAACTTGCTGAGTCAACACTTTGTTTTGAGCCAATATGGCATTCAGAGCATCAATTTCAAGAACTCCCTTCCTCTGAGGCGTCCCATTATTCACGGAATTCCTCTCAGAAGTGTACATGAATTGGTTATTTGCAACCATGTCAATGAGTTCTTGAGCTTCTGCAGGTGTTTTCTTTAGGTGAATGGGTCCACCTGCAGAATGGTCCAATGACATTTTTGAAAACTCAGATAGACCATAATAGAATATATCTAATATGGTCCATTCTGAAAACATGTCAGATGGACACTTTTTGGTCAACTGCTTGTATCTTTCCCAATCTTCATAGAGGGATTCGCCATCTTTTTGTTTGAAGGTCTGAACATCCACTCTAAGCTTGCCCAGCTTTTGAGGAGGAAAGAATTTATCCAAGAAGGCTGTGACCAGCTTATCCCAGGAGTCCAAGCTATCCTTAGGTTGTGAATCCAACCATATTCTAGCTCTGTCTCTTACAGCAAAAGGGAAAAGCATGAGTCTGTACACTTCAGGATCTACTCCATTCGTCTTAACAGTCTCACAAATCTGCAAGAACTCAGTTAAAAACTGGTAAGGATTTTCAGATGGAAGTCCATAAAACTTGCAGTTCTGTTGCATTAAAGCAACTAGTTGAGGCTTAAGCTCAAAATTGTTGGCTCCAATGGCAGGAATGGAGATGCTTCTTCCATCAAATTTGGACGTTAGTTTTGTGAAGTCACCAAGCATTCTCCTTGCATTATTGTTGTTGGGTTCGGTTGCCATCTCCTTCTCTTGTTCTAATATTTCTGAAAGGTTACCTTTAGATTGTTGTAATTTAGCTTCTCTTAGTTTCCTCTTCAGAGTCCTTTCAGGTTCGGGATCAATTTCAACAAGAGTACCTTTTTCCTTATTCCTGCTCATATGAAAGAGAAGAAAACAGGAAAAGAAGAGGAATCCTCTATGTCACAGTATATAGATTCCTTTATGTTAGTAGAAGAAGAAAGGGGAGAAGAATGAAGAAGAATGGGTTCGGATTTTCAGATGAAGAGAGGTGAAGAGAAGTGTTAGTAAATAAATAATTAAATAGAAGAAGAGGGGAGAGGGAGAATTTGAAAATTAATTTTTGAAAAGGGGTTAGTAATTTCGAAAATTAAAGATAAGATGTAATTAAAATTAAAATTTAAAACAAAAAGAATTTTTAAAAAGATGAGATATTTTCGAAAATTAAAGAGGGAAAAGTAGTTAGGTGGTTTTGAAAAAGATAAGAAACAAACAAAAAGTCAAATAGTTAGTTGAAAAAGATATTAAAGTCAAATTTGAAAAGATAAGATGATAAGAAGATAGATAAGATATTTTGAAATCAAATTTTTGAAAAAGATAAAAAGATAAGATAAAAAGATAAGATAGAAAAAAAAAATTTTAATTTTTAAATTTAAAATTACTTACTTCCTAACAAGAAACTACAAGATAAGATTCTAGAACTTTAAAGATTGAACCTTTCTTAACAAGAAAGTAACAAACTTCAAATTTTTGAATCAATCACATTATTTGTTAGCTAATTTTCGAAATTATAATATAAAGATAAGAAAAAGATTTTGAAAATATTTTGAAAAAGATTTTTGAAATTTTCGAAAAAGAGGAAAAATTGGAAAAGATATGATTTTTGAAAAAGATTTTGAAAAGATAAGATTTTTTTTTAAATTTTGAAAATTTGACTTGACTTGTAAGAAATAACTAATTTTAAAAATTTTTGACTAAGTCAACTCAAATTTTCGAAAATTATGAGAAAAATAAGGAAAAGATATTTTTTTGATTTTTTTGAATTTTTTAATGATGAGAGAGAAAAACACAATTATGACCCAAAACATAAAAATTTTGGATCAAAACACATGATGCATGTAAGAACACTATGAATGTCAAGATGAACACCAAGAACACCTTGAAGATCATGATGAACATCAAGAACATATTTTTGAAAAATTTTTTATGCAAAGAAAACATGCAAGACACTACACTTAGAAATCTTTAATGCATGGACTCTAACAAACGAAAAATGCATATGAAAAACAACAAACAACACAAAACAAGAAATTATCAAGATCAAACAAGAGGATTTACCAAGAACATCTTGAAGATCATGAAGAACACTATGAATGCATGAAATTTTCGAAAAATGCAAGAAAAATTTTTAAAGCATGCAATTGACACCAAACTTAAAAGTTGACTCAAGACTCAAACAAGAAGCACAAAATATTTTTGAATTTCATGATTTTATTAATTTTTTTATTTGGATTTTTATTAATTTTTTTCGAAAAAAATTTTTGGAAAAACGAAAAAGAAAAGAAAAATTTTGAAAAAGTTTTTGAAAAGAAAATTACTTAATCTGAGCAACAAGATGAACCGTCAGTTGTCCAAACTCGAACAATCCCCGGCAACGGCGCCAAAAACTTGGTGCACGAAATTGTGATCCTCAAAGTTGGTCTCTTTGTACTTGTATGAAATTTAAATATTGGCTCTATCAAAAATACCCCAAAGAGATCATGGTATGATGAATTGGGATCTTAATAATCCCTGGTAATGGCACGTGTGATCACAACTCCGTTCAACTAACCAGCAAGTGCACTGGGTCGTCCAAGTAATACCTTACGTGAGTAAGGGTCGATCCCACGGAGATTGTTGGTATGAAGCAAGCTATGGTCACCTTGAAAATCTCAGTTAGGCGGATTAAGTTGGTTTATGATATGTTCGAAAATTAATAATAAACAGAAAATAATATAGGATAGAAATACTTATGTAAATCAAAAGTGGGGATTTCAGATAGGCGTATGGAGATGCTGTGCTCCTCTTGAATCTCTACTTTCTTATTACATTCATCCAATCCTTCTTACTCCTTTCCATGGTAAGCTGTGTATAGGGCATCACCATTGTCAATGGCTACATCCCATCCTCTTAGTGAAAATGGTCCTATGCTCTGTCACAGCACGGCTAATCATCTGTCGGTTCTCAATCAGGTTGGAATAGAATCCCTTGATTCTTTTGCGTCTGTCACTAACGCCCAGCCTTCAGGAGTTTGAAGCTCGTCACAGTCATTCAATCTCAGAATCCTACTCAGAATACCACAGACAAGGTTAGACTTTCCGGATTCCCATGAATGCCGCCATCAATTCTAGCTTATACCACGAAGATTCTGATTAAGGAATCCAAGAGATATGCGCCCGGTCTAAGGTAGAACGGAAGTGGTTGTCAGTCACGCACGTTCATAGGTGAGAATGATGATGAGTGTCACGGATCATCACATTCATCAAGTTGAAGTGCAACGAATATCTTAAAATTGGAAAAAAGGAGGATTTAATAGAAAATAATAGTAATTGTATTGAAACTTGAGGTACAGCAGAGCTCCACACCCTTAATCTATGGTGTGTAGAAACTCCACTATTGAAAATACATAAGTAAAAGGTTCAGGCATGGCCGAATGGCCAGCCCCCATGGTCTAAGGACTAGGCGTCCAGAGATTTCTAATACACTAGTAAAAAGTTTTATTTATAATAAACTAGCTACTAGGGTTTACAGAAGTAAGTAATTGATGCATAAATCCACTTCCGGGGCCCACTTGGTGTACGTTTGGGCTGAGCTTGATCTATCCACGAGCTGAGGCTTTTATTGGAGTTGAACGCCAAGTTGTAACGTGTTTTGGGCGTTCAACTCCGGGTCGTGACGTGTTTCTGGCGTTTTACTCCAGATAGCAACATGGAACTGGCGTTGAGCGCCAGTTTACATCGTCAATTCCCGAATAAAGTATAAACTATTATATATTTCTGGAAAGCTCTGGATGTCTACTTTCCAACGTTATTGAGAGCGCGCCATTTGGAGTTCTGTAGCTCCAGAAAATCCATTTTGAGTGCAGGGAGGTCAGATTCCAACAGCATCAGCAGTCCTTTGTCAGCCTCCTATCAAAGTTTTGCTCAAGTCCTTCAATTTCAGCCAGAAATTACCTGAAATCACAGAAAAACACACAAACTCATAGTAAAGTCCAGAAATGTGAATTTAACATAAAAACTAATGAAAACATCCCTAAAAGTAGCTTGAACTTACTGAAAACTACCTAAAAATAATGCCAAAAAGCGTATAAATTATCCGCTCATCACTTGGATAAGCCAATTTGGCGTCTTTGGATTTCTTGTTTGCTATTATGTAAAGTTCACACAAAATTAACTGATGAACTTCTACTTCTTTTCCCAACATAATGTAGTGAATCATCACTGCTCTTTTAACCGTGACTTCAGAACGGTTGCTAGTGGGCAATATAGAACGCCCAATGAAGTCCAGCTAGCCTCTGGCTACTAGTTTGAGATCTTCTCTCTTGAGTTAATTTGGGACACCTGTGGTGCTGGTGGTCCACCTGGCTCCAGGGATGCATATATCCTCAAGAATCTTGTCCAGGCCCTTGTTTGTTCTCATCATTCTCTTATTGACGGAGTCTGGATCTTCTTTCAGCTGAGGCAGCTTAAAGATCTCCCTGATTTTGTTAGGGTGGATGTGAACAATCTTTCCTCTGACCAAGGTCCGATAGTCATAGAGGGCAGTTCCAGATATTCTCTACCTGTCTGTTTGTCACAGATTAGCGTAGAACTCCTGAACCATATTCCTTCCCACTTTTGTTTCAGGATTAGCTAGGATTTCCCAGTTCCTGTTATGAATTTGCTCTTGGATCTCTGGATATTCATCTTCTTTTAGATCGAATTTGACTTCCGGAATCACTGATCTTAGACCCATTATTTTGTAGCAATGGTCTGAATGTTCTTTGGTTTAGAACTTCCCTTGATTCCAAAGTGGTTTTGGAATACTCTCTTTCTTGCCTCTTGGAGTGGGTTGTTTTCCTTTAGGAGCCATGATCTTAGTGGGTATGGTTTAGTGATCATGGAAAAACACACCAAACTTAGAGGTTTTCTTGTCCTCAAGGAAAAGAAAAGAAAGGAGAGGGAGGCCGAATGTGGATGAGAAGAGGGAGGCCGAATGTGGATTTAAAGGGGGGTGGGTTTTTGAAAATATTGAAGAAAGATAAGATAGAAGATATGATTTATAAAAGATAAATATGATAAGAAAAAGATATAATTTAAAATTAAAAAAATTGTGAATGATATTTGAAAAAGATAAAACTGAATTTTTATTTTGAAAAAGATTTTAAAAGATATTTGAGTTTTGAAAAATTTGACAAAGAGTTGGATTGGATTGGAAAAAGATTTGTGTTTATGGATTAAGATACATTTGATATTTTTGAAAAAGGGTTTTTTAGAAATTAGGATTAAATTTTTTTTTTGGAATTAAAGGATGAGAATTTGTAACATGTTTATGCAAGAAATCATGAATTGGAACATAAAATTAAAAAAAAAATTGAAGTAAAAACGAATTTACCTCCTCCCTACCATCCTGGCGTTAAACGCCCAAATGCTGCATGTTTTGGGCGTTTAACGCCCATGTGCAGCTTCTCCTGGGCGTTCAACGCCCAGCTGTTGCTTCTTTCTGGCGTTGAACGCCAGGAACTCCTTTGTCACTGGGCGTTTTTCTGAACGCCCAGGACGCTGTAATTCTGGCGTTGAACGCCCAGAAGGTGCTTCTTTCTGGCGTTCAACGCACAGAAGATGCTTTTTTCTGGCGTTGAACGCCCAAAACAGCTCTTACTGGTGTTTTCGCACCAGTGAACTTCTTTTTGCTATTTTTATCCTTTGAATCCTTCTATAACTCTGTGAACTCAAGCAATTGCTATTTTACCTTGAAGATAATTGACATATACCTGTAAAAATCAATTAATTAACAAATAACAGTCCATTCCAGGATTCATTTAAGTTCTCTGTTAGAGACTTCAGCTTGCCCATTTGTCTGTGGATGATATGGAGTGGCTACCCTATGGCTAACTCCATAACGAACCAAAGCATAGTAAAGCTGTTTATTGCAGAAATGAGTGCTCCCATCACTGATTAATACTCTAGGGGTACCAAATCTGCTGAAGATGTGTTTCTGGAGGAATTTTAGCACTGTCTTAATGTCATTAGTGGGTGTTGCAATAGCTTCCACCCATTTGGATACATAATCCACTACCACCAGAATATAGGTGTTTGAGTATGATGGTGGGAAAGGCCCCATGAAGTCAATACCCCATACATCAAACAACTCAATCTCTAAGATCCCTTGTTGAGGCATGGCATAACTGTGAGGCAGATTGCCAGATCTTTGGCAACTGTCACAGTTAAGTACAAACACTCGGGAGTCTTTATAGATAGTAGGCCAGTAGAACCCGCATTGGAGGACTCTTGTGGCTGTTCGCTCACTTCCAAAATGTCCTCCATACTGTGATCCATGGCAGTGCTAGAGGATCTTCTGTGCTTCTTCTTTAGGCACACATCTACGGATTACTCTGTCTGCACATCTCTTGAAGAGATATGGTTCATCCCAAAGATAGTACTTTGCATCCGTGATCAATTTCTTTGTTTGCTGCCTACTGTACTCTTTGGGTATGAATCTTACTGCCTTGTAGTTTGCAATGTATGCAAACCATGGCACCTCCTGGATGGCAAAGAGTTGCTCATCCAGAAAGTTTTCAGAGATCTCAATAAGAGGGAAGGACGCCCCTTCTACTGGTTCTATTCGGGACAGGTGATCTGCTACTTGGTTCTCTGTCCCTTTTCTGTCTCTTATTTCTATATCAAACTCTTGCAGAAGCAACACCCATCTGATGAGTCTGGGTTTTAAATCCTGCTTTGTGAGTAGATATTTAAGAGCAGCACGGTCGGTGTACACGATCACTTTTGATCCTACTAAATAGGATCTAAACTTGTCAATGGCATAAACCACTACAAGTAGCTCTTTTTCTGTGGTTGTGTAGTTCTTCTGTGCATCATTTAAAATATGACTGGCATAGTAAATAACGTGCAGAAGCTTGTCATGCCTTTGTCCCAACACTGCACCAATGGCATGGTCACTGGCATCACACATCAGTTCAAAAGGTAATGTCCAATCTGGTGCAGAGATGGCTGGTGCTGTGACCAGCTTAGCTTTCAGAGTCTCAAATGCCTGCAGACACTCCTTATCAAAGATAAATGGCGTGTCAGCAGCTAGCAGATTACTTAGAGGTTTGGCGATTTTTGAAAAATCCTTTATAAACCTCCTATAAAATCCTGCATGCCCCAGAAAGTTTCTGATTCCTTTAACATTGGCTGGTGGTGGTAATTTTTCAATTACCTCTACCTTAGCTTGATCCACTTCTATTCCCTTGTTCGAAATTTTGTGTCCAAGGACAATTCCTTCAGTCACCATAAAGTGACATTTCTCCTAGTTTAAAACCAGGTTAGTCTCTTGGCACCTCTTTAGAACAAGTGCTAGATGGTCAAGACAGGAGCTGAATGAGTCTCCAGATACTGAAAAGTCATCCATGAAGACTTCCAGAAATTTTTCCACCATATCAGAAAAAATTGAGAGCATGCACCTTTGAAAGGTTGCAGGTGCATTGCACAGACTAAATGGCATCCTTCTGTATGTAAAATACTCCAGATGGACATGTGAAAGCTGTTTTCTCTTGATCCTGGGGATCTACTGCATTTTGATTATAACCTGAATATCCATCTAGGATGCAGTAGTATTCATGACCTGCTAGTCTTTCTAGCATCTGGTCTATGAAGGGTAAAGGAAAATGATCCTTTCTGGTAGTTGTATTGAGTCTTCTATAATCAATACACATACGCCACCCTATAACTGTTCTTGTAGGAACCAGTTCATTTTTTCATTATGAACCACTGTCATGCCACCTTTCTTAGGAACGACTTGGACAGGGCTTACCCAGGGGCTATCAGAAATAGGATAAATAAACCCAGCCTCTAGTAATTTAGTGACCTCCTTCTGCACCACCTCCTTCATTGCCGGATTCAACCGCCGTTGTGGTTGAACCACTGGCTTAGCGTCACCCTCCAATAGAATTTTGTGCATGCATCTAGCTGGGCTAATGCCCTTAAGATCACTGATGGACCACCCAAGAGCTGTCTTGTGTGTCCTCAGCACTTGAATTAGTGCTTCCTCTTCCTGTGGCTCTAAGATAGAGCTTATGATTACAAGAAAGGTATCACCTTCTCCCAGAAAAACATATTTCAGGGATGGTGGTAATGGTTTGAGATCGGGTTTGGGAGGTTTCTCCTCTTCCTGAGGGGTTTACAAAGGTTCTATTATGCTCTCTGATTCGAGACTCTCAGTCATATTGACCTCTTTTACGAGAGTGTCAATAATATCAATGCCTATGCAATCGTTTGGGGTGTCTGGATGCCGCATAGCTTTAACAACATTCAACTTAAACTCGTCCTCATTGACTCTCAGGGTTACTTCCCCTTTTTGGACGTCAATGAGGGTTCGGCCAGTTGCTAGGAAAGGTCTTCCTAGAATGAGAGTTGCACTATTATGCTCCTCCATTTCCAGTACCACAAAGTCAGTAGGAAAGGCAAATGGCCCAACCTTGACAATCATATCTTCAATCACGCCTGATGGGTATTTAATGGAGCCATCAGCAAGTTGGAGACATATCCGGGTTGGTTTGACCTCTTCAATCAAACCAAGTTTTTTGATAGTAGCTGCAGGTATCAGGTTGATACTTGCCCCAAGATCACATAGAGCTTGCTTGGTACAAGTACCCTCTAATGTGCATGGTATCATAAAGCTTCCGGGATCTTTAAGCTTCTCAGGTAAGCTTTTCAGAATGACCGTACTGCATTCTTCAGTGAGGTAAACTTTTTCAGTTTCCCTCCAATCCTTCTTATGACTTAAGATCTCTTTCATGAACTTAGCATAAGAGGGTATTTGCTCAAGTGCCTCTGCAAACGGAATCTTTATTTCAAGATTCCTGAGATAGTCTGCAAAGCAGGCAAATTGCTTATCCTGTTCCGTTTGGCGGAATTTATGAGGATAAGGCATTTTGGCTTTGTATTCCTCAACCTTAGTTGCTGCAGGTTTATTGCCTACAGATGTGGGTTGATAAGCCTTTTTAGATGGGTTATTATCAGCACTTGTATGTGTCTGATCCCCCACTGGCATTTGAATGCCAGGGGTGGAAGCTGGAGTGGCGTTAGACGCCAACTCCTTACTTGTTTCTGGCGTCTGAACGCCAGAACTGTACTCCCTTTGGGCGTTCAACGCCAAATCCTTGCTTGTTTCTGGCGTTGAACGCCAGGACTGAGCATGGTTTGGGCGTTCAACGCCAGCTTTCCACCCATTTTCTGGTGTTTGAGCGCCAGAATTATTCCTCTCTGGGCTCTTACTGTTCTCAGATAGATTTTGGGTAGTTTGCTCATTTCTTGGCTTCTTGCTACCTTGAAGTGAGGTATTTAATGTTTTCCCACTTCTTAATTGAACTGCTTGGCACTCTTTTGTTATTTGTTTTGATAACTGCTGTTCTGTTTGCTTCAACTGTACTTCCATATTCATATTAGCCATTCTTGTTTCTTGTAGTATTTCCTTGAATTCGGCTAGCTGTTTTGTTAGAAAATCTAGTTGCTGATTGAATTCAGTAACTTGTTCTGTAGGACTCAGTTCAGCAGTTACTGTTTTAGCCTCTTCTTTCATGGAAGGTTCACTGCTTAGGTACAGATGCTGATTTCTGGCAACTGTATCAATGAGCTCTTGAGCTTCTTCTATTGTCTTTCTCATGTGTATAGATCCACCAGCTGAGTGATCTAGAGAAATCTGAGCTCTTTCTGTAAGCCCATATTAGAAGATGTCTAACTGCACCCACTCTAAAAACATTTCAGAGGGGCATTTTCTTAGCATCTCTCTGTATCTCTCCCAAGCATCATAAAGAGATTCATTATCTCCTTGTTTGAAGCCTTGGATGCTCAGCCTTAGCTGTGTTATCCGTTTTGGAGGAAAATAATGATTCATGAATTTTTTTGACAGTTGTTTCCATGTCTTTATGCTGTCCTGAGGTTGGTTATTTAACCACCTCTTAGCGTGGTCTTTTATAGCAAATGGAAATAGTAACAATCTGTAGACATCCTGATCTACTTCCTTATCATGTACTGTGTCAGCAATTTGTAAAAACTGTGCCAAAAACTCTGTAGGTTCTTCTTGTAGAAGACCGGAATACTGGCAACTTTGCTGCACCATGATAATGAGCTGAGGATTCAACTCAAAACTACTAACTCTAATGGATGGTATACATATACTACTCCCATATGAAGCAGTAGTGGGGTTAGCATATGACCCCAGAGTCCTTCTAGACTGTTCATTTCCACTTAAGTCTATGATGGAGAAAGGGAGATGATGTGAATTTATTTTATTTATTTTATTATATATAAAAATTTCAAAATAATAAAATAAAGACGACAATAAAAACAAAAATAAATAAAAATAAAAATAAAAATAAAAATAAAATGAAAAAGAGAATTTAAAAATATTTTATGAAGATTTTCAAAAAAGTGAGGAGAGAGAAAGTGATTAGGATATTTTTGAAATTGAAATCTGAAATTTTTATATAGAAAGAATTTGAAAATATGCCTTAAAAATAGTTAGAAAAGATATTTTTTTTGAATTTTGAATTTTATGATGAAAGAGAAAAACACACAAAAGACACACGACTTAAAATTTTTAGATCTAATGCTCCTTGTTTTCGAAAATTTTGGAGGGAAAACACCAAGGAACACCAAACTTGAAAATTTTAAGATCAAAACACAAGAAAGACTCAAGAACATCTTGAAGATTCACAAGAACACCAAGAACAAAAGAAAGAACACCAAATTTAAAATTTTTAGAAAATCACAATAAAATTTTCGAAAATTAAAGAAAGATTAACAAGAAAACACCAAACTTAAAGTTTGGCACAAGATTCAATCAAAGAGAAATTATTTTTGAAAAAGATTTTAAAAAGAAGATACCCAATTGCCAAGAACATAAGCCAACGCTCTAGCCAATTAAGCTGTAAAGGTAACACTTGTTTTAAAGAAGTATTTTTAATAACTAAAAATAAAAAAATTTTTTATTTGAAAATTAAAATTTTGAAAAAAAACGCACAAGGAAAACACGAAAACACACAGAACAAGACAAACCAAAGATTAAACAAGAAAAATTAAACAAGAACAACTTGAAGATCCAGGAAAAACAAAGAACACAAATTTGAAAATTTAAAGGAAAATATAAAATATGCAATTGACACCAAACTTAAGACATGACACTAAACTCACAAAAAAATTAAAAATTTAATAAGGAAAAATAATATTTTTGAAAAAATTTTTGAAAAGAAAATAAAGGACTCAGATTTGATGACTCTATAGCAACAAAAATAAATTATTCCTAATCTAAGCAACAAAATAAACCTTTAGTTGTTCAAACTCGAACAATCTCCGGCAACGGCGCCAAAAACTTGGTGCACGAAATTGCAATCACACTTTTGCAATCTGCACAACTAACCAGCAAGTGCACTGGGTCGTCCAAGTAATACCTTACGTGAGTAAGGGTCGATCCCACGGAGATTGTTGGTATGAAGCAAGCTATGGTTATCTTATTAATCTTAGTCAGGATGCCAATAAGGTTCTTTGAATTTAATTGTAAAAAGTGAAAGTGTTTGGAATAAGTAATTGTTACTCAATAATGGAGAATATATTGGAGTTTTGGAGATGCTTTGTCTTCTGAATTTTTGTAACATAATGCTTCCTCACTTTCATAAATGCAAGGCTCCTTCCATGGCAAGCTGTATGTAGGGTGTCACCATTGTCAATGGCTACTTCCCATCCTCTCAATGAAAATGGTCCAAATGCTCTGTCACAGCACGACTAATCATCTGTTGGTTCTCGATCATGTCGGAATAGGATCCATTGATCCTTTTGTGTCTGTCACTACGCCCAACAATCGCGAGTTTGAAGCTCATCATAGCCATTCAATCCTTGAATCCTACTCGGAATACCACAGACAGGGTTTAGACTTTCCGGATCCTCATGAATGCCGCCATCAATTCTAGCTTATACCACGAAGATTCTGATTAAGGAATCTAAGAGATACTCATTCAATCTAATGTAGAACGGAGGTGGTTGTCAGTCACACGTCCATGGATTGAGGAAGGTGATGAGTGTCATGGATCATCACCTTCTTCATAGTGAAGCGCGAATGAACATCTTAGATAGGAACAAGCATGTTTGAATGGAAAGCAGAAATAATAGCGTTAATTCATCGAGACGCTGCAGAGCTCCTCACCCCCAACAATGGAGTTTAGAGACTCATACCATCAAAGAGTATAAATTTCAGATTTAAAAATGTCATGAGATACAAAATAAGTCTCTAAAAGTTGTTTAAATACTAAACTAGTAACCTAGGTTTACAGAAAATGAGTAAACTAAGATGGATAGAGTGCAGAAATCCACTTCTGGGGCCCACTCGGTGTGTGCTGGGGTTGAGACTTAAGCTTCTCACGTGCCTGAGCTATTTCTGGAGTTGAATGCCAGGTTGTAACCTGTTTCTGGCGCTGAACTCCAACTTGTAACCTGTTTCTGGCGCTGAACGCCAAACTGCAACATAGAACTGGACTTGAACGCCAGTTTACATCATCTATTTTCGCGGAAAATATGGGCTATTATATATTGATGGAAAGCCCTGGATGTCTACTTTCCAACCCAATTGAGAGCGCGCCAATTGAACTCATGTAGCTCCAAAAACTCTATTCCGAGTGCAGAGAGGTCAGAATCCAACAGCATCAGTAGTCCTTTTTCAGCCTAAATCAGATTTTTGCTCAGCTCCTTCAATTTCAGCCAGAAAATACCTGAAACCACAGAAAAACACACAAACTCATATTAAAGTCCAGAAATATGATTTTTTCCTAAAAACTAATAAAAATATATTAAAAACTAACTAAAACATACTAAAATCTACATGAAATTACCCCCAAAAAGCGTATAAAATATCCGCTCATCAGTGGGCATGAAATTGGAGCACAAATAATAGGCATCTTGTAAGCCTCAAAAACACCAACTGGGTAGCAAGTGTGACGTTAGCCACACTAACTTCAGCATTAACGCCACAATTGTAGCGTTAGTATGGCTAACGGTAGCACTAACATTAGCACCTGGACCTCAACTTGATTCACTTTTCTTTCAAGGACCAAACAACCTCAAGGAAGCAAGCCCACAAGTGTCAACCAATCAATGCCACAAGAAGCATCTAGAATTGGAATTTTCATTTAATTGTAATTTGCTTTTAATTTCATTTTGTAATTTAGGAGAGCCTATATAAAGGCCTTAGGAGAGCCTATAATTTAGGAGAGCTCTCTAACCCAATGAGAAGAGTTAGTTGATCATTGCCCTACCAAAATAGAAAAGAAAGAAAGTGCAGAAAAGTAAAGATGAAGATTAAAACTAACATTGAAACTTCCAAAATCATAAATGAAAAGTACAAAGAAAAGAAAGAGAAGGAAAAGTGTGTGAGGGGAGGGAGTCCGAAGACCCCTCTTCAATCCCCAATTCCAAAATCCCCGTCCAGCTCCGAATGTAAAAACTAAGGCCTTTATATAGGCTCTCCTAAATTACAAAATGAAATTAAAAGCAAATTACAATTAAATGAAAATTCCTATTCTAGATGCTTTTTGTGGCCTTGATTGGTTGACAATTGTGGGCTTACTTGCTTGAGCTTTGAAGTGAACTTGAGAGAGAAGTGAATCAAGTTGAGGTCCAGATGCTTAGCGTTAGTGTTGCCGTTAGCCACACTAACGCTACAAGTGTGGCGTTAGTGCTGAAGTTATTGTGGCTAACGTTACACTTGCTACCCAGTTGGTGTTTTTGGGGCTTAAAAGATGCCTCTTGTTTGTGCTCCAATTTCATGCCCATTATAGACTATTATATATCTTTGGAAAGCTCTAAATGTCAGATTTCTAACGCAACTAGAATCACCTCAATTGGACCTCTGTAACTCAAGTTATGCTCCTTTGAAGTGGACAAGGTCGCTGGCATAGTCGCTAGCATTACTGGAAAAAGTGAGTCACAATAACGTTAGCGATCAGGGGCTTAATATTGCCGGGTTCTGGAGCTCAAACTTAATGTCCACCCAGTACTATTATATTTTTGGAAAGCCCTAGATGTCTACTTTCCAACCCTTTTGGAAGCGCATCATTTGGAGCTCTACAGCTCGAGTTACATTTCTTGGAAAATGAATAGGTCAGCTCGCCTTACTACAGGTTGATACCATGTTCATCTTTGCACTTTTGGGGCAGGTTTTCTCCCTCAAATTCAGTGTCCATCATGTAGTGCTATATATTCTTGGAAAGCTCTAGAATCCTACTTTCCAATGCCACTAGAATCACCTCATTTGGAGCTTTGTGGCTCAAGTTATTCTTGTTTGAAGAAGGCATGGTCAGGCTGCCGGGTGAGATTTTGCCCACGTTAGTGTCGACGTTAGTGTAACTAATGTGGCCATTAACGTGGGTCTTTCTTTGCTTCGCAAATGTTAGTGGTGATTACCTTTTCCACTAACGTTGGCATTTTCCTTTCCTTCCACGTTAGTTCCCACGTTAATGTAACTAACGTGAAAGCTAACGTGGGTGTTCTAGCCTTCGCAAATTTTAGTGGCGTTCACTTTTTCCACTAACGTTGGCATTTTCCTTTCCTTCCACGTTATTTTCCGCGTTAATGTAACTAACGTGGAGACTAACGTGGGTCTTCTTGCCCTTCGCTAATGTTAGTGGTGTTTACTTTTACCACTAACGTTCCATGCTCTCCTTTTTCAAAGTTAATGCCACTAAATTTCTCACTAACGTTGGGGCTTCTCTTTTCTTCCACGTTAATGGCCACGTTGGTAGCACTAACTAGCCACTAACGTGGCTCTTCTCTGCTTCTTGTTACCTGAAATCAATCAAACAAAGTGCATCAAAGTCTTGCTCTTAATCATTGGATCATGCATCATCCAATTTATCATTCAATTCATGCATAATTCTCATGAAATCATTCAAAATTCACAATGTTTACTTGAATCATGGTATGATTGCATTTTCAACCAAATACTTGCTTATTTCCTAAGAAAATGCATGAAACCAACCTAAAGCATACAAAAAATGGCTAGTAAAACTAGCCAAGATGTCCTAGCATCAAGAGCTCTATTGCATTTAATGGATCAATTGTAGTTTTTATTCTTCTTCTTCTTTTATTTCTCTTGATTTTACTAGAGAGGTTTCGATCTTCATCTAATTGGGTAATTGTCTCGGAAGAGAAATTGCTCATACTTGGATTTCCTCTGAACCTTGGAAGAGGAATGAGGAAATCATGCTAGAAATGCTCTCTCACTTTGGATTAGGTTGGGGGTTGGATGGATATTGAGACATTTAATCCTACCAATACTTTGATCTATGAATGTGTGTGGTATAATCAGTGACCAAACTTTATCTCTTTCCATGAGCAATTAAATCAAGGAGTTGGGAAATTGTTCAAGCTTAGAGATATTGGATTGCCAAGGAATTGGGATCCAATCACTTAAGATTGCCAAGGAGATCAATGAATGCATTGATTGAGGAAGAGATGAGAATGAACTTGATCCGGAGGATTGCAATATCTCTTGATCCCAATGTTCATTTTATTTTTAGTTCTTACATTTACTTTTCTTGCCATTTTATTTTTCTGCATTTTATTGCTTTCTTTACTTTTGTGCCATTTACATTTCCTTGTTACTTATTACTCCTTAATGATTCGTCTAACTAGGAAAATCAATTAACCATTGATTGCTTAATCCGTTAATCCTTGTGGATTCGACCTCACTCTATTGTGAGTTTTTACTTGACGACAATTCGGTATACTTGCCAAAGGGAAATTTGTTGAGAGACAAGTTTTTGGGCATCAGGCAGGCCAGACCTCTTTCCAGGGATTTACTTATAACTTCGGTTATTGCGACTGGTCTGACTTCTTTACGTCGGCCAGTCTTTAAGTTATTTTATAGCAATCCATTTTATTAGGACCTCATCAGGTCCTTTCTATGGATCACTTTCTATAACTTCTTACATTCTTCTGTCTTCATCTTTGCCGATTTGTAGAGATTTGGTTTAACCCTCGTTTGGTCGACCTTTTAATGAATTTTGTTTTCATCTTTGGTCTTTATCGTGATCGCGTAGTGAGTTTGATTTCCACTTTCTGCCAATCTGTAGCTTTATAATCGAACGATGAATGTTTCAGATTAATGCGACTTGAGCATTTGTAGAAGATCTAAATAGATTTTCTTCAAAAGAAAATGCAAATATATACATGCGGGTGGTTAATCCTCTAAGTTGAGTGATTTGTAGGTCTTGGCTTGGCGCCTCATTAAAAAACTTTTTCAGGAAAAAGAGTGCGCCTTATCCTAAGATCCTTTATCATCCCTAACTATAATACCTTCTTAAATTGCAGGCGTGCCATGTCCTAGGAAGCTCTCGCCCATCGAGTTCGGACAGTCTATAGTAGCCCTTTCCAAGTATTTCTATGACTCGGTAAGGTCCTTTCCAGTTTGCTGCCAGCTTTCCTTCTCTTGGTCGAGTTGTTCCGATATCATTTCGGATTAGGATGAGGTCGTTCTCAGCAAAAACTCGCTGTACTACCTTTTGATTGTATCTCACAGCCATTCGTCGTTTTAATACTTCTTCCCTAATCCGAGCTCTTTCTCGGACTTTTGGAAGTAGGTCGAGTTCTTCCCTTTGAAGTTGGGAGTTGGCTTCTTCACTATACTGAATCACTCTAGGCGACCTTTCTTCAATCTCCATTGGGATCATTGCCTCTATTCCGTACGCTAATCGGAAGGGTGATTCCTTTGTGGTAGAATGTGGCATTGTTCGATATGCCCATAGGACTTGTGGGAGCTTCTCGGCCCAAGCTCCCTTTGCATCCTGTAATCTCCGTTTCAGCCCAGCCAGTATGACTTTGTTGGCAGCTTCGGCTTGTCCATTGGCTTGGGGATGTTCTACGGAAGTGAATTGTTGTTTTATATTCAAGTCGGCCGCTAGTTTTCTGAAGCCTGCATCTATGAAATGGGTACCATTGTCGATGGTGATGGAGTATGGTACCCCGAACCTCGTGACAATGTTCCTATATAGGAATTTTTTACTTCTTTGAGTAGTGGCATTAGCTAGGGGTTCTGCCTTGATCCACTTTGTGAAGTAGTCTATCCCACTATAAAGAATTTAACTTGTCCGGATCCCTGAGAGAAGGGTCCGAGAAGGTCGAGTCCCCATTTTGCGAATGGCCAAGGTGAGGTCACGCTAATGAGCACCTCTGGTGGGGCGATTTGAAAGTTGTCATGTTTCTGACATGATGGACATGTCTTTACAAACTTTGTGGCTTCCTTTTGTAGAGTTGGCCAATAAAACCCTGCCCGAAGTACTTTTTTGGTAAGTGCTTGCGCTCCGAGGTGATTGGCACAAATGCCACTGTGTACTTCTTCTAGAACTTCCTTTGTGTTATAAGTCGGTACGCATTTTAACAATGGTATTGAAATCCCTCTTTTGTATAGAGTATTGTTTATGATAGTGCAGTATTGTGCCTCCCGTTTCAACCTCTTTGCCTCCTTTTCCACTGTGGAGAGTGCTTCTATTTTGAGGTAGTTAATTATAGGAGTCATCCATCCTTGATCCTGACCTGTTATGGCCAGGACTTTTTCTTCTTCTGAGATTGATGGATTCTTTAGAATTTCTTGGATGAGGCTTCTATTGATGTCCCTTGGTTTGGTGCTGGCTAGTTTTGAGAGTGTGTCATCTCGGGTATTCTGTTCTCGGGGTATGTGACGGACCTCATATTCTCCGAGTTGTCCGAGCTGTTCCCTGGTTTTGTCCAAGTACCTTTTCATGGTGGGATCTTTGGCTTGGTAGCTTCCTACTATTTGTGAAGTGACTACGTGTGAATCGCTGAAGATGATAAGCTTTTGAGCTCCAACCTCCCTAGCCAGCTTCAAACCAGCTAGTAGTGCCTCATATTCCGCTTGGTTGTTTGAGGCAGGGAACCCGAATTTGAGGGAGAGTTCGATTTGGGTTCCTTGGTCACTTTCAATTATCACATCCGCGCTGCTTCCAGTAGAGATTCCATTCTGTTGGGATTTCCAGTGTGTCTGTAAATTATACAATGAAGTCGGCCAGGTATTGTGATTTGATGGCCGTCTGAGCTTCGTATTGAAGATCAAATTCGGACAACTCGACTGCCCATTGCAAGATTCTGCCCGCCAGGTCTGTTTTCTGTAATATTCCTTTTATGGGCTGGTTGGTCCGAACCCTAATGGTGTGGGCTTGGAAGTATGGACGAACTCACCGAGATGTTAGTATGAGAGCGTAGGCAAACTTTTCTATTTTTCGGTAGTTCAGCTCGGATCCTTGTAATGCTTTACTGATGAAGTACACGGGTTGTTGCCCCCTATCGTCTTCTCGGACTAGTGCTGAGGCTACTGCCTGACTTCCTACCCCGAGGTACAATATGAGTGATTCTTCTTCCCGTGGCCGAGTTAGGATGGGTGGCTGTCCCAAGAACTTTTTGAAATCTTGGAAGGCTTGCTCGCACACTGTTGTCCATTCAAACTTCTTTCCCTTCCTTAAAGTGGCGTAAAATAGAAGAGATCTTATTGCCGATCCGGCTAGAAATCTGGACAAAGCTGCCAACCTCCCGTTGAGTTGTTGTACTTCTTTGACATAAGTCGGACTCTTCATGTCGAGTATGGCCCGAAATTTATCCGGGTTTGCCTCGATTCCTCTCTGTGTGAGCATAAAACCCAAGAATTTGCCAGCTTCTACTGTGAAGGTGCATTTTGCAGGATTGAGTTGCACACCATGCCGTCTTATAGTGTCGAATACTTGGGTCAGATTGGACAACAGCATCTCTTCATTTTGTGTCTTTATTAGCATGTCGTCCACGTAGACTTCCATAATTTTTCCGATGTGATCCAAAAAGACCTTATTCATTAATCTCTGATAAGTAGCTCCCGTATTTTTAAGACTGAAAGACATGACGATGTAGCAGTAGTTTGCCTTTGGGGTTAGGAATGAAGTTTTTTCTTGGTCGGGTGGATGCATTGGAATGTGATTGTATCCCGAGTATGCGTCCATAAACGAGAGGTATTTATATCCGGAGGAGGCATCTACCAGAGCGTCGATACTTGGGAGTGGATAAGGATCTTTTGGGCAGGCTTTGTTGAGATCAGTGTAATCGGTGCACATTCGCCACTTCCCGTTTGATTATTTCACCACGACGACGTTAGCCAGCCATAGTGGGTATTTGACTTCTCTTATGAACCCTGCCTTTAGTAGAGCTTGTACCTGCTCTTCCACAGCTTGGGAGTGTTCTGGTCCGAGCTTTTTATGCCTCTGTTGTACTGGCCGAGATCTTGGGTAGACTGATAGCTTGTGGCACATTAGCTTGGGGTCTATGCCTAGCATGTCTGTGGCCTTCCATGCAAAGAGATCGACGTTGTCTCGCAAGAACTGTATCAGTGATTCTTTTATGTCTCCTTTTAGGATTGTACCGATATTTGTTGTTTGGTCCAGGGTGTTCCTGATCTGGACTTTTTCTATTCCACCTTCGGGTTGTGGGCGGAGTTCTTCCCGTCTTTGCACTCCACCAAGCTCGATTGTGAGAAATTTTTCTCCTCTCTCTCTAAGGTTTAAGCTTTCATGGAAACAGCGGCGCGCCGTCTTCTGGTCTGCTTTTATTGTAGCTATCCCTTCTGCGGTTGGGAATTTCATGCATAGATGTGGAGTCGAGACTATTGCGCTGAGCTGATTCAATATCGTCCGGCCTATTAAGGCGTTATAGGCTGAACTTACGTCGACCACGATGTAATCTATCTTGAGTGTTCTTAACTGGTTTCCTTTTCTGAAGGTTGTGTGTAGCGAGATTGATAAACCACTATTTTATGGTTTATATTGTGTTTTACTGAGTGGTTTTATCAAGCTTTTCACCCACTTATTCATGTGATTTGCATGTATTTACAATTCCTTCCTAAAAATATCCTATGATTAATAACTTGCTTCCTAAGGACCTTTTTGTTGTATATTTTTATCTTCCTTCGTACCATTCGATGCCGTGATCTGTATGTTAAGTGTCTCAAGCTTCATAGGGCATGAATGGCATAAGGAATGAAGAGGAAGCATGCAAAAATGGAAGGAACACAAGGAATTGAGGAGATGACCAGCGAGAAGTCACGCGGTCGCATGGCTCACGCGACCGCGCGAAATAGAAGGGATTACCGTGACGCGCTCGCGTGCCTGACGCGACCGCGCGGATTGAAAGCTGCACGAACGACGCGAAAGCGTGGACGATGCGCACGCGTGGTACAAGAAATGTTGAGTGACGCGAACGCGTGGACGACGTGGACGCGTTACGTACGCGATCGGCAGAATTACAAAAGTTGCTGGCAAGATTCTGGGCCGTATTTCAACCCAGATTTCGGCCCAGAAACACAGATTAAAGTCAGGGAACATGCAGAGACTCAAGACGCTTTCAGAATTCAATGTTAGGTTTTAGATGTAGTTTTTAGAGAGAGAGGTTCTCTCCTCTCTCTTAGGATTAGGATTAGGATTTTTAGAAATTAGGAATATTTCTTCTTCATCTCAGGTTCAATGTTCTTATTTATTTATTTTCTCTTTTATTTGTTTAATGACCATTCATGTTATGATTTTCTTTGGTTAATATAATTTGAGGTATTTTTAGATCTATGATTTGTTTCTTTTATTTATGATATAAATAATTTAGATTTTTCTACCTTTTGGCTCTGGTTGATTGATTGGTGACTCTTGAGTTATCAAACTCATTGTTTACCGAAAATTGGAAATCTTCAAGAATTAATTCGAGTTCCACTAACTCTAGCCTTTCCCAAGGAAAGACTAGGACTTGAGGAATTAAAATTAATTCATCCACTTAACTTACCTTCATAGTTAGAGGTTGACTAGGACTTCCAGTTCTCATATCTTACCAAGAGTTTTACTAGTTATTATTTTGACGACTTGTTATTTTACATTACTTGTTCAACCCTTTTGAAAACCCTAAAATATACCTTTGCATAACCAATAATAAGAACATACCTCCCTGCAATTCCTTGAGAAGACGACCCGAGGTTTAAATACTTCGGTTATCAATTTTAAAGGGGTTTGTTACTTGTGACAACCAAAACGTTTGTAAGAAGGGACTTTTGTTGGTTTAGGAACTATATCTACAACATGATTATTTTTATAAAATTCTTTACTAGCAAAAATCCTCTCTTCAAAATGGCGCCGTTGCCGGGGAATTGCAAACGTGTGCCTTATTATTGGTTATTGTAAATATTTTTTTTCAAAAAAAAAATTTCAGATTTTTATTTTAAAAAAGTTTTTATCTTATCTTATCTTATTTTTCAAAGTTCAAAATTTTTTTTCAAAAATTATATCTTTTTCAAAATATGTTCTTTTTGTTAGTTTTTATTTTTATTTTCTTCTACTACTATGAACTCTCACCCTTTTGGCTATGAGTCTGGTTACAACTATGTTGCAGGAAGAGGAAGCTATAACAGGAATATGCATCAAGGTCAAAGCAATCAAAGATGGATGGAGCCAAGAGGATCTGATCAACCCTTTAGGGAACAACACCTTCCAGGATATCATGGACAAAGACCATTCTACAATGCATACCAAGATGATAGGTATGGTGGACCTCCTTGTAGTTACCAACAAGCCCCATCATATGCCAATGAACCACCTCCTCAACATAGCTTTGAACCACTACACTCACAAGCCCCTTTCCACCATTCAACTCCAAATGACCCCAATCCTTATTCACCACACCAACCACCATATGAACCATACCCAGAACCACCACCTCAATATACACCATCTCCTTATCATTATCAAGATGAACCACCTTCCTACCATGAACCATTTCTCCCAACAAATGAACCCTCCTATCCACCCCAAACCTCCATGGAGAAAGCATTTGCCGATCTAAACTCTACTATACAAGCTCTCGCCGCACAAATCGGACCACCAAATACCTTCAACAATCAACCCTCAAGCTCTAATGCACTTCCATCTCAACCACATAATGATCCACCCATACCATCACCACCATCCATGGAAGAGCACCAACATCCATCAATCCAAGAGCAACATGATCCCACTGATACAATTGACATGGAACAAGAGAGAGAGGATCATCTTCACGAATCTATACTTCATAAGGAGCTAGAGGAGGAACTAAAGGCGAAGGTAGTAGAGACCCTTGAAGTTGATAGCACGGTCGAAGAACTAGTGAAGGACGACAACGAGGAGGATTTTGTACTTGAAGGTGAAGAAATAGTTAAACAGGAAATCATCAAGGATGAATACGATTTCATACTTAAACACCTGGATCAAGCAATAAATCGATTACCTTTCCGATGTTCGGAGATTCAAGGAACCCCCAAGGCTTCATGTGGAGAATCTACTAAAGAACGTAGCAGGAAGGAGAAGTCAGGCACTCCGGTGGATAGTGAGCAGCATGATTTGGTATTGGAACAAGTGGAGGAAGCCGGAATTATTGAAGAAGAAGAGGAGGCAGTGGTTAAAGACTTAGGAGATGCTGAACCTCCCTGGGAAAGTCAAGTTATAGAGCCTCCTTCAAAGACGTTTGAAACTGATGTTGAGGAGGGTGTACAACCTCCAAAGCATATCATGGTTGAAGACTTTGAAGGAGATGATCAAGAGATGGATTCAATCATTAATGAATTCTTATCTACATTTGAATCCTCCCCCATTGGACTTGATATGGAGACTAAGGAAGAAGAAGCACAACCTCCCATGCCCTTGGTGAGCAATGAAGAAGAGACTGAATTGGAAGAAAGCTACCAAGAGGAAGAGGTTGATATTGAAGAAATTTGCAAAGAGGTGGTAGTTGTCAAAGAAGAACACAAAGGAGTGGAGCCTGCAAGTTCATTAGAAACCACTCCCCCTAAGTTGCCATCATCCTTCACAACATTCAAGTGGGTAAAATTTATATCCCTTAGCTTTCTAATTCCACTTGAATATGGGCTACTGGAGACGGATGGTCAACTTAGAGTTCTCGGTGGTATCAAGAGTAAGAGGAAGATGGTTAGTGGTAAGAGTTGTCCTGCAAGGTTCAACATGGTTGTATGCTCAAAATTTAAACGCAAAGGTTGGTGTAAAGCTCAACTGAATGGGTCTAGGAAGTTGTTTGGCCGCTTCAGTGAGAATTCAGATTGCCTGCCACCCGGTTGGAACCCTAAGGATCAACAAGAAGACGGGTGCAAAAGCAAGGTTTGCGACCCCAGAATTTATTGTGGCAATCAACGCTCTTGGGGCCTTGTCAATTGCTTTAACTTACTTGAAGGCTTTCTGCGCCTAGTTTGGGACCTCGGAGGATACTGGAACTCCAAACATTGGTGGAGATTTCTGGATGAGTTCAAGCACAAGCCGCCATAACAGGAAGCTCCTCAAATGTCCAACTTAAGGACTTTAACTAAAAGTGCTAGGTGGGAGACAACCCACCATGGTATGATCGTTCCTTTTTCAATTTTAATTTTATTTAGTTTTGTTTGTTTATGAGTTTTATTTTATTTTATTGAACCTGGAATCATGCATAGCATTCACATTAAGCATTGCATTCTGCATACTGCATTAAAAAAAAGTAGAAGACGCACGCGACGCGACAGCGTCGCTGACTCGTCCGCGTTGCATGTGCATTGCGAAGAAAATAAATTGAACAGAGAGTCACGCAGGAGTGTGGCTGGAGGCGTGTCTTTGGCATAAATCATCCCACGCGACCGCGTCATGTGGGAAAACACCTCCCACGCGTCCGCGTCACTCACGCGAACACGTGCCCTGTAAATCGACGTAAAAAGGATGCACGACCGAAAGTTGTGCTGGAGTGGTGCTGGATTGGTGCTGAACGCACAAGCCCTACCATGCGGACGCATGGCTGACGCGTACGCGTCACATCCATATAATGGCCACTCACGCGATCGCGTCGACCACGCGACCGCGTCACCCTGGAATTTAGCAATAATGAATTTTTGAGCAGAGAGTTGTGCGAGCGCAAGGCTGCCCTCGTGCCAGTAGCACAAAATGCATCACGCGTCCACGTGACAGACGCGACCGCGTCGCTTAATTTAACCGCAAGTCGCGCGACCGCGTCCCCCACGCGTCCGTGTCGCTTGCGTCGCACAGCTTATCTAAATAAGCCAAATATCTCATCTTTTCTTCCCCAAATCTAAATCTTTTCTTTCCCTTCTTATTTCTTTCTGCCTTACTTTCTTTTTCTTTTAATTGGTGTTGGAAATTTATTTGGATCATTATTTTCTATATTTTGCTGTGGATTAATTAGGAATTGTTTGACAATTATTAATTATTTTTAGGGTCACTTGCATGTTCAAAATTCAATACTTTTGTTCATACCCTGACCGGGCTCCTCCAACTCGGCAAAACCGTGAAAGGTCCGACCTTGTCCTAAGGCCCACGCCTAGAGGTCGGACCTCGGACAATAAAGCAAAGAAGGCCCATCAAAAGGAACGCAGCCCAAAACCTAAAGGCCGAAAAGGCCTAGAAGAGGCGGTTCCGCAAAGATAGGGATAAAACTCCCAAAAGATAAGATAAGATAAGAATATCTTATCCAGGGAAGATCACGGCCAACTACTATAAATACACTGGAGCACCCAGGTATGGCATTCATTCCACATTCTACACATATCTGCTTGGACCCATGCTAACTTAAGCATCGGAGTGTCATTGCAGGTACAACCACCAACCACTCTACATATCAAGCTCGGGTCCCTGACCCTCACCTCGGGCCTCTCCAGACGACCGAGCTATACGTTTCAGGTAACCCTCGGAACATTGGCGCCGTTGCCGGGGAACCTGGAAGTCATCCCTCTACCATGGCGGACGACCCTCACAACAATGACCGCGCTGCATCTGAACAAGAGGACGAAATTGACACCGGAGAACGACCGGACAGCCCTCTATCACCACGCACTCCAGGAGGAAACAAACAGAATCGCCCAAAGACATCACTCCCAAACAAAGATCCGCAAAATTCCGAAAAAGAGAAGAGCTCGGAAATTCTAGAAACAGTCCGGGCCCAACAACACCGGCTGAAACAACTCGAAGAGGACATAAAGAAGCAGAAAGAAACTGAACAAGATCTGAGAAGGGAGGCTCGCAAGCGCAGAGAATTAGAAGAAAAACTACGGAAAGTAGAGGCCAACCTGAAAGGCCGGACAGAGCGCGGCACCACCCCCGAAGGCAACCATGATCCCTTCACGCAAGAGATCATGAAGGAAAAGGTACCACGAAACTTCAAACCACCCGATATGGATCTCTACGACGGCACCACCGATCCAAGTCACCACCTCAGCAACTTCAGAAGCAGAATGTACCTAGTCGACGCCTCCGACGCGATTCGATGCAAAGCCTTCCCCACCACTCTCACCAAGTCAGCCATGAAGTGGTTCGACAACCTGCCACCAAGATCAATCACCAGCTTCGAAGACCTAACCAAAAAATTCCTAACAAGATTCTCTATTCAAAAGGACAAGACAAAACATGCCCCCAGTCTACTCGGGATCAAGCAAGGTAACCAAGAAACTCTCCGAGAATACATGGAGCGATTCAACAAAGCCTGCCTGGACATACAACACTTACCCACTGAAGCGGCTATCATGGGACTAGCAAACGGCCTAAAAGAGGGACCGTTTAGCCAATCCCTGTCCAAGCGCTACCCGACCTCCCTATACGAGGTGCAGGAGCGGGCAGAAAAATATATCAACATGGAGGAAACCTCCCAACTAAGAGACTCTTCTAGGAAGGAATCAACCTACCCACTCCGAGATCGGGATCGGGAACAAAAGAAAAAAGAAGACCCCAACTCGGACAAGCCACGGAAGTACCACAACTACACCCCCCTCCGAGTCTCCCTGGTAGACGTCTACAGAGAAGTATGCCACACCGAAAAGATCCCACCGCCCCGACCGCTAAAACACAAGAGAGCGGGAAGAGATCGGTCCGAATACTGTGAATATCACAAGCTCTACGGTCATTCTACTAACGACTGCTACGACCTAAAAAACGTCATAGAAAAGCTGGCCAGAGAAGGAAAACTCGACAGATACATAGCAGAGAAAGGAGAAGAGACCAGGAAGAGAAGGCGGGGAGATAACGAAGGTCGGGCCGAACAAACCTCGCGAACCCCTGAAAGGCACGTTCACATGATAAATGGAGGTTTTGCAGGCGGAGGAACATCCAGATCCTCGCGAAAAAGACACCTCAAAGAAGTCCATCATGTCCGAGAAGACAGCCCCCTGCCCGAGTTACCTACTATCTCATTTACCCGAGAAGATGCTCAAGGGATAGTCCCCGAGCACGACGATCCAATGGTAATCACCATTATCCTAGCAAACGCCAACTTACATCGAACCCTGATTGACCAGGGAAGCTCAGCAGATATCCTGTTCAAAACGGCATTCGACAAGCTCGGACTTGAAGAAAAAGAACTAAAGGCCTATCCCACCGACCTATTTGGGCTAGGGGATACCCCGATCCATCCCTTAGGATACATCCCGCTACACACTACCTTCGGAAGAGGCGAGCAATCTAAAACATTAAGCATCAACTACATTATAGTCGACGTCACGTCGGCATACAATGCCCTCATTGGGCGACCAACCCTAAACAGACTGGCAACTATAGTCTCAACCCCACACCTCTGTATGAAGTTCCCTACCGCAAAAGGAATCGCTACCCTAAAAGGCGACCAAAAACTAGGGCGGCGATGCTACAACGAAAGCCTGAGCCTAAAAGGGAAGGAGGTCAACACGATAGAACTCGGACGAGTGCAGTCCCGAGAAGATCTTCGACCACAACCAGAAGGAGAAACCGAAAAAGTCCAGATTGGGAACACACCTGAAAAAATAACAAACATAGGAGCGAACCTCAGAACGGACCTAAAAGAGGAACTCATAACCCTCTTAAAGGAGAATTCCGACCTCTTCGCCTGGAAAGCTTCCGACATGCCAGGCATAAGCCCCGACCTGATGTGCCACAAGCTATCAGTTTACCCGGGATCCCGACCTGTCCAACAAAGACGCCGGAAGCTCGGACCCGAGCGCATGCAAGCGATAGAAGAACAAGTACAAGCACTACTAGATGCAGGGTTCATTAGGGAAGTAAAATACCCCCTATGGCTTGCAAACGTGGTCCTGGTAAAAAAGCCCAACGGAAAATGGAGGATGTGCGTCGATTACACAGACCTCAACAAAGCCTGCCCCAAAGACCCATATCCACTACCAAACATCGACGCCTTAGTAGACGCAGCCTCAGGCTACAGATATCTCTCCTTCATGGACGCATACTCGGGATACAATCAAATCCCGATGTACGGACCCGACCAAGAAAAGACCTCGTTCATAACCCCAAGGGCAAACTACTGCTACGTAGTAATGCCCTTCGGGCTGAAGAACGCAGGGGCAACCTACCAGAGGCTAATGAACAAAGTGTTCTCAGAGCACATCGGACTACAGCTAGAGGTGTACGTCGACGACATGCTGGTAAAGACACAAGAAAACAGAAACTTGCTGACCGACCTCGCCAGCGTCTTCGGCACCCTCAGAAAACACAACATGAGACTTAACCCGACAAAGTGCACCTTCGCCGCAGAAGCCGGAAAATTTTTAGGCTTCATGCTGACTCAAAGGGGCATCGAAGCGAACCCGGATAAATGCCAAGCAATACTCAATATGAAGAGCCCGACGTGTGTCAAAGAAGTACAACAACTGAATGGAAGGCTAGCCGCCTTATCAAGATTCTTGGCAGGATCAGCGATAAAATCACTACCTCTCTACTCGCTCCTAAAGAAAGGGAAACCCTTCTCATGGACCTCGGAGTGCGAAAAAGCATTCCAAGAATTCAAGGAATTCCTCGGGCAGCCACCAATCCTAACCCGACCTTTAAAAGGAGAAGAACTCGTACTATACCTCTCGGTTGGAAATCGAGCAGTCGCCTCAGCGTTAATACGCGAAAATGATCAAGGACAACACCCCATATACTTTGTAAGCAAGGCACTACAAGGGGCCGAATTAAACTATCAGAAGATAGAAAAATTCGCCTACGCCCTAGTGTTTACAGCTCGGAGGCTCCGTCCCTACTTTCAAGCCCACACCATCAAAGTCCGGACAAACCAACCCATGAGACACATCCTGCAAAAAACGGACCTAGCAGGACGAATACTACAATGGGCGGTAGAACTGTCCGAGTTCGACCTCCACTATGAAGCCCGGACTGCCATAAAATCTCAGTATCTAGCCGACTTCATCGCAGAATACACTGAGACCCCTGGAACCCCACTCTCATGGAACCTGTATGTCGACGGGTCCTCAAACAAAACAGGAAGCGGAGCCGGGGTTATACTCGAAAGCGACCAAGGAACGCGGATAGAACTATCCCTAAAATTCGAGTTCCAGGCTTCGAACAACCAAGCCGAATACGAGGCCCTACTAGCAGGTCTAAAGCTAGCCGAAGAGGTCGGAGCCCAGAGAATCACGATCTTCAGCGACTCCCAGGTCGTCACGTCACAAGTAAATGGAAGCTACCAGGCCAAAGATCCAACTTTGAAAAAATACCTGGACCAAACACAGGCACAATTACGCCACTTTTCAGAAATACAGATCCAGCACATACCTCGGGAACAAAACGCCCGGGCAAACGCCCTCTCAAAACTCGCCAGCACCAAGCCCGGAGGTAACAACAGAAGTCTCCTCCAGGAAACCTTACAATCTCCCTCTGTGATAAGAGAGGAAGAAACGCTAAATATATCCAACCAAAAGCAAGGATGGATGACCCCCATACTCAACTACCTGAAGTCGGGAACTCTCCCCACCGAAAGAAAGGAAGCTAAAAGACTCACGAAAGACGCCCAGAATTATACACTAATTCACGACGTATTATACAGAAGAGGATTTTCAAACCCCCTCCTTAGGTGCGTCCCGACCTCAGAAACAAAGGGCGTCCTCGAAAAAATCCACGGAGGCATGTGTGGGAACCATCTCGGAGCTCGGGCATTATCCAAAAAACTAGTCCGAGCCGGATTCTACTGGCCGACCTTGCAAAGAGACGCAACGGAATTTGTGAAAATATGCCCCCCTGCCAAAAACACGCCAATTTTCACAAGGCACCACCCGAAGACCTTATCAGCATCACCGCACCATGGCCCTTCGCAAAATGGGGACTTGACCTACTCGGCCCGTTTCCCCAAGGACCGGGGCAAGTCAAATACCTCATAGTAGGAGTCGACTACTTCACAAAGTGGATCGAAGCTGAACCCTTAGCCACCATTACGGCTCAGAAAAGTCGCAAATTCCTATACAAAAATATTGTCACAAGGTTCGGAGTCCCCTACTCCATCACAACAGACAATGGAACACAGTTCACGGACACAAGTTTTCAGAACTTGGTGGCCGAACTAAAAATCAAACAGCAATTCACCTCAGTCGAGCACCCACAAGCCAATGGACAAGCAGAGGCTGCAAATAAAGTCATCTTGGCCGGGTTAAAACGGAGACTCCAAGAGGCCAAAGGGGCATGGGCCGAAGAGCTCCCCCAGGTGCTATGGGCATATCGGACAACTCCACACTCTACAACGGGAGAATCGCCATTCCGACTAGCTTATGGGATGGAGGCAATGATTCCTATCGAAATAGATGAAGGGTCACCCAGAGTCATCTTCTACAACGAAGAAGGTAACCCGCAGGCACAAAAGGAAGAACTCGACCTCCTCCCCGAGGTCCGAGAAAGGGCCCAGATCCGAGAAGAAGCCTTAAAACGGCGAACGGCCCTCAGATACAATCAGAAGGTAATAAAACGAAGCTTCTCCACTCACGACCTAATTCTAATCCGAAATGACATCGGAACACAAAAGTCGGGAGAAGGAAAGCTAGCCGCAAACTGGAAAGGACCCTACAAAGTAACAGAAGTCTTAGGAACAGGCTATTACAAGATATCCGACCTAGAAGGCAATGAGCTGCCCAGGGCCTGGCACGCCTGTAATCTAAGACGGTACTACAGCTAGAAAAATTTGACCCGAGGTGTACTCTCTTTCTGCGGAGAAGATCGGGCAGAAGCCTCCCCAGCCTCGATATTTCGAGCAGCCACAGACTTCTTCGTCCGACGAAGGAACTTCATGGAATCCGCCTGAGAAGACATCTCTGCAGAAATAAAAAGAAAAGGATTACCACAACAGAAATTCCACCAAAAACAAGCAAAACCAAAATACTAAAAAAGAAGAATCTCGGAGAGGTCGGGAAACTACCTAACTCGGAACGGAGAAGGCTTGGATCTCCCAACATTTTCTTCGTGTCCAAGTGAGGTGCCCGACCCCATAAACTGCTCACCACACCCACAAAAGCCTGCTCAACCTCATCTAGACTCTCAAAAGTATACTTAGCAGACACTACATTCTCCTGCCAACAAAGAGGAAAAGAAGGCTCCCCACTCTCATCCAGAAAGAAAGGTCGGACGTCTCCAGTAGCCCGGACCTTGAAATAAAAGTTCTTGAAATCATGAAAGGACTCATCATAAAGGGTACAAAACTTCCTTCCCTGGTTAGCCCTAAAAGAGACCCAAGACACCTTCCCTCCACCCGACCCCGGCTTCGTCAACACAAATAAGTAGGAAAAAAGAGAAATAGAGGGAGCGACGCCCAAAAACTGACACAAAAGTTGAAACAGCTTTAAAAACGCCCAAGAATTTGGATGGAGCTGCGTAGGGGCAAGGTTACAAGACCACAACACCTCGGACTCCAGGTCGGTAAAAGGAAGTCGGACACTCAGCTTAGAGAAAAAACAATCATAAGCATAAAAGAAGAGCTTCTCGGAACTATCTAAAGGCGGGAAGCAAACTCTCTCCTCGGAATCCGGGGCTACTAGTTCATAATCCCTCTCAGACTCTCTATTCTCACATATGCTACAGTGCCTACGGAACCTAGCCAAATATTCAGAATCTACCACAGAAGGGACTTTTAGAGGAAGAGGGTCTACCCAACCAAGACCACTTGGAATCTTGGTCGACATCGCTTGAAGAACCTTTCGAGACATAAAACTCTTACCTACAAAGAAGAAATACAAACAGCAAGCAAAAATCACATAAAGCAGACAGCGAAAACCCGTTCAGCCAAACAAGAAACAAAAACCCAACAAAAGAAAATGCGGCAACCCGGAACAAAGTACCAGAAAAACAAAAAGAGCCCCCCCATATACAAACAAAGCAATGGCGGCGCCTCTTTTCGGGGCAACTCAGGCATAAAGAAAAAGAAACAAACAAGAGCCACACAAAGAACAGAAGCATATGATCACAAGAAAATAGAAACAGGGGAACAAACCTGGAAGAAAGAAAACGAAGGCGAAGAGCTCCGAAGCAAGGAGAACGAAACGGCGGCGCAGAGGAAACCCCGGAAAGACACACGGAAAGATTCGGGGAAGAAGAACTAAGAGAGAGAAGAAGCAGTGCTCGAAAAAGGAGACGGCGAAACTTAGAAAAACAGGAAGGGAACAGAATAAACGAAGAAAAAGGAAGGGAGCAAATAAATAATGCCTTCACAGAGCCCGAACGGAAATCGAGGAGAAACGGTAAAAAGCAATAAATGCAGGAACGGCCATTTTTGAATTTTGAAAAACTACTATGCCCGAGCTCGACCTCCAAAAAAGGACGAACTCGGGCAGGGGCACTGTTCATACCCTGACCGGGCTCCTCCAACTCGGCAAAACCGTGAAAGGTCCGACCTTGTCCTAAGGCCCACGCCTAGAGGTCGGACCTCGGACAATAAAGCAAAGAAGGCCCATCAAAAGGAACGCAGCCCAAAACCTAAAGGCCGAAAAGGCCTAGAAGAGGCGGTTCCGCAAAGATAGGGATAAAACTCTCAAAAGATAAGATAAGATAAGAATATCTTATCCAGGGAAGATCACGGCCAACTACTATAAATACACTGGAGCACCCAGGTATGGCATTCATTCCACATTCTACACATATCTGCTTGGACCCATGCTAACTTAAGCATCGGAGTGTCATTGCAGGTACAACCACCAACCACTCTACATATCAAGCTCGGGTCCCTGACCCTCACCTCGGGCCCCTCCAGACGACCGAGCTATACGTTTCAGGTAACCCTCGGAATAACTTTCAATAACATATTTACCATGCATGCTAAGTGTTTTTGTAAAAGCCCGTATGGCATTGTCCACTATTTTAAATTATTCTATTCTACTACTCTAATGCTTGCTTTTCACAAAACCCCTTTTATGTTTTATTAATTAAATATAATTGTTAATACAAACAACTTATTAGTTTGAAAGAGATGATATTCTAACTTGGACATTTAGTTCTTGATCTATGCTACTCATGCCTTTGCCAGCATGCCAATAAACATCTTGCATCTAGTTGTCATTACATGCACTTGCTATATTTTCATTGATGACCTTTTCACATGTAGTCATGACCATGTGTTAACAACATCCTTCTTTACTGTGCATTGATTATCACTTATACTATCCTCTTCCTTGCTCTAACCCTTAGTTTTAAAGTTACTTACTTTTTCCTTTTTCAGGATGGCCATTAAGAAGGGTAAAAAAGAAAGCTACTCCCAAACCACCGGCAAGGAAAGGAACAAAAAGAGCACCAGCTGAGGAACCACATCCACTGCCACCTGCACATCTCTGCATGCACCGAGGACGGTGCAATCTTTAAGTGTGGAGAGGTCGATAACGATCTCCACGGGTTAGTTAGTCCCTTCTTAACACCAATTTTTGTTTTTCATTGTTGCATTTGCATATTTGTTTGATTTTGTGCATATTTTACCACTTGGTTGAAGTAACATTTTCTTTCTCAAGAAAATTTTTATAGTATTTCACTAATTTGAGCAAAACTTCTTGAAAAACTTGTGTGAAGAAATATTATTTTGGAACATAGTTTAGAGCTCGAACACACAAAACCAGTGAGATTTTGAGCCTATTTGATTGGTTGCATTCTATCAACCAATATTTTATTTTTGGTGTGTGTTTTTCTTTCTAAAATTGTGATCTTTATCTTGCTTAATTCTATATTTCTATTATTTGATGTATGCATGCACTTATATGATTGAGGCCTTGTTTCACTGAGCTTACATACCCATATGGCCTTACCTTTTATTATCCTTTGCAAACCTATGTTGAGCCTATTTTACCCCTTGTTCTTTACTTTAGCACATCACTAACTCTAAGCGGAAAACAATAATATCCTTAATTTGAATCCTTGATTAGCTTAGACTAGTGAGAATGCTCATGAATTAAGTATGGGGAAAAGTAGGTTTGGAAACATTTGGTTTGGGAATTGAGTATGTTAGACTTTGTGTGAAAATATGAAAAATGTTAAGAACATGTTTATGCATTCAAAACATTAATCATATGCATTGAGAAGAATAAAAGAAAAAAATGAAAAAAAAAGCAGATAATAAAAGGGGACAAAATGCCCCAAAGTAAGTGTTAGTATCAATGCATATGTACTGAACTCAAATTTAGGATGCATGAATATGTGAAAAACATAGTTACTGGGAAGTTAGATCTTGTATTGTAATTAAATGGATTGTCTTAAGTTAGGTGGAAAGTTTATGTTAATTAAGGATTCAGATTTTAGTCCACTTGGCCAAATACAATCCTACCTTGACCCTAACCCCATTACAACCCTTAAAAGACCTCTTGATTTGTGTATTGGTGAATTAAATTTTTGTTGATTGTTTGATGAAGAGCAAGCTATAGAAAGCAAGATTAGTAGAGAATTGAGAGAATTGACCCTAGACACTTGAGAGCTAGAGTGATATACACTACCAGTAAGGGTTCAGTGCTTAATTCTATGTTCCCTGCTTTCATGAGCTATCTTCTTCTTGCAAGTTATTTGTATTGTATTTTGTGATTTGAATTAGGGAAATCCAGCTCATATTTATTCTTGAAAGATTTACTTACTTTTTCACCAAGTAGGTAGAATCATTTTAACATATAGTTGCATTCACATTCATAGGTTGCATTGCATGAGTCTTGCCTTTTCCTACTCATTTATTTAGTCTCCTTGAGTTTAGCATGAGGACATGCTAATGTTTAAGTGTGGGGAGGTTGATAAACCACTATTTTATGGTTTATATTGTGTTTTATTGAGTGGTTTTATCAAGCTTTTCACCCACTTATTCATGTGATTTGCATGTATTTAAAATTCCTTCCTAAAAATATCCTATGATTAATAACTTGCTTCCTAAGGACCTTTTTGTTGTATATTTTTATCTACCTTTGTATCATTCGATGCCGTGATCTGTATGTTAAGTGTCTCAGGCTTCATAGGGCAGGAATGGCGTAAGGAATGAAGAGGAAGCATGTAAAAATGGAAGGAACACAAGGAATTGAGGAGATGACCAGCGTGAAATAGAAGGGATTACCGTGACGCGCTCGCGTGCCTGACGCGACCGCGCGGATTGGAAGCTGCACGAACGACGCGAAAGCGTGGACAACGCGCACGCGTGGTACGAGAAATGTTGAGTGACGCGAATGCGTGGATGACGTGGACGCCTTACGTGCGCGATCGGCAGAATTACAAAAGTCGCTGGCAAGATTCTGGGCCGTATTTCAACCCAGATTTGGGCCCAGAAACACAGATTAAAGTCAGGGAACATGCAGAGACTCAAGAGGCTTTCAGAATTCAATTTTAGGTTTTAGATGTAGTTTTTAGAGAGAGATGTTCTCTCCTCTCTCTTAGGATTAGGATTAGGATTTTTAGAAATTAGGAATATTTCTTCTTCATCTCAGGTTCAATGTTCTTATTTATTTATTTTCTCTTTTATTTGTTTAATGACCATTCATGTTATGATTTTCTTTGGTTAATATAATTTGAGGTATTTTTAGAT
Organism: Arachis stenosperma; assembly: GCF_014773155.1. NCBI lineage: Eukaryota > Viridiplantae > Streptophyta > Magnoliopsida > Fabales > Fabaceae > Arachis > Arachis stenosperma. Next base: position 91,743,181 of record NC_080379.1, on the reverse strand, counting down.
CTATGATTTGTTTCTTTTATTTATGATATAAATAATTTAGATTTTTCTACCTTTTGGCTCTGGTTGATTAATTGGGGACTCTTGAGTTATCAAACTCATTGTTTACCGAAAATTGGAAATCTTAAAGAATTAATTCGAGTTCCACTAACTCTAGCCTTTCCCAAGGAAAGACTAGGACTTGAGGAATTAAAATTTAATTCATCCATTTAACTTACCTTCATAGTTAGAGGTTGACTTAGTGGGAGAAAAATCCAATTCTCATCACAATTGATAAGGATAACTGGGATATGGCTTCCATTTCTCATACCTTGCCAAGAGCTTTACTAGTTATTATTTTGACTACTTGTTATTTTACATTACTTGTACTACCCTTTTGAAAACCCCAAAATATACCTTTGCATAACCAATAATAAGAACATACCTCCCTGCAATTCCTTGAGAAGACGACCCGAGGTTTAAATACTTCGGTTATCAATTTTAAAGGGGTTTGTTACTTGTGACAACCAAAACGTTTGTAAGAAGGGACTTTTGTTGGTTTAGGAACTATATCTACAACACAATTATTTTTATAAAATTCTTTACTAGCAAAAATCCTCTCTTCAGAGATGTATCCAAGCGGTTGAACCAAGGTGTCTCCTAGTCCGATCAGGCAGTTCAGATATGCTCTGAGTTCTTTTTCTCCCAAGCCGAGCTTGTCGAAGGCAGTTTTGAACAAGATGTTGGCGGAGCTCCCTTGGTCTATCAGGGTGCGGTGGAGATTTGCATTTGCTAGTATAACAGTGATGACCATGGGATCGTCGTGCCTGAGATGATATCGGAAGCATCTTCTTCGGTGAAAGTAATCGCGGGGATGTCGAGTGCTTCCTCCTTCCCCTCAACATGATATACTTCTTTAAGATGTCTTTTGCGAGATGATTTGGAGACTCCTCCTCCGGTAAATCCGCTGTGTATAATGTGGACGTATCTTTCTGGTGTACGAGGTGACCACTCGGTTCGTCCAACATCTTCTTCCCTCCTTCGTTTTCTTTGCTCATCGTCCTGGGTGGCCAGATATGCATCTAGCTTCCCCTCTCTTACTAGCTTTTCTATGACATTTTTTAAGTCAAAACATTCATTGGTGGAATGCCTGTGGATTCGATGATATTCATAATATTCGCCCGGATTTCCTCCTCCTTTTTTGCCTTTGAGTGGTCGAGCTGGAGGTATTTTTTCAATGTGGCAAACCTCTCTGTAGACATCCACAAAGGACACCCGAAGAAGGGTGTAATTGTGGTATTTTTTGATTTTTTCTCCATGTCGATCTTCTTTCTTTTTGGACTCTTTGTCCTTATCCCGGGAGGTGAATCCGGATTTTGAGGTCTCTCCTAGTCGAGAGTTTTCCTCCATGTTGATGTACTTCTCGGATCGTTCTTGCACTTTGTTCAGATATGTGGGGTATTTTTTCGATATAGATTGGCTAAAAGGTCCCTCTCACAAACCATTGATGAGGCCCATAATGGCAGCCTCTGTTGGTAGGCTTTGTATGTCCAAGCACATTTTGTTAAATCTTTCCATGTAGTTGCGAAGACTTTCCCGTTCTCCTTACTAGATTCCTAATAGACTTGGGGCGTGCTTAGCCTTGTCTTTTTGGATGGAGAATCTGGCCAAAAACTTCTTGGCCAAGTCGTCGAAACTCGAGATGGACCTAGGAGGTAGATTGTCGAACCATCTAATTGCCGTCTTTGTTAAAGTAGTTGGAAAGCCTTTGCAACAAATTGCATCTGAGGCGTCGGTGAGGTACGTTCTACTTTTGAAATTATTGAGATGATGGCCGGGATCTGTAGTGCCGTTGTATAAAGTCATATCTGGGAGTTTAAAGTCTTTTGGGATTTCGGTCTTCATGATCTCCTTGGTGAATGGATCTTGTTCCTTGCGGGAGCTGTCCTCATAAGGGGATCGATTGGCTTTGGTCTTGAGATCGGCTTTGAGTTTTAGGAGTTTGTCCTCTAATTCCCAGCGTCGCCTTATTTCCTTCTGTAGGTCTTTCTCAGCCTCTCGTTGACGTAGGGCTTCTTCTTCAAGTTGTTTTAAACGGTCTTGAAGCGCCTCTATGGCTCCCACGTTTGGAGAATTCTTTTTCTTGTTAAGTTGAGAAGTATCCTTTGGTGTAATGTCCGCGTTTTTGTGCAGCGTTCTATCCTCTAGATCTGAATTGTGGTCATTGTCATGGTCGTTCGCCATGATGATGAGATGACTTCCAGGTTCCCCGACAATGGCGCCATTGTTCCGAGGGTTACCTGAAACTGTAGGTCGATCTCGGTCGAGATCTTCTGTGCTAGTCGGAGATGACGTGTCCGGCGTGTAGGTGGTGGCTGGAGCTGCCGCGTCCGACTTGTTGGACTGCCAATGCTGCTGATCCTTTGTCACCGAGGGGTGGTGGTACCTGTAAGGGACTCCAATACTTAAGTCAGCAAGGGTATTAAGCAGGTTTTTAGTAGAATCAGAGTATGAGTTATACCTAGGTGCTCCAGTGTATTTATAATGGTGTAGAGCGACCTTCTTAGATAAGATAAGTTAGTTATCTTATCTTATCTTTGAGTGAGGTCATCTTATCTTCAAGGGAACCGCCCTTCTCTCTGTAAGCTTGGGCTGCCTCTGGATTTGGGTCGTGTTCCTCCATTTAGGCCCTTTTCTGGGCTTTCCTGGCAATTTGGCCGAGCTCTTTTGAGAAGAGGTTGGATAGTCTGACCTGAAGAGGTCGGTCGCTTTATCGCCAGAATCCCGGGTTGGACAGCTTGACCCGGGGTATGAACAGAAAGTAATCAATGAACCCAAATCGAACTCTCCTTGAATTTTCAGTTCCCTGCTTCCAATAATCAGGCTGAGTATGAGGCGCTATTAGTTGGTTTAAAGCTGGCTAAAGAGGTCGGAGCCCAAAAACTTGTCATCTTTAGCGATTCACAGGTCGTCACCTCACAAATATTAGGGACCTACCAAGCCAAAGATCCCGCTATGAAAAAGTACCTGGACAAAACCAGGGAACAACTCGGACAGTTCCAGGAATATGAGATCCGACATATACCTCGGGAACAGAATGCTTGAGCTGACGCACTCTCAAAATTAGCCAGCACCAAACCAGGGGGCCATAATAGGAGCTTCATCAAAGAAATACTACAGAACCCGTCAATCTTAGAAGAGGAAAAGATCCTAGCCATATCAGGACAGGATCAAGGATGGATGACCCTCATAATCAGCTACCTCAAATCAGAGATACTCCCTATAGATAAGAAGGAGGCAAAAAGGTTAAAGCGGGCGGCACAGTATTACACCATCATAAATAACATCCTATACAAGAGAGGGATTTTGACACCTCTACTAAAATGTGTACCAACCTCTAACACAAAAGAGGTCTTAGAGGAGATATACAGTGGAACATGTGGCAATCATCTTGGAGCACGCTCTTGCCAAGAAAGTACTCCGAGCCGGATTCTTTTGGCTGACTTTGCAAAAAGAGGCAATCGAGTTCGTTAAGACATGTCCACCATGTCAGAAGCATGCTAACTTCCACATCGCCCCAGCAGAAGAACTCATCAGCGTAACATCACCTTGGCCATTTGCAAAGTGGAGACTCGACCTCCTCAGGCCTTTCTCCCAAGGATCGGGACAGGTCAAGTTCCTCATTATAGGAGTGGACTATTTCACAAAATGGATTGAGGCAGAGCCCCTAGCCAATGCTACTGCCTAAAGAAGTCGAAAATTCCTATACATGAACATTGTCACAGGGTTTGGGGTCCCTTACTCTATCACCACTGACAATGGCACTCAATTCACGGATGCAGGCTTTAGAAAATTGGTATCCGATTTGAAAATAAAGCACCAATTCATATCCGTAGAACACCCACAAGCTAATGGACAAGCAGAAGCGGCCAATAAAGTCATACTAGCTGGGCTAAAATGGAGGCTACAAGATGCAAAGGGCACTTGGGCTGAAGAGCTCCCGCAAGTCCTTTAGGCATATCGGACAACTCCACATTCCACCACAAAGGAATCACCTTTTCAATTGGCTTATGGAATGGAGGTAATGACACCGGTAGAAATTGAAGAGGAATCTCCTAGAACAATCCTCTATAGTGAAAAAGCAAACTCCCAACTTCAAAGGGAAGAGCACGACCTACTTCCAGAAGTCCGAGAAAGAGCTCGGATAAGAGAGGAAGCGTTAAAACGCCGCATGGCCTCAAGGTAAAATCGAAAGGTGGTACAGCAAAGCTTCACCAATAATGACTTCATCCTAATCCGAAATGATATCGGAACAAGTCGACCCGGAGAGGGAAAGCTGGTAGCTAACCGGAAAGGACCCTACCGAGTCACAGAGGTACTGGAAAAAGGCTACTACAAAGTGTCCGAACTCGAGGGGCGAAAGCTACCGAGATCATGGCACGCCTGCAACCTAAGAAGGTACTATAGTTAAAAGGTAATAAAAAGATGTTAGGACAAAGGTGCACTCTTTTTCTTGAAAAAGGTTTTTTAATGAGGCACCAAACCAAGATCTACAAAATTACCTAGGGTTAGCACCCACATGTATATATTCGCATATTTTCTATTTTGAATAAATTTTTTCAGATTTTCTACAAAATCTCTTTATCAAGACGCATTAATCTAAAAACGCAAAAATTCATCGCCTGATTATAAAGCTACAGATCGGCAAAAGTGAAAACCAAATTCACTGCCCAACGTGGTCGACAAGAATGAAAACCGAATTCATCAAAGATCGACCAAGTGAGGATCAAACTCTACAAAATTGGCAAGATAAAAAGCGATAAAAATAGAATAAGGCTTGACGAGGTCTGAAAAAAAATGGATTGCTAGAAATAACTTAGAAGGGACCGACGCAAAAGAAGTTGGACCAGATCAAAGCGACAAAAAGTTATAAAAAGTAATCCCTAAAAAGAGGCCTGGCCAGCCCTAAAAAGCGGATTCCTATAAATAACTTAGAAGGGCTGACATGAAGAAGTCGGACCAAAAGCTACAAAGTTATAAAAAGTAATTCATAAAAAGAGACCTGACAAGGTCCAAAGAAAATGGATTACTAGAAATAACTTAGAAGGGACCGACATGATGAAGTCGGCCCGGCAAAGCTACAAAAAGTTATACAAAAGTAATCCATAAAAAGAGACCTGACAAGGCCCAAATAAAATGGATTACTAGAAATAACTTGGGCGGACCGAGATGAAGAAATCGGCCTAAGTCAATTCCACACGACAGAGTTATAAAGGCAAATCCATAGATCCGGCGAGGTCTAGTTAAAAATGGATTGCTAAGTCAATAAAGGTTTGACGAGGGAAATCGACCAACAAAAGGCGTGCGCTAGGAGAGATACAACTCGATCCAAAAGGCAACGACCTTGCTGAATTCAATTTACAAGTATTCTATGAAGAATACTAAATAGAACAAGTCAAATGAAGCCAGCCCTAAAGGTCGCTTCGATTAAAGCAGCAAATAGACAAACACAAAGGAAATCTAAAGAGGTCGGACAAACAAAGCTCCAATACTCTATAGATTCTCAGAAGTGCCAGAAAACTGCAAGCAAACATATCATGAGAAAACAAAGCTACTATAAATCAAGTCTCAGAAGGCCAACCGAAAATCGGCCTTAAGAGTCAAAAAAGCGTTTTTATTTTTCCTAAATAAAAGTTGCTAACAGAAGCAACCAACACTGTCAAAGCCACATCAGGGCACAGTTACAAAATAGAAGTCCAAAAGACCCACAATTCGAGCCATCACAAGATATGAAAATAAAATAGAAATTATAAAGGATGCAAAGATTCCTCAGTGGCAGCATCTCGAGGCGAAGGAGGATGGGTCGCAAGCGGGACAGTAGCAACGGTTCCATCTGGCTGGTTTAGGATCTGAACATTAGGATCTGACTCAGGATGGCCAACCTCAGTTGTAGGAGCCAAAGAAGCTAGGGCAGCAGGAGCTTTGGTAGATGGCACAGGAGGCGGATCTACGTCATCATCATCGTCATCCTGGGCAGGGACAATCTTACCATCTTCTACAATATTGTCTAAACTGAAGAGAGACAGGTCGAGCTCAGGAGCAAGAACTCGGACCTGAGACTTCAGATTCTCATAAGCAGCAGTCACACTGCTCACAAGATGACCTTGGAGCTCGGCATAATCAGATCGAGCAGATTCCAAACTCTCCCAGAAGTCTACCATCTCCCTTTAAGTCCGGACATAGCTATCCTTATGCTTCTGGGCCATCTCCTCAGCCAGATCTGCCAAAGCCACAGCCACAGTAGCCCAAGCCTTCTTGCCCTCTAGTTCTTTTTCCAACTCTGCCACCTTCACCTCGAGCTCCTCCTTCAAACCTTTGATCCTATCATACTCCGACTTAGCCTCCTCCATGAAAACCTTTGTGGCTTGAACCGGAACGTCTTGAGCTGTTCTAAACAAGGCAGCCCCCATATGTGCCATCTTGATACCACTTCGTGTAATAAAGACCAAATGATAAAGAATGGATACAGCATTCAAAGGCACAATACCGCAGGGAGCAATTTGCTGATCGACAAACCCCACAACATCAAAATCAGAGGCATCCAAATTGAAGGGCTCAGCAGTTCTCTGCTTCTTGGGAGAAGGACCGACAACAGATGGGGAGGCAGCACTGGAGGTCGGTAAAGTAGGAACTGATGAGGCCAGCCGAACACTGGGAGTCGGGATGACCTTCTTTGGTCCAGAAGTGTCTGAGGTCGGCCTCTTCAGGGAAGCTTTAGACGACCCCTCCCCGGGAACCTTGGCCGAGATGTTTAAGGCTGCAGTCGCCTTTCTCACCTTTTTAAAGGCCTTCGTGGAATCATTGTTTTTTACCATCTCTGAAAATACACAGCAAGAAACCAAATTATTAATCAGAAAAGAAAAGGAATAAACGCAACAAAGCAAATAAACACAACAAGATGCAAAAGAAGTCGACCACTACCCAGCTCAGCTCGCAGAAGTGAAGGATCGCCTAGAAATTTCTTGGTATCAAGATGGGGAGGCTGATCCTAGTTCTCTTCCAACGCAGTAACAAAGGCTTCTCAACCTCATCCAACATTTCCCAAGAATATCTAGATACCACTACATTCTGTTGCCACTCTAAAGGAAAAGCGGGCTCATTATTCTCGTCCAGAAAAAAGGGCCGAGCTCCTTCAACAGATCGGACCTTGAAAAAATAGTTCTTAAAATCACGGAAGGATTCATCATACATGGAAAAGACCTTTTTTCCTTGGAAAGCTCGGATAGAGACCCAGGCGGCCTTCTTCTTAACAACACCAGGCTTTGTCAGAACAAAAAGATAAAAGAAGATGGATTGGGAAGGCTGGACACCTAATTCACGGCACAACAATTGAAAAAACTTTATAAAACCCCAAGAGTTGGGATGTAGTTAGGAGGGAGATATATTGCATGACCACAATAAACTGGTCTCAAAAGGAGTAAACGGAAAAGTAATGTTCAGATGGCTGAAAAAATAGTCATAGGAATAAAAAAAGGGACACTCCCCCTGTCCTGAAGTAGGGAAACAGACTCTCTCATCAGAATCAGGTGCCATTAGCTCATAATTTTTCCCCTGCTCCGGATTACTACAAATCTGGTGATGTTTTCTAAGCTTCGTGCATAACTCAGAATTCACTACGAAAACATACATCAGGACAAGGGAGTCTAGCCAGTTGAACATACCCTCGGGGACCTTGGAAGATGTCTCGACAATATTTTTGCGAGAAGACATGATCAACTATTCCTACAGCAAAGAAAAAGAAAGGGGTTACTAGTCAAATAGCTCGGGAAAGTCAAAGAAGAGCAACTCGGGTATAAATGGATACAACTCGGGCTAAACCATACAGGTATCAAGAATTCAGATATGACAACAAAAGGAAACCCCAAGACTCACACCAAAAATCCAGGGGCATCCTTTGGAGGCAATAACAGAGCAGGGACTGAGGAAAAATCTATAAGCCTACCTTCTTCTCAAACAAGCGACACTCCAAAAAAAAGTCACAAATCAAAAACTATCAACATCACCATCTTCTTACAAATCTATCAGAAAAGGGAACTATCATACATCAAAGCATGTCAAAGGAAAGTCACCAAAGATGCAACCTTTCTCAGAATCAAACAGCTCATTAGTCAAAGCCATAAGTCGAGGATACAAACAGAAATGGTAACAACTTGCAAAACCCTAAAAGCATCAACTATCAATAAAGGCAACAAGATTCATACAAAAGATGAAGAAACTCACAGAATGCACATTACGGCAGCAATCAGATACAACAAAACCAGAGAAAAAACCAAAACTTTCCAAATGTAAAATAACGCAAGAAGAAGAGAAAAAGGACCAACCTGCAAAGTAAGAAAGTAAGAAAGACAGAAGCAAACGACAAACCCACACCCAACGATCGCTTTAGAGAACAAATGAGAAGCGCGAAGACGTGAAAGCTGAAAATTCACAAAAGCCAGAGAAACGCAAATACAGAAAGGCAAAGGTGGAGTCACAGCGAGCAAGAGAAGAAGAAACTGAAAGGCAAAGGTCTTTTGGAAAGTTCAAAATGAAAAGTGAAAGTTGGAAATGACAAAAAGAATAATTAAAGGGCTTTTAAAACCCTAGCATGTTCCCAAAGAAGTACGAAAAATGTGCGCTGTCATTAAAGAAAAGAGAGAGAAAAAACACTTCGTATCCAAATAAACTCTGCAAAAGTGAGATCGACAATGCTCGAGCTCGACTTTACCTAAAAGATGATCAAAAGTCTAAAAAAGACATGACCTCAAAAGAAAGATCGAACTCGAGCAAGGGCACTGTTCATACCCCGGTTTGAGCTGTACGACCCGAGCTAATTGACGATAAGTCGACCGACCTTTTCAGATCAGGACTACCCGACCTCTTTACGAAAGAGGTCAGCCAAACCACTACAGAGGCCCAAGAAGGCCCAAATAGAGGAACACGACCCAAATCTAAAGGCAGCCCAAAGCCTAGAAAGATGAAGGCGGTTCCCTTAAAGATAAGATAACTTCACTCAAAGATAAGATAAGAGAACTATCTTATCCCAAAGGAAGATCATTCCACACCATTATAAATACACTGGAGTACCCAGGTATAATTCATACTCTGATTCTACAAAGAACCTGCTTAATACCCTTGCTAACTTAAGCATCGGAGTCCCTTGCAGGTACAACCACCCTCCGGTGACGAAGGATCAGCACCACCGCCAAGTCCAACAAGTCAGACACGGCGGCGCCTGCCACCATCATCAAGTCGGACACAACTGCTCCGACCAGTACAGAAGATCTCATCCGAGATCGACCTACAGCTTCAGGTAACCCTCGAAACAGCACCTTTGCTTACAAAAGGATGCCATTTGGGTAATGCAATGCACCCGCCACTTTTTAGCGGTGCATGACTAGTGTCTTTTCCGATCTTATGGAGAGTTGTAAGGAAGTCTTTATGGATGATTTCAGTGTATATGGGACTTCTTTTGATAGTTTTTTAGAGAACTTGACCAAGGTCTTAGAGAAGTGTGTTAACACTAACCTTGTCCTCAATTTCAAAAAATGTCACTTCATGGTGAGACAAGGCATAATGTTAGGACACATAGTTTCCGATAAAGGTATTTCTGTGGACCAGGACAAGGTTGATGTCATTACTAGTTTACCTCACCCCTTATCTATGAGGGAGGACCATTCTTTTTTAGGGCATGCAGGATTCTATAGGCGCTTTATCAAGAATTTTAGCAAGATTGCATTGCCGTTATCGCGCCTACTCCAAAACGACGTAGACTTTGAGTTTGATAGTACTTGTGCAGATGCATTTGAGGAGTTAAGAAGAGCTCTTACCATGGCACCAATTGTGAGGGGCTAAAGAGCGGATAATTTATAAGCTTTTTGGCATTATTTTTAGGTAGTTTTTAGTATGATCTAGTTACTTTTAGGGATGTTTTCATTAGTTTTTATGCTAAATTCACATTTCTAGAATTTACTATGAGTTTGTGTATTTTTCTATGATTTCAAGTATTTTCTGGCTGAAATTGATGGACCTGAGCAAAACTCTGATAAGAAGGCTAACAAAGGGCTGCTGATGCTGTTGGATTCTGACCTCCATGCACTCAAAATGGATTTTCTGGAGCTACAGAACTCCAAATGGCGCGCTCTCAACGGAATTGGAAAGTAGACATCCAGAGCTTTCCAGCAATATATAATTGTCCATACTTTATTCGTCATTAGATGATGTAAACTGGCGCTTAACGCCAGTTCCATACTGCATTCTCAAGTCAAACGCCAGAAACACGTCACGAACCAGAGTTGAACGCCAAAAACACATTACAACTTGGCGTTCAACTCCATAAGAAGCCTCTGCACATGTAAAGCTCAAGCTCAGCCCAAGCACACACCAAGTGGGCCCCGGAAGTGGATTTCTGCATCAATTACTTACTTTTGTAAACCCTAGTAGCTAGTCTAGTATAAATAGGACATTTTACTATTGTATTAGACATCTTTGGTCTCAGTTTTATTTTATTATTCATCTGAGGAGACTATTGATCACGTTTGGGGGCTGGCCATTCGGCCATGCCTGAACCTTCATCACTTATATATTTTCAACGGTGGAGTTTTTACACACCATAGATTAAGGGTGTGGAGCTCTGCTGTACCTTAAGTTTTAATGCAATTACTACTATTTTCTATTCAATTCCGCTTGTTCTTATTCTAAGATATTCGTTGCACTTTACCATGATGAATGTGGTGATCCGAGACACTCACCATCATTCTCACCTATGAACGAGCGTGACTGACAACCACTTCCGTTCTACCTTAGACCGGGCGTATATCTCTTGGATTCCTTAATTAGAATCTTCGTGGTATAAGCTAGAATTGATGGCGGCATTCATGGAAATCCAGAAAGTCTAACCTTGTTTGTGGTATTCCGAGTAGGATTCCGGGAATGAATGACTGTGACGAGCTTCAAACTCGTGATTGTTGGGCGTGATGACAAACGCAAAAGAATCAAGGGATTCTATTCCAACATGATCGAGAACCGACAGAGCATTTGGACCATTTTCACTGAGAGGATGGGATGTAGCCATTAACAACGGCGATGCCCTACATACAGCTTGCCATGGAAATGAGTAAGAATGATTGGATAAAAGCAGTAGGAAAGCAGAGATTCAGAAGGAACACAGCACCTCCATACACTTGTCTGAAATTCCCACCATTGAATTATATGAGTAACTCTATCTTTATTTTCAGTTTATTATTTATTATTATTCGAAAACCCAATGATCAATTATTATCCGCCTGACTGAGATTTACAAGGTGACCATAGCTTGCTTCATACCAACAATCTCCGTGGGATCGACCCTTACTCACGTAAGGTATTACTTGGACGACCCAGTGCACTTGCTGGTTAGTTGTGTGGAGTTGTGACTAAGTCTGATTCACGTTTGAGAGCGCTACCAAGTTTTTGGCGCCATTGTTGATGATCACAATTTTGTGCACCAAGTTTTTGGCGCTGTTGTCGGGGATTGTTTGAGTTTGGACAACTGATGGTTCATCTTGTTGCTCAAATTAAGTAATTTTCTTTTTTTATTTTCTTTTAAAAAAGTTTTCAAAAATATTTTTCAAAATTTTTTTCTTTGTTTTCGAAAAATTATTCAAAATTTTTAAGAATGAATTCTAATGTTTCATAAAGTATGTTGAAGCTTGGCTGGCTGTAAAACCATGTCTAACTCAGTTGGATTGAGGCTTCAAAACCATCAGCATAGAGGTAAGTTAATTGGAATATCAGTTGTTACATGCCTGATTTATATCTTCTAAAGCTGGCTGGCTATGAAGCCATGCCCAACCTTTGGATTGGAGCTTTAGGCTAATATTGAAAGATTCCTGGAATTCTTATTAAAAATTTTGGATTTCTTATTTTCTTTTTTTTTTCTATACGTTTTTCGAAAAAAATTAAAAGAAAATCCAAAAAAATCATAAAATCATAAAAACCCAAAAAAATTTTGTGTTTCTTGTTTGAGTCTTGAGTTAATTTTTAAGTTTGGTGTCAATTGCATGTTTTTTAAAAATTTATGCATTATTTTTCAAAAATTCATGCATTCATGGTGTTCTTCATGATCTTCAAGTTGTTCTTAGTAAGTCTTCTTATTTGATCTTGATGTTTTCTTGTTTTGTGTCTTTTATTGTTTTTCATATGCATTTTTGCATTCATAGTGTCCATGCATTAAAGATTTCTAAGTTTGGTGTCTTGCATGTTTTCTTTGCATAAAAAATTTTTCAAAAATATGTTTCTTGATGTTCATCATGATCTTCAAAGTGTTCTTGGTGTTCATCTTGACATTCATAGTGTTCTTGCATGCATCTTGTGTTTTGATCCAAAATTTTTATGTTTTGGGTCATTTCTATGTTTTTCTCTCTCATCATTAAAAATTCAAAAATAAAAAATAACTTTTCCTTAATTTTCTCATAATTTTCGAAAATTTGAGTTGACTTAGTCAAAAATTTTTAAAAATTAGTTGTTTCTTACAAGTCAAGTCAAATTTTCAATTTTAAAAATCTTATCTTTTCAAAACTTTTTCAAAAATCAAACCTTTTTCATTTCTTCTTACTAATTTTCAAAAATTTCTTTTTCAAAAAAATATTTTTCAAAAATCTTTTTCTTACTTTTATCTTTATTTTCGAAAATTATGCTAACAATTAATGTGATTGATTCAAAAATTTGAAGTTTGTTACTTTCTTGTTAAGAAAGGATTCAATCTTTAAATTCTAGAATCTTATCTTTTAGTTTCTTGTTAGTTAAGTAATTAAATTTAATTTTAAAAATTAAATCTATCTTATCTTATCTTGTATATCATATTTTTTAAAAAAAAAATTTATCTTTTCCAAAAATTTGATTTTAAAATATCTTTTCTAACTTCTTATCTTCTTATCTTTTCAAAATTGAATTTCAAATTTTTCTCAATCAACTAACTAACTTTTTGTTTGTTTCTTATCATTTTCAAAACCACCTAACTACTTTTCTCTCTCTCTAATTTTTGAAAATATCTACCCCTTTTTCAAAATTATTCTTAAATTAATTAATTGTTTCAATTTTTAATTTTAATTTTATTTCTTATCTTAATTCTCAAAAATTATTAACTCCTTCTCAAAAATTATTTTCGAAATTCTTTCCCTCTCATCTTCTTCTAATTATTTATTCATTTACTAACACTTCTCTTCACCTCTCTTCATTTCAAATCACTGCCCCTACCTTTACCCTTTATTCAGACTGTTCATTCTTCTTCACTCTTATCCCCTTTCTTCTTCTACTAATAATAAGGAACCTCTTTACTGTGACATAGAGGATTCCTCTTCTTTTCTTGTTCTCTTCTCTTTCATATGAGCAGGAACAAGGAAAAAGGCATTCTTGTTGAAGCTGATCCAGAACCTGAAAGGACTCTGAAGAAGAAACTAAGAGAAGCTAAATTACAACAATCCAGAGACAACATTACTGAAATTTTTGAACAAGAAAAGGAGATGGCAGCCGAACCTAACAACAATAATGCACGAAGGATGCTTGGTGGTTATACCACACCTACGTCCAAGTTTGATGGAAGAAGCATCTTAATTCCTACCATAGGTGCAAACAATTTTGAGCTGAAACCTCAATTAGTTGCTCTAATGCAACAGAACTGCAAGTTTCATGGACTTCCATCAGAAGATCCTTACCAGTTCTTAACTGAGTTCTTGCAGATCTGTGAGACTGTTAAGACTAATGGAGTAGATCCTGAAGTCTACAGGCTCATGCTTTTCCCTTTTGCTGTAAGACATAAAGCTAGAGCATGGTTGGACTCTCAACCTAAAGATAGCCTGGACTCTTGGGATAAGCTGGTCACGACCTTCTTGGCTAAGTTCTTTCCTCCTCAAAAGCTGAGCAAGCTTAGAGTGGATGTTCAGACCTTCAAATAAAAAGATGGTGAATCCCTCTATAAAGCTTGAGAAAGATACAAGCAGATGACCAAAAGATGTCCTTCTGACATGTTTTCAGAATGGACCATGATAGATATATTCTATTATGGTCTGTCTGAGTTCTCTAAGATGTCACTGGACCATTCTGCAGGTGGATCCATTCACCTAAAGAAAATGCCTGCAGAGGCTCAAGAACTTATTGACATGGTTGCAAATAACCAGTTCATGTATACTTCTGAGAGGAATTTCGTGAATAATGGGACGCCTCAAAGGAAGGGAGTTCTTGAAATTGATGCTCTGAATGCCATATTGGCTCAGAACAAAATGTTGACTCAACAAGTCAACATGATTTCTCAAAGTCTGAATGGAAGACAAAATGCATCCAACAATACTAAAGATGTATCTTCTGAAGAAGAAGCTTATGATCCTGAGAGCCCTGCAATGGCAGAGGTAAATTATATAGGTGAACCTTATGGAAACACCTATAATTCATCATGGAGAAATCATCCAAATTTCTCACGGAAGGATCAACAAAAGCCTCAACAAGGCTTTAATAATGGTGGAAGAAATAGGCTCAGTAATATCAAGCCTTATCCATCATCTTCTCAGCAACAGACAGAGAATTATGAACAGAATACCTCTAACTTAGCAAATTTAGTCTCTGATCTATCTAAGGCCACTTTAAGTTTCATGAATGAAACAAGGTCCTCCATTAGAAATCTGGAGGCACAAGTGGGCCAGCTAAGTAAGAAAGTCACTGAAACTCCTCCCAGTACTCTCCCAAACAATACTGAAGAGAACCCAAAAAGAGAGTGCAAGGCCATTGACATAATCAACATGGCCGAATGCACAGGGGAGGGGAAGGACGTGAATCCCAGAAGGAAGACCTCCTGTGACATCCTCTGAACAAAAAGGAGTTCCAAACTAAAGAACCTAAGGAATCTGAGGCTCACCTAGAGACCATAGAGATTCCATTGAACCTCCTTTTACCATTCATGAGCTCTGAGAACTATTCTTCCTCTGAAGAGGATAAAGATTTAACTGAAGAGCAAGTTGCTCAATATCTAGGAGCCATCATGAAGTTTAATGCCAAGTTATTTAGTAATGAGAGGAAGCATGAATAGCTTTTCTCAATGCAGAGTCAAACAGAGCCCCTACAGTCAAACTCTAAGTTTGGTATTGGGAGGCCACAACCAAACTCTAAGTTTGGTGTTGAACCCCCACATTCAAACTCTAAGTTTGGTGTTGGGAGGTCCCAATAATGCTCTGAACATCTGTGAAGCTCCATGAGAGCCCACTGTCAAGCTATTGACATTAAAGAAGCGCTTATTGGGAGGCAACCTAATTTTTATTTATCTAATTCTATTTTTATTTTATTGTTCTTTTAAGTTTTTTTAGGTTCATGATCATGTGGAGTCACAAAACAAATATTAAAATTAAAAATAGAATCAAAAATAGCAGAAGAAACAGCACACCCTGGAGGAAGGGCTTACTGGCGTTTAAACGCCAGTAAGGAGCATCTGGCTGGCGTTCAACGCCAGAACAGAGCATGGATCTGGCGTTGAACGCCAGAAACATGCAGCAATATGGCATTTAAACGCCAGGATTGCACACTGAGGAAAGCTGGCGTTCAACGCCAGAAATATGCTACAGATGGGCGTTAAACGCCCAAACAAAGCACAGAGCTGGAGTTTAACGCCAAAAACAAGCATCAATCTGGCGTTAAACGCCAGGATTGCATGCAGAGGGTGTTTTACATGCCTCATTGGTGCAGGGATGTAAATTCTTGACACCTCAGGATCTGTGGACCCCACAGGATCCCCACCTACCTCAACTCACCTTCTCTCTTCTTCACCAATCACCTCAATCTCTCTTCCCCATCACCTCTTCACCACTCACATCCATCCATCTCTTCCCCACCCATATGGCCGAAACATACACATCTCTCCCTCTCCTCCATATTTTCTTCTCCTTCCATTCTCTCTTCTTTGCTCGAGGGCGAGCAACATTCTACGTTTGGTGTGGTAAAAGCATAGCTTTTTTGTTTTTCCATAACCATTGATAGCACCTAAGGCCAGAGAAACCTCAAAAAAAAAAAGAGAAAAGGGAAGACAAAAAATTTTTCCACCTCCGAGTCATGGGAGATGGAGAGATTCTTCTCAAGGGTCCATAGCTCAGTAGAAGAGCATTTGACTGCACATCAAGAGAGCATGAAGAATTCCCTCATCAAGAAATCCCTGAGATACCTCAAGGGATACATTTTCCTCCACACAACTATTGGGAGCAACTAAGGATAAGAGCACCAAAATCACTAGGGATCAAGCAACAGAGGCAAGGAAGAGACATAAAAGAGCTCAAAAAGCACCATTAGTCCTTCAAAAAGGCGCCACCCTCATTAAGGTGGACTCATTCCTTAACTTCCTTGTTCTTATCTCTGTTTTTCAATTTTTATGCTATATGTGTGTTTATGTTTTGTGTCTCTACCTCATGATCATTAGTATTTAGTAACTATGTCTTAAGGCTATAAATAATTCCATAAATCCTTCACCTCTCTTAAATGAAAAATGTTTCTAATTCAAAAGAACAAGAAGTACATGAATTTCGAATTTATCCTTGAATTTAGTTTAATTATATTGATGTGGTGACAATACTTTCTGTTTTCTGAATGAATGCTTGAACAGTGCATATTTTTTATCTTGTTGTTTATGAATGTTAAAATTATTGGCTCTTGAAAGAATGATGAACAATGAGAATGTTATTGACAATCTGAAAAATCATGAAATTGATTCTTGAAGCAAGAAAAAGCAATGAAAAACAAAAGCTTGCGAAAAAAATTTGGCGAAAAAAAATAGAAAGAAAAAGAAAAAGCAAGCAGAAAAGGCTAATAGCCTTTAAAACCAAAAGGCAAGGGTAAAAAGGATCCAAGGCTTTGAGCATCAATGGATAGGAGGGCCCAAGGAAATAAAATCCAGGCCTAAGCGGCTAAATAAAAGCTGTCCCTAACCATGTGCTTGTGGCATACAGGTCCAAGTGAAAAGCTTGAGACTGAGTGGTTAAAGTCGTGATCCAAAGCAAAAAGAGTGTGCTTAAGAACCCTGGACACCTCTAACTGGGGACTTTAGCAAAGCTGAGTCACAATCTGAAAAGGTTTACCCAGTCATATGTCTGCGGCATTTATGTATCTGGTGGTAATACTGGAAAACAAAGTGCTTAAGGCCACGGCCAAGACTCATAAAAGTAGCTGTGTTCAAGAATCAACAAACTTAACTAGGAGAATCAATAACACTATCTGAAATTCTAAGTTCCTATAGATGCCAATCATTCTAAACTTCAAAGGATAAAGTGAGATGCCAAAACTATTCAGAAGCAAAAAGCTACAAGTCCTGCTCATCTAATTAGAACTAATATTCATTGATATTTTGGGATTTATAGTATATTCTCTTCTTTTTATCCTAATTTATTTTCAGTTGCTTGGGGACAAGCAACAATTTAAGTTTGGTGTTGTGATGAGCGGATAATTTATACGCTTTTTGGCATTGTTTTTAGGTAGTTTTTAGTATGATCTAGTTACTTTTAGGGATGTTTTCATTAGTTTTTATGCTAAATTCACATTTCTGGACTTTACTATGAGTTTGTGTGTTTTTCTGTGATTTCAGGTATTTTCTGGCTGAAATTGAGGGACCTGAGCAAAACTCTGATAAGAAGGCTAACAAAGGGCTGCTGATGCTATTGGATTCTGACCTTCCTGCACTCAAAATGGATTTTCTGGAGGTACAGAACTCCAAATGGCGCGCTCTCAACGGAATTGGAAAGTAGACATCCAGAGCTTTCCAGCAATATATAATAGTCCATACTTTATTCGTAATTAGATGACGTAAACTGGCGCTCAACGCCAGTTCCATGCTGCATTCTGGAGTCAAACGCCAGAAACACGTCACGAACCAGAGTTGAACGCCAAAAACACATTACAACTTGGCATTCAACTCCAAAAGAAGCCTCTGCACGTGTAAAGGTCAAGCTCAGCCCAAGCACACACCAAATGGGCCCCGGAAGTGGATTTCTGCATCAATTACTTACTTTTGTAAATCCTAATAGCTAGTCTAGTATAAATATGACGTTTTACTATTGTATTAGACATCTTTGGTCTCAGTTTTATTTTATTATTCATCTAAGGAGTCTATTGATCATGTTTTGGGGGCTGGCCGTTCGGCCATTCCTGAACCTTCATCACTTATGTATTTTCAACGGTGGAGTTTTTACACACCATAGATTAAGGGTGTGGAGCTCTGCTGTACCTCAAGTTTTAATGCAATTACTACTATTTTCTATTCAATTCTGCTTGTTCTTATTCTAAGATATTCGTTGCACTTTACCATGATGAATGTGGTGATCCGTGACACTCACCATCATTCTCACCTATGAACGAGCATGACTAACAACCACTTCCGTTCTACCTTAGACCGGGTGCATATCTCTTGGATTCCTTAATCAGAATCTTCGTGGTATAAGCTATAATTGATGGCGGCATTCATGGGAATTTGGAAAGTCTAACCTTGTCTGTGGTATTCCGAGTAGGATTCTGGGATTGAATGACTGTGACGAGCTTCAAACTCACGATTGTTGGGCGTGATGACAAACGCAAAAGAATCAAGGGATTCTATTCCAACATGATCGAGAACCGACAGATGATTAGCCGTGCTGTGACAGAGCATTTGGACCATTTTCACTGAGAAGATGGGATGTAGCCATTGACAACGGTGATGCCCTACATATAGCTTGCCATGGAAAGGAGTAAGAATGATTGGATAAAAGTAGTAGGAAAGCAGAGATTCAGAAGGAACACAGCACCTCCATACACTTGTCTGAAATTCCAACCATTGAATTACATGAGTAACTCTATCTTTATTTTCTATTTATTATTTATTATTATTCGAAAACCCAATGATCAATTATTATCTGCCTGACTGAGATTTACAAGGTGACCATAGCTTGCTTCATACCAACAATCTCCGTGGGATCGATCCTTACTCACGAAAGGTATTACTTGGGCGACCTAGTGCACTTGCTGGTTAGTTGTGCGGAGTTGTGACTAAGTGTGATTCACGTTTGAGAGCGCTACCAAGTTTTTGGCGCCATTGTTGATGATCACAATTTTGTGCACCAGGGGCCCTGACTGGATGCAGCCTGATGACAAGTCATCATATACCCATTTTTTAAGCTAATTTCACTTGTTTTGTTAGCATTTATGCACTTTCTTGCATCCTAAGTAAGTGATTTGGAGTGAAAATGCATAACTTCTTTAAATCAAACAACCACCATGAAATTAATGTTAAATCATGAGGTTTAAGCTAATTTTAATTGAATTTTAATTGATTTATAAGCCTCTTGAATTTAGTGATACTTTGAGTAGTTGTTTTGGTTTATTGTAGGTGAAGAAAAGAAAAAAAAGGAAAAGCGTGGCCTAAGGAAGCGTGACCCAAGGAGAAGGAAGCGTGGTCAAAGGAAGGAAAAGTGTGCCGCATGTAAAGAGGGAGGCAAGCATTGCCCTCCACGAGGGCACACTGCCCTCTAGGAGGGCACATAAGGCACCAAAGCATAAAAGGCAACTCTGCCCTGCCCACTACAAGGGCAGAGCACAATTCTGTGCCTTGAAATCAAGAAGAACAAAACCTTGCCCTGCCCTCCACAAGGGCAGTATCGGGCTCACCAAGGGAAGAAAATCAAAGGAAAATGCTCATAATGCTTGCTACAAGTCTCGAACGCGGAACAAGAAGGAAGCAAGGAACTAGGCTTCATTATGGTGCCAAGAAAGCCAAGGAAAATGGGTAGCGTGTGTAGCATCCAAGTTTCGAACTTGGGACGTCAAAGTGGAAACACTGCCCTGCCCTCCGCGAGGGCAGGGCAGCATTTTGTTGGTGCACAACTCTGGCGCACCAAGGCACCCTTCTGGCGCACCGCAGCATCATCTGGCAGCACCAGCAGCGCACCACGGCACATTTCTGGTGCACCAATTTTTTCTGCCCTGCCCTCCGCGAGGGCAGGGCAGCATCCTGCGCACCACGGCATGATTTTGGCAGCACCAGCACGCACCAAGGCACGGTTCTGGCAGCACCACAGGCACCAATCTGGTGCACCAAAAAGTTCTGCCCTGCCCTCCGCGAGGGCAGGGTAGCATCCTGCAGCATCACACACCAAGCACACAAGCACCAACACGCACCATTTTCTGCCCTGCCCTCCACAAAGGCAGGGCAGCCTCCTGGAAGCTATTAATTTTGGGCCAAAAATTGAATTAAAAATACAATTCAATTCATTTCTTCACCAAATCAAAAGCCCACCCAAATCCCAAAATCCAAGGATAGAAAGTGTATAAATAGGAGTTAGTTTGATGTAATTAGGAACCTTTTGCTTAGCTTTTGAATTTTGCACTTTCTTTTGAGCTTTGAATTTTAGCAACTTTCCTAGAGAGACTGAACCGAGCTTTCAGAGAATTAGGGAGGAGAATTGATCTCTCTTCTTCCTCGTTCTTGCTTGGGCATTTTTAATTTTCTTGTTTTGATTCTTGGGCGTTAAGAATTGAGGAAATTCTGTCTCAATCTCCACTCAAGAACTCTTTAATTTCTCTTCTGCATAATTGAACTCATTTACATTCCCTTTACTGCTTCTTCTTCAATTCCTTGTCAATTGCTTTGTGAACTTGGATCTGGGAAGGCAAATTGAGATCTAGACTTTGCTTTCTAGTCTCTTGAGACCTGAGATCCCATTTTCCTTGTTGGTTCTTCTGTGAACCCTGCTGCACTTTACTTTCAATTTCTGTTTGAATTCTCATTGCTTCAAATTCAATTTCTTCTCTATTAATTGTGGTGATTCAATTTATCTTTGTTTAGATTTTGCAATCCCAGTCCTCAAATCCCTTTTACATTCGAGCAATTTACATTCCTTGCCATTTAAGTTACTGCAATTTACATTTCTTGCACTTTAAGTTTCAGTCATTTAATTTCTTGTTCTTTAAGATTCAGTCTATTTTACTTTCCTGTTCTTTAATTTACTGCAATTTCCCCCTCTCCCTTTACATTTCAAGCAATTTAGCTTCTGTTAAATACAACCCACTCAACCAAAACTTGATTCGCTTGACTAAATCAACCACTAAACTAAAATTGCTCAATCCTTCAATCCCTGTGGGATCGACCTCACTCATGTGAGTTATTATTACTTGATGCGACCCGGTACACTTACCGGTGAGTTTTGTGTTGGATCGTTTTCCACACATCAAGATTTTTGGCGCCGTTGCCGGGGATTGAATTAGATTGACAATGATTAAGTAAGGTGGTGGTCTAGATTAAGCATTTTTTTTTAACTATGCACATTAACTGTTTGACACATTGTGTCACCTAACCCTCTAACCACATTCTAGCATTAGAATGTCCATGTTTCATTTGGTTTGTTTGTGATTCTTGCAAGTCATGGATGCTGAGGTGCGTGAAGAGGGAGTGAGCAACAAAACCCAGCCTGCAAGAAGGGTGTTGGCCTCTTACACTATCCCCAATGCAAGAAACTGCGGGAGTAGCATACTCACTCCCAACGTTCATGCAAATAATTTTGAGTTGAAGCCTCAACTTATCACTCTGGTGCAGAACAATTGCTCCTATGGAGGAAGTCCACTTGAAGATCCAAACCAACACTTATCCATCTTCCTCAGGATTTGTGAAACTGTCAAAACAAGTGGTGTGCATCCAGACATCTACAAGCTACTGCTGTTTCCATTCTCTCTGAAGGATAAAGCCACTCAATGGCTAGAGACATTTCCCAAAGAAAGCATCAATAATTGGGAAGACTTAGTGAGCAAATTCCTAGCCAAGTTCTATCCTCCCCAAAGGATTATCAAGCTGAAAACAGAGGTGCAAACATTCATTCAAAGGGATGGAGAGTCGATGTATGATGCCTGGGAGAGATACAAGGCCTTAATCAGGAAATGTCCCCCAGAAATGTTTAGTGAGTGGGATAGACTCCAAAACTTCTATGAAAGATTAACCCAGAAAGCTCAAGAAGCATTAGATCATTCAGCAGGAGGCTCATTGCAGCTAATGAAGACAGCAGAGGAAGCCCAAAACCTCATAGAGATGGTGGCAAATAATCAATATTTCTTTGCTCATCAAAGACAACGCCAACCAGCCCAGAGAAGGGATGTGCTGGAGCTTGAAGGTGTTGACGTTCTCTTGGCACAAAACAAACAGATGCATCAACAGCTTCAGCAACAAATAGAAATGATGGTCAAGAAAATTGATGGATTGCAAGGTGTTGCAGTAAACACACAATGCCAATCTCAAACCTCACATGGGTGGAATCAATCTGAAGAAAGTTTTGGGACATTCAATTTTGAGCAACAAAGCCCTGAGCAGGTGCAATGCATGAACAATACTTCAAGTTCATTTCAACACAATTTTCATGGTAATGCACACAAGACACCTTGGAAGACTCATTCTAATTCAAGGTGGGGTGAGCATCAGAATCAAGGACAAAGGGACTTCAACTCTGGCAGCCTCAGCAACACAAGCAACCATAACCATTCATCCAATAATACTAACCAATTCAAAAATTCACAAAACACATATCACCAACCCCATAATAACTTACAAAACCACCAGAATAACTTTTCCACATCCACATCCCACCCACAAAGTACCCCCACAATTAATTCAGACAACTTCCAACAACAACCATCTCATTTCACACAACCACAACCAAATTCAGACTCTCAAAGAATCTCAATTCTAGAGAAAATGATGGAGAAACTCATGAAAAATCAAGAAATGGCAAGACAAGATCAGGAAGCTGCAAGGAAAGATCAGACCCTGGCATTCAAAAACCAAGAAACCTCAATCAGAAACCTTGAGAGACACATGGGGCAAATGGCTAAGCAAATTTCAAAAATGGATGAGAAGAGAGCAAATGCCTTCCCCAATGTCACTGAAGAACACCCAAGGGACAAAGGAAAAGCCACAAAATGGGAGGAGTGCAAAGCAATCACAGTGGGAAGTGAGAAGACTATGAAGAAGGAAGCCATCAATCAGGACAAACACAACAGAGAAGTTCCACAAGAAGAGACAGAAGGGAAAAGTAAAGAGGATCTAGAAACCAAAAATGCAAAAATTTCAAAGGGATACAAGAACACCCTTGAATCACAACTACAAGAGAAGAGGGAAGGAGTGAATCCTTGTGTCCCCAAACTTCCATACCCTCAGAGGTTTAAAAAAGAAAATGAGGATAAGCAATACTCAAAATTCCTGGACATATTCAAGACACTTAGCATCAATATTCCTTTCTTGGAAGCACTTGAACAGATGCCACTATATGCCAAATTCATGAAGGAAGTGCTTACAAAGAAAAGATCCCTGAAGGAAGGACAGATTGTTGAGATGACAAAGGAATGTAGTGCTATCCTCCAAAGAGAGTTGCCAGAGAAGAAAGATGATCCTGGGACTTTTTACATACCTTGCACCATAGGAAATATAACAATTGAGAAGTCATTCTGTGACCTTGGTGCAAGGATAAACTTGATGCCTTTGTCTCTAATGAAGAAACTTCAAATTTCTGAGTTGAAGTCCACACAAATAGTTCTCCAAATGGCTGACAAATCCACTAAGCAAGCACTGGGAGTTGTGGAGAATGTGTTGGTAAAAGTGGGAAAATTCTTTCTCCCTGTTGACTTTGTTATCTCAGATATAGAAGAGGACCCTAACACTCCCATTATCATGGGAAGGCCTTTCCTAGCTACGGGCAGAGCATTGATAGATGTGGAAAAAGGGAATTATTGCTAAGAGTGCATGATGAACATCTAGCATTCCATGTTTTTAAAACCTTGCATGAACCCATTCAAGAAGAAGATTTTATGAAGGATAAGGCCAGAGAACAAAGTTTGAAGGAGGCATTCAATGAGTTAACTCCAAGACTTCTAAATCCATGCTTGAAAGCAGTAGAGATGGTGCAACAAACCAAAGAAGTCAAGGAGGAACTAGATCCAAAACCCCCAGATGAGAAATTCAACATCCTAGATAAAGAACCACCAAGGCAGGGAGTATCTCTTGAGAAAGAAAAGAAGAAGAGGCCAAGAGAATGGAGAAATAAGAAGATCCCTACTGAAGGCTTTTCACCAGGGGATAAAGTGGCGTTAAACACCCAACCAATGAAGGTGTCTCCACGATTATCTGAATACTACACTATGAACCGGGTCCTTTCACTTGAACACCTAGAGATCATCAAAGAGGAGACTGGAAGGAAGTTCACAGTAAGAGGAGAAAAGCTAAGGCACTATGATTTTCAGCCTCCATGAAGTAAAAATGAAAGATGTCAAGCTAGTGACAATAAAAGAGCGCTTGTTGGGAGGCAACCCAACCTGAGGTAATTTTCTTTTCATAGCTTTTTCAATAAAAATGTTGAATAATTGGTATGCATTGCAAGGAGCTAAGTTTGGTGTTGCACACCAAAACAATTTAAGGGAGAATGAAATATTCTAAGTTTGGTGTTCCACCAAAAATCTCATTTAAAAACACATTCTCACCTCTTGCATAGTGCTACCTCTAAGCAATCAAACAAACTATCCAACTAATTAATTGCTTTCTAGTTTCAAATTTGATTAACCTTTAGCAAGGACACAAGGTTTCACATATGGTCAAAATAGTTGCATAAGAGGCAGTGGCAAACAATTAAGTTTGGTGTTCCCACACCAAAGTAAATCCAAGCACCACACTCAGTTTATGCATACTAACCATATAATTAAGGGCTTGAGAAACAAGCAAATTTGAGAGTTATGCAGGACATGAGTCAACACTTGAAGACATCATGCATCTTAACTCAAAGAGAACACAACAGAAGGAAGAATCAAAGGGCTGCAACTTCAAAGGTTGTATCTAAACTTAATCATTGCTATTGTGAAATGTTTTGAATCTGGAAACCATTGTATGTCTTGCTAAAGTGCTTATCTAGTTGCAAGTGAAATTGTTTGTTAAAAATGCTAAATCTGCATAATGCTTGTTATCCATCACTTAGCTTGAAATTTGTTCTGTTTCCCATATGCTTAAATAAAAGAGATTTGTTTGAATTGAAAAGTGAAATATCCAATGTTGCATAAGTAAGAATGGAAGTTAGTGGTGGTATATGTGCTTGATTAAATGCATAACTCATGAAATAATTGTTGCATAATATCATTCTCATACAAGTGTGAGTTAGCTTGCTGTTGTAAAGACTCTTATCAATAATGAAAAAGCCCTTGGTAACAAAAACAGAAAGAAAAGGGAAAGAAAAAGCCAAAATGGCAAGAAAAGCAAAAAAAAATAAAGGTTGGACACCAATAGCTTGGACCCTAGGACACATGCCTGTGGTGTTCTTGTACTAAGATATGCTTGGATGAGTAAATTCTAAGGGGTATTTTAAAACCCGGTCACTTAGATCAACTGATTTGGGATGGCCAATTGAAAGTCCACAATAAAGAGCAACTTAGATACAGAACATTTAGTTATCCAAAGAGATGCTGGGCATCAATGATCCTAGGAAGAATTAGTGAGCCATGTGTCTGTGGTGGAGAGATGTTGAGTAAAAGAAAGAAACAAATAAAGCCAAAGGCTATTACTGCAACATTTGACACCAAAACCTCCAAAAGAATAAGCTTGTTAAGCAATATGAGAAAGAAAAGTTAGCAAGGGAGTGAGTAAAGAGTAAGTCTTATAACAGCAAGTTTAGCAAACCTTTGATGAAAAATGTGTATTATGTAACAGCAAACAATAACATGAGTTATCATTGTCTGCATAAAGACCCCATAGATCAAGTTCTGCTATATGCCTAATAAGGATATGTGTTCTTTTCTTATTCATTTCAATTTCTCTTAGTTTTGATGCTTGCTTGGGGACAAGCAAGATTTAAGTTTGGTGTTGTGATGACAAGTCATCATATACCCATTTTTTAAGCTAATTTCACTTGTTTTGTTAGCATTTATGCACTTTCTTGCATCCTAAGTAAGTGATTTGGAGTGAAAATGCATAACTTCTTTAAATCAAACAACCACCATGAAATTAATGTTAAATCATGAGGTTTAAGCTAATTTTAATTGAATTTTAATTGATTTATAAGCCTCTTGAATTTAGTGATACTTTGAGTAGTTGTTTTGGTTTATTGTAGGTGAAGAAAAGAAAAAAAAGGAAAAGCGTGGCCTAAGGAAGCGTGACCCAAGGAGAAGGAAGCGTGGTCAAAGGAAGGAAAAGTGTGCCGCATGTAAAGAGGGGAGGCAAGCATTGCCCTCCACGAGGGCACACTGCCCTCTAGGAGGGCAACATAAGGCACCAAAGCATAAAAGGCAACTCTGCCCTGCCCACTACAAGGGCAGAGCACAATTCTGTGCCTTGAAATCAAGAAGAATAAAACCTTGCCCTGCCCTCCACAAGGGCAGTATCGGGCTCACCAAGGGAAGAAAATCAAAGGAAAATGCTCATAATGCTTGCTACAAGTCTCGAACGCGGAACAAGAAGGAAGCAAGGAACTAGGCTTCATTATGGTGCCAAGAAAGCCAAGGAAAATGGGTAGCGTGTGTAGCATCCAAGTTTCGAACTTGGGACGTCAAAGTGGAAACACTGCCCTGCCCTCCGTGAGGGCAGGGCAGCATTTTGTTGGTGCACAACTCTGGCGCACCAAGGCACCCTTCTGGCGCACCGCAGCATCATCTGGCAGCACCAGCAGCGCACCACGGCACATTTCTGGTGCACCAATTTTTTCTGCCCTGCCCTCCGCGAGGGCAGGGCAGCATCCTGCGCACCACGGCATGATTCTGGCAGCACTAGCACGCACCAAGGCACGGTTCTGGCAGCACCACAGGCACCAATCTGGTGCACCAAAAAGTTCTGCCCTGCCCTCCGCGAGTGCAGGGCAGCATCCTGCAGCATCATACACCAAGCACGCAAGCACCAACACGCACCATTTTCTGCCCTGCCCTCCACAAAGGCAGGGCAGCCTCCTGGAAGCTATTAATTTTGGGCCAAAAATTGAATTAAAAATCCAATTCAATTCATTTCTTCACCAAATCAAAAGCCCACCCAAATCCCAAAATCCAAGGATAGAAAGTGTATAAATAGGAGCTAGTTTGATGTAATTAGGAACCTTTTGCTTAGCTTTTGAATTTTGCACTTTCTTTTGAGCTTTGAATTTTAGCAACTTTCCTAGAGAGACTGAACCGAGCTTTCAGAGAATTAGGGAGGAGAATTGATCTCTCTTCTTCCTCGTTCTTGCTTAGGCATTTTTAATTTTCTTGTTTTGATTCTTGGGCGTTAAGAATTGAGGAAATTCTGTCTCAATCTCCACTCAAGAACTCTTTAATTTCTCTTCTGCATAATTGAACTCATTTACATTCCCTTTACTGCTTCTTCTTCAATTCCTTGTCAATTGCTTTGTGAACTTGGATCTGGGAAGGCAAATTGAGATCTAGACTTTGCTTTCTAGTCTCTTGAGACCTGAGATCCCATTTTCCTTGTTGGTTCTTCTGTGAACCCTGCTGCACTTTACTTTCAATTTCTGTTTGAATTCTCATTGCTTCAAATTCAATTTCTGCTCTATTAATTGTGGTGATTCAATTTATCTTTGTTTAGATTCTGCAATCCCAGTCCTCAAATTCCTTTTACATTTGAGCAATTTACATTCCTTGCCATTTAAGTTACTGCAATTTACATTTCTTGCACTTTAAGTTTCAGTCATTTAATTTCTTGTTCTTTAAGATTCAGTCTATTTTACTTTCTTGTTCTTTAATTTACTGCAATTTCTCCCTCTCCCTTTACATTTCAAGCAATTTAGCTTCTGTTAAATACAACCCACTCAACCAAAACTTGATTCACTTGACTAAATCAACCACTAAACTAAAATTGCTCAATCCTTCAATCCCTGTGGGATCGACCTCACTCATGTGAGTTATTATTACTTGATGCGACCCGGTACACTTGCCGGTGAGTTTTGTGTTGGATCGTTTTCCACACATCACAGCCGTTTAAGATTATGTGCCCTACATCATTGCTTATTCCTCAAAGACATTGGATGCAGCACAATCCAATTATACCACTGAAAAACCCCTATTTTATGATTCATCTTGTGCTTAAATTGAGTGTTTTTATCAACTCTTCACCCACTTATTCATATGAATTTGCATGGTTTTGCAGTTCATTCCTTATGATATGACATATGAGAAAACATGTTTCCTATGCTTTAAAAATATTAAATTTAATTATCCTTTATTACCATTCGATGCCGTGATTTGTGTGTTGAGTACTTTCCGGTTTTATAGGGCAGGAATGACTTAAAGGATGGAAAGGAAACATACAAAAATGGAAGGAAAGCACAAAATGGAGTTTTTGAAGAAACTGGCAGCGATGCGTCCACGTGGACGATGCGAACGCATGCTTTGCGAAAAGTGGCATATGCGTGAATGCGTGCATGGCGCGAACGCGTGGCTCATGCAAAACACAGATGATGCGGACGCGTGACTGACGCGACCACGTGGAAGAGCAACACTCCAGATAACGCGACCGCGTGACCCACGCGGACGTGTGACGTGCGCGATCTGCAGAAATTGCAGAAGTCGGCCCCAGTAACTACTGGACCCTTTTTGGTCCAGATCCAAGCCCAGAGAACACAGATTAAAGGCTATAAATTAGGGAATCCATCCATTCATCAAAAGGAAGGATACAACATACATTCATACATAGTTTTAGGATTTAGGTATAGTTTTTAGAGAGAGGGGTTCTCTCCCCTCTCTTAGGAATTAGGATTAGGATTTAGGATTTTTATTGTGTCAGACTACTTCTCTTCATTACAGGTTCAATGTTCCTTTTATTTTCCCAATTTGACTTATGAACTTCTCCATGTTGGATTTGATTTCTTTTATTAATATTTGAGGTATTTCAAACATATGACTTTTATTTAGTTTCTTAATCTCTTGGTTCTAGTTGATTAATTGGTAACTCTTGAGTTATCAAACTCATCGTGATTGATAATTATTATCTTTGCTGATTGATTTAGATTCCTATAACTCTAGTCTTTCCTTAGAAGTTGACTAGGACTTTAGGTGTTAAATTGATTTGTCCACTAGACTTACCTTCATAGTTAGAGGTTAATTGAGTGGGAGCAAAAATATAATTCTCATCACCATTGATAAGGATAACTTGGATATGACTCCCAGTTTTCATACCTTTCCAAGAGTTTTATTAGTTATTAATTTATTAATTCCTGCAATTTATTTCTCTTGTTTAACCCTTTTTAAAACCCAAAAATACTGTTTTCCATAACCAATAATAAATCATACTTTTCTGCAATTCCTTGAGAAGACGACCCGATGTTTGAATACTTCAGTTAATTATTTTTATTGGGTTTGTTACTTGTGACAACCAAATGTTTGTACGAAAGGATTTTCTGTTGGTTTAGAAGCTATACTTACAACGCGATTATATTTGTGAATTTCTTTACTGATAGAGAATCCGTTCGTCAACCACTACAGAAAAAGAGCTCTTAGCCATTGTTCATGCATTGGATAGATTTAGATCTTACTTGCTCGGCTCCAAAATAGTGGTATATATGGATCATGCAGCTTTAAAATACTTGTTAACAAAGAATGAGTCCAAACCTAGACTCATACGTTGGATCTTGCTCTTACAAGAGTTTGACATTGAGATTAGGGATCAAAGTGGGTCACAAAATTTAGATGCGGACCATCTGAGCCACCTTGAAAATCTTAAATATGACCTATTTTTGATTGACGACTCATTCCCTTTGGATAGTTTGCATGTTGTTTCGGATAGTCTTCCTTGGTTTGCACCTATGGCAAACTACTTAGTTGCTAATATCTCCCCCCCACCAACTTTTCAAAACATCAAAGGAAAAAGTTGAGGAGTGATTCCAAATATTACATTTGGGATGACCCTCATTTGTGGAAAAAGGGAGCAGACTAAGTAATTCGAAGATGTGTCCCGGAATCCAAAATCCAACCCATTCTTGAATCTTTTCATTCATCCGAGTGTGGTGGCCACTTTGGCTTATAACGGACAGCTAAAAAGGTTTTGGACTGTGGATTTTGGTGCCCAACATTGTTCAAGGATGCTAACCAATTTTGTGTGTCATGTCACCAATGTCAGAAGTCCGGAAATGCATCCCAAAAGGATGAAATGCCTCACTAACCAATGTTGTTTTGTGAAATCTTTGATGTATGGGGAATAGACTTTATGGGGCCATTTCCTAACTCAAGTGGATATCTGTACATTTTGTTAGCGGTTGATTACGTATCAAAGTGGGTAGAGGCAATACCTACCCGCCTTGATGACGCTAATAATGTGGTTTCTTTCATTAGAAACAATATTGTATGCTACTATGGGTCACCACGAGCAATCGCGAGCAACCAAGGTACTCACTTTTGTAACAGGAAAGTAGAAGCATGATGAGGGAAAAATGATTCCACACAAAACTCACCGGCAAGTGTACCCGGTCGCATCAAGTCGTAATTACTCACAAGAGTGAGGTCGATCCCATAGGGATTGATGGGTTGAGCAATTTTAGTTAGGTGATGAATTTAGTTAAGCAAATAGTTGATGATTTGAGTGAATTGTGATCAACAGAAGCTAAATTGCATGAAAATAAAAGGGATAGGGGAAGTTGACAGAATAGTAAAGTGCAGAAGCAATAAAAGAGCTGAAACTTAAAGTGCAAGTAATGTAAATGACTGAAACTTAGATTGCAAGAAATGTAAATGGTTGAAGTTTAAAGTGCAAGAAATCTAAATTACTGAATCTAAATTGCTGAGGAACTTAAATTGCTTGAAGAGTAAAGAGATTTGGGTACTGGGATTCAGAATTCAACAAGAAAATGTAAATTGAAGCAAATCAGAAAGCTACTAAATGAAGAGATTCAATTCAGTAGCAAACAGAAAGGAAAATTTCTTTAAGAAACAAATAGCAAGAAAACTTGATTCAATTATGAAATTCTTAAAGATGAATTGAAGATCGAAAAAGAGAAATGAGATTAGAATGCAGATCTAGATCTCAATTGCTCTCTTGATCAAGCAAAAAAGTAATTGCAGAAGAAGAAAAATGAAAACAAAAACTAAACTCAGATCCAATTCTTAGAACAATTGAGAAGAAAGGTGAAAGATGATTCTCAAATTTAGAATCAATGGAGCTCTTCAATCTCAATTTCCAATTCCAAGAACAAATAGCAGAAGTTGCAGAAGAAAAGAAAATGAAACCAGAAACAAAACTAGACCCAATTCCCAAATTCCCAAATGAAAATTCAAAAGTGAAAAGTAAAAATGAGCTCAAGGTCCTCTACAAATCAAATTAACTCATATTTATACACTTTCTATTTTTGGTTTTCAGAATTTGGAGTGGGCTTTCAAGTTGGTGAAAAAGTGGATCCAAGATGGCTTTTGATTGAAAATGGTCCATGGGTGCACTTGTTTGAAAATGGGTTGGGGGGTTAGCTCCAGTGGAGTGCTCAGTGAGGAAAGGTAATGTAGCGCTCCCTTGCTTAGTGTGCCTCCCTTCGAGCTAAGCATGTTTCACTTTGTGCCAATACATAGCGCTCAATTGGAAATTTCCAATGTAGCGCCCTTTGCTTCCATGGTTCCCTCTTCGAACCCTGGCTGCCCCTCTTGGCTTCAATGCGCTTTGCTTTTCTTTTGTGCCATGCCTGAAAACGTTGAAATGTTTTAACGTAGCACTCTCTTTATTTGAGCGCTGGGCTTGTTTTGCTGAGTGCTCTGTTGGAATGTTGGAGCGCTATGCTTGAGCTTGCTTCCTCTTCCCTTCTCACTAGCGTTCAATTTGTGAACACTCCGCTCAATTAGTGAGCGCTATGCTTGGCCTTGTTCCTTGAGTTCTACGCTTTTATGTCATGGGCCACACTTGGGTTGAGCACGCTTTCATGGTTCTTTCTTTTTTTTATTTCTGCACCTACAAGTAACCAAACAAACATATCAAAGTATCACCAAATTCACAAGGTTTCTAAATTATTCATAAAATCAACTAATTTTAGCTTAAACCCTATGATTTTGTGTCAAATAAATGATGGTTGATTGATTCTAAGTAACCATGAAAATCCACTCCAAATCACTTACTTATTGTGCAAGAATATGCATAAAACCTAATGAAACAAGTGAAAAATACTTGAAAAAATAGCATAAGATGACTTGTCATCAAAGCACTACTCAAGTGCTATGGGGTATTACATAAGGTTGCAACCGCTTACCACCCCCAAACCAATGGGCAAGTGGAGGTGTCCAATCAGGAGATTAAGTGAATTTTGGAAAAAGTGGTAAATCCACAAAGGAAAGACTGGAGCTGTCGGTTGGGAGATGCATTGTGGGCATATAGGACGGCCTATAAGACCCCATTAGGGATGAGTCCCTTTTGGATCGTTTATGGGAAGGCATGCCACTTCCCAGTTGAAATTGAGCATAAGGCCTATTGGGCGGTTAAGCAGTGTTGAATGGATGTCACCAAGGTAGGTATAGCCAGGAAATTGTAGCTAAAGGAACTTGATTGCCTTAGGATAGAGGTCTATGAGAATGCAAGGATTTACAAAGAGCAAACTAAGGCATTCCATGATCACCATATCTGCAAGAAAGATTTTCAAGAAGGTGACGAAGTTCTTCTTTACAACTCAAGACTCAAATTCATGCCAGGAAAGGTCCATTCAAGGTGGGATGGTCCCTTTAGACTGAAGGAGGTAAAGCCTTATGGTGTGGTCAAGCTAGTCCACCCTCAATGTAGTGTAACATTCAAAGTGAATGGCCACATGGTAAAGAAGTATCATGGCTACAAGTCGCCGAAGGAGTTGGAGGTGTTCCTACTTACAGATGCACCCAAAGGAGGAGAAACTTAAGCTCATGTCCGTCCAACTTAAGGACGTTAAAGAAAAGTGCTAGGTGGGAGAAACCCCACCATGGTATGATCTTCCTTGTATATAATTTCTTACATCTAGTTTTAGAGCCTTTGTGAATTTTGTGATTCCTTGATGTTGTTAAGTTTGTCTAGGCGTGTTAGATTCTATTGATTTTGTTGCATTGTTGTGATATTTATGAGAATTTCATTAATTTTGGTTTGGTTGAATTGGTTGTGTTGAAGAAATTGCTTCATTTTGAGTATTGCATAAAATTGTGAGTGTTTTCTTGAACTATCTAGCTGAATGACTGCCAAGATTGTGTTAAAACTGCCTCTCTTTATGTTGTTTAACAAAAAAAGGGTCATCCACGCGCAAGCATGGATGACGCGTACGCGTCGATGCGTCTACACCACTGCTGGTACAAAAACCAGAGAGTTGTGCGAGATTTGAGTGAGAATGGTGCTGGTAGCACAATCCCTATCCACGCGTATGCGCTAATGACGCGTACGCGTTAATGGCGTGTACGCGTCATTGGTCCACTTTGCCAACCCACGCGTAAGCATGTGCGACGCGCACGCGTCGTATTCCGAAATTGCAACTCCTGGTACAAAAAACTAGAGTTAAGCGGGAGTGGCGCTGTTACTGTGTGCAATGCACAACTTCACTCCTCGCGTGCGTGTCATGTGACACCTACGCGTCCCTTGATTTTCGACTCACCCACGCGTAAGCGTGGGTGATGCACACGCGCCGATCGCACATTTTGCGTCCTCCAGTACACAAACCCGATAGTTGTGCTGCTCTGTGCAAACTTTGTGCGTGGGACGACGCGCACGCGTCGTGTCGCCGACGCAGCTGATATGCAGCGCGCCATATTTTCCATTCTTCCTTTAATTTCCTTCTTCCATTCTTTCTTCCTTTCTTCTTCCCTCTTACTACCACCTTGTCTCCGCCCACTATCACTGGCGACTTCAACCACTTCAACCACCACTTCTTTTCTCTTCTCCTATCCTCACTTGCACCCTACCCTACCCTACCTTACCGGCGGTCCTACATTTTCTCTTTTGTCTTTGTTTAATTTTTCTCTTATTTAGTTGCATTTATCTAGTTTTCTCTATTTCTTCTTAGTTGCATTTTGTTTAATTTGTTCTTGTTTATTTGCTTTCTTTCTTTTTATATTTTCCATGGGTGTTGAATTATGAGTTAGCTCTTGCTTTGATGGGTTATCGTTGTATCTTTTGACTCCTTTATGATTTTGTGGTGTTGTTTTGATGTTCGATATTTCATTTTGGGGTATTGCATTTTCGAATCAATTCAATTCGCTTATTGTTTGAATGTTGCACACCAAGTGTTTGTTCAAAAGCACCTATGACATTTTTTGTTCATTGTGACACTATGCTTCCAATTTAGTGCTCTTTTCTCATTACACTTGCTTTCTTATTGTGCATTGAGCTTATTGTACTTCATCTTTACCATTCATATGTTCATACCCATGACTTGCTTCTTTGTATCATATTGCATGAATTGTATTCCAACCCTCTCTAACTCCACTTCGTTTCTTTTGCATGCTTTATTGTTTTGGAGTTATATTAGGTGATTGATTTTCTTGTGCTTGTTATCATTCTTGCATATGTTACTTTATGTGTTATTGATGCTTGAGTGTATTCTTATCATGCTTTACTTGTATGCCCTTCTCACTCTTGCATCTCATGATAGTGGTATGCCCCGATAATTACCTTGTTGTCTTACTTACATGTTGCAGCTATCATGTCTTCAAGACGCATTACTCCTTTATAGCATTATTTCTCACTTGCATGTTATCATGTTAGTGTTGCTTCTTTGGGTTTCATATTTTCTCTTTTCCTTCCCTTTTCAGGATTGCCATTAAAAAAGACAAGGAAAAGGCTCCGAAAAAGCCACATACCAAGAGGGAACCTCAAAGAACAACTGCCAAGGTGCTCCCTGCACCAAAAGCTAAGCCCCTCTCCAAGAAGGTGAAGAGCATCATTTAATTTGATGAGCAAGAGAAGGGCAACCCTACGAAGGAGCCCACAAGGTTTCCTAACTGCTATTGTGAGCTCATGTTCCCGGATATGGTTGAAAGGAATTACCACTCTGAACCCCTCCTCGTTCCTCCAGAGCATCTTGTTCAGTGTGTCTTACCCCGATTGAACGGCGACAATGGGGATTTCTAATGCGAAGACCACAAGAAGCCAACCTTTCTTAGGTGGTGGAGTTCTACTCCAACTACCACTCCCCTTCTCTTCAGACAGTTTTTGTGGGCCGGAAGCAAGTCCCAGTTCTGGAAGAAGCCATTCAAGGAATACTTAAGATCTTGCTAGTTGCGGATGGGACTGATGGTTACCAAGAGGTCCTGCAACAGTGTTGCACACGCGGTTTTGATTGGGATTCTATCCTTAAGGTCATTGTTGAACCGGAATCACATTGGACCCAAGGAAGACTCAGGCTCCAGCCTAAGTGCATTGACGCATGCACGCGTACTGTGGAGGCTCGAGCGTGGGCTCAAATCTTGTTCCACTACGTCCTTCCAAGCACTCATGAGTCATCTATTACAGCGGACTTAGCCCTTCTTGTCCATTGCATACTCACTAAGAGGCCTGTCAACATCCCTCTCCTCATCAGACAAGCAATGGATCGCGTCCATGCTAAGGGTAACCTCCCATTTCCTGCCTTGGTAACAAATTTGGTTACTGCTGCTGGTGTCCCCACAAGGCTAAGGACATGAAGGAGATAATTCTCGCGAAGGGCAACATCGTCCCAAGCAGAAAATATCTTAAGCCTCCGGCGGACACCACAAGCCTTGACATGGCTTCCCCTTCTGACATTCCTACCTCTTCATCCGCACCACAGAAGTCATCCCGCCAACTGCTTCTTGAGCTCACTTAGAAAGTGGACCAATATGAGCAGCGAAACAAACGCCGATTTGCTTACATGAAGAAGCTCTGGGGTTATGTTAACCCACCTATGGAGGAGCTGGACATTTCCACATCCACTTCTGATCCAAGTGATTCGAGCACTTAAGAGATGGATAGTAGAGGTGCCGACCCCAAGCCCACCTTGCGCCTTACCAATAGCACGGAGGACCGTGCATACTTCTAAGTGTGGGGAGGTCATTTACCGACTTCTATAGGTAACAACCCTTTCTTTTCAACACCCATAATTTGATTTCCTTTTATTGATTAGGATAAATTGCATGGTTAGTTTTTGTTTTGAACACTTTTTGCATGGTAGTTGTTCTTATTAGTACTACTTGGTTAGGGTAATGACTTCCTTTCCAAGAAATCATTTTTAAGGCACCCTACCAATTTGAAAAAATTTTTGTGTTAAACTTGCTTGAAGAATTTATTTCGGAACATGGTTTTTGAGCAAAGAACACAAGCATGTGAGTTTTGAGCCCAATTGTATGGTTACATCTTATAACCACTTATTTCTATTCTTCTGTGTCTTATTCTCTTTCTATGATTGTAATCTTTAATTTGTTTGATTCTTCATGTCCATTATTCCATATATACATGCATTTATATGATTGAGGCCATCATTTCATTTACCTCACTTACCCAAATAGCCTACCTTTCATCAACCATTGTTAGAAATTTTGAGCCTATTTAATCCCTTTTGTTCTTAATTTAAGCACATCACCACCCCTAAGTGAAAAACAATAAATGTCCCTTGAGGTGAATCTTTGATTAGTTTCGGCTAGTGAGGATATGTATCATTTGGGTATCGGAAACTTAGGACATTGGTTGAGATTAAACTGTATTTTGTATTTTTGTTGAAAATCATGGGATTGTGTACATGCTTATGCATTAAATATGTAAAACCATATGCATTGATACGTTTGTATATACTTTGTTATGAAAAAAATGAAGAAAAAGAAATAGAAAAAACAAAAGAAACAAAATATATAGAAAAAAAAGGAATGAAAAAGGGGACAAAAATGCCCCAAGGCAAGGTAATAATGACAATGCATATGGAATGTGAATTAAAGAGAATGCATGAGTATGTGAAAAAAAAGTGAGAATCATGGGTAGCTAGGCATTGTATTAGAATTGTATAAGTTGTTATATGTGTTTAGTGAGAGCTTAGGTTGATCAAAGATCCAAATTCCAAGCTCACTTGACCATATGCATCCTACCTTGACCCTAGCCCCATTACAACCTTGTGGAAAGACCTCATGATATTTGTATTCATGCATGAAATAATTGTTGATTGTTAGATGAAAAACAAATCTTGGAAAGCATGATTAGGGGAGAATTGATTGAATCAACCCTATACACTTGAGCGACTAGAGCGGATACACATCCGGTGAGGGTTTGATGCTCAACTCCTTGTTCTTGGCTTTCATGAGCTTTCTTCATGCAAGTTATGTACACTCCACTTTGATGTTTGAATTGGTAGAGTTCATGAATTATCTTATCATTTTGGCCCTATGTGCTCATACATCACTACAAGAAAATAGAATATTTGTAACAAAAAATTTGTATCAAATTTAAAATTGTTACAAATTATGGTTTTTTTGTAACAATATTTAGTTATTGTTATTTTATAACAATAAAAAAATTTGTTACAAACATTTCAATATTTTGTAACGACATCATTTTTTTTGTTACAAATTATGTTGGCTTTCGTATCGAATTATTGTTTGGTTGCAAAATATTATAATGTTTTGTAACAAAAGATTATATTGTTACCAAAATTCAAAATATTTT
This sequence comes from Arachis stenosperma, assembly GCF_014773155.1. NCBI lineage: Eukaryota > Viridiplantae > Streptophyta > Magnoliopsida > Fabales > Fabaceae > Arachis > Arachis stenosperma. The sequence goes on along the minus strand of NC_080379.1, from coordinate 91,705,611 downwards.
GTAACAAAATATATATTTGTTTCAAAAACTCTAAATATTTTGTAACAAAAGATTAATTTGTCACAAAATATAATATTTTTGTAACAAGTTATTTATTTGTCACAAAATTCAAAGATTTTTTGTAACTAATAAAAAATTTTATTTCAACATATTAAATATAAGAATTCAAATTTTTGAGAAATAACAAAATGAATAATTTATAATTTATTATGTTTATTTAAGATTTTATATTAAAAATTTATTTTACGAAAAATATTAAAGCCAAATTAACGATAGTTTGAGTTTAAAATTATTCAAAAATTAAATAATAAATCATTTATAATTTATTATATTTATTCAAAATAAATTTTTAGAAACTTTTAGTAATTTAATTATCTCTGATTCTTAAAATTAGAGTATTTATTTAAAAATAATTTGACAATTTATAATTAAATAATATTTTTATATAATTATTATTAAAGATCTTATTATTAGTTATTTCATATAATTTGAAATTAAAATTCAATAATGAAGGTACTGTATAATTTAATTTAAGACATTTTTAAATTTAAATTGTATTTTATAAAATGTGATTAGTATGTTTACTTTATAATTTAAATTAAAAATAATTATTTGAATACATTGATTTATTGATAAATAAATTTTTTTACTTTTTAAAAATAATCTTTACAATATCATATTTAAATTTTAAATTATTATTTTATTTTAAATATTTTATAAAATTATTATGAAAATTTCTAATTCTAACCCTAATACACAAAATCTCTAATTTATGGCTAAATCCACTAACACACGCACACTCAGAGACAGAGAGGGAGAAGGGGGAAATCAGAAGAACGGAGAAGAGAAAGGAAGAGAGGGAAAAGAGCGCGAGGGAAATGAGGGAGGAAGGGTGCCGCCTCCGTGGCGGCTTGCCGCCGTCTCTGTTGAGTTCCACCATGGAGAAGGGATGTTCTTTGCGACTTCACCGCTGCCCTGCGTTGTCACTGTCGAGAAGTAGAATGAGACAGAGAGAGACGCGAAGAAGAATAACGGAGGCCACCACCACTGCTACTATCGTTGCTGGGCTCGCCGGATGTTGCCGTGACCACCACTGAGCTTCGCGCTGTCTATGGAGTCACTGATGGAGGTGTCTTTGCTGCCTCTTCGGTTTAGATCCTTCGCTCCTATAACTTGTTCTACTTCCACTTTTACTCTACTATTATCCTATTTCTGCTACCTTGTTTCCATTTCATTCTTTGTCAGTTATCAAAACTGTGATTACTGTTGCTGCCAGAGAGGGCTGCCGGGGTTGCTATTCGGGTTCCGTACAACTCGCTCTATCTCCATTTTTTTCCGCCCGTTGCTCAGCCATCACCAAAGCCACTACCGCCGGGAGAAAATACTAGTATTTTGTATATATCCATCTCAATAGTGCCTATTTTTGGGGTAAATAATTAGATTATGGTGTTAAGATCTGAACTTCTGATTCTAAAGTTAATTGTTTATGGTTTCAGTCATTGAATTCATTTAATGTTATCATAGTTTCAATTGGTGTAATATGTTGTTGGAAATGACATAAATACCTTTCGAATAGTTACTTTTGTTTATAGTGATTGCATTGTGTGTGTATTTGTTGTTGAATAATTTGAAGCTCTATTTGATTTTTGTCTGGTTTTGTGACTTTTCAAGTTCAAATTTCTAATCAGGAAAATGGAGATATATTATTTTCCCTTGTTACCCTTTGTTTAAACCTTATGATGTTGAGAAGTTGCAGTGTGGTGCTGTCCCTCAACAGCATTTGCTTTTGCTAATTATCATCTACTCTCTCAAAATAGAGGGATATGGTTCAATAGTTATAGTATTCATGCTTCAGCTAAATGTATACTTAGCCAAATTGCCATATAAAGAATTGTGTGTTTATTGTGCTTTACTGTAATGTCACCTGCTAATAAAGTCACTCAAGGTAATTAAACTCATATATATAGCAGAGGAACACTTAGCTTAATTAAAGTGTCAAGATAATTATTATTTTGACATTAACTAATATGCTACACAATCTCTGATGAAAGCTTATTTTGTCACACAGTACACTACACTACAACTTTCAACAGAGTAGAAAAGTACATAATATAAAAGCCTCTTGCTAGCTACTACTTTCAGGTTAATTTCTCTCTCTTTTAGTTTTCAAGTTTAATTAGCTGAAATTTCTATATGTATAGGTCATGCCTAGTAGCAGCCCCTATACTAGATTAAAATATTTTCATTGTAGCAGCAATTAATATATATCATTATAGTCATTCTGCATGGGAAGGTGCATGGCATGATTGACTAATTAAGACTACTAGCTCATGTTTTGTATCTTGTCTTTCAACAATGCCATAAGTTTTTACTGCTTTTTCTTTTATTTGCAAGTTGAATCATCCAATAATGATTTGCATATGCCATCTTAATAAAATGTAGAGGTTGAGTTCCTTCTTCCGATCTTACTTATGGATAATGATAGTGCATCTCTTTTATCCTTTCTATAGTAGGTTTTAAGCAGCAATACGTTATGGATATACATGTTCCTGGAAGTTGAGTCACTTTTGACCAAGTAGGTAGAAGCATTCGCATTAGTCACATTCATATACGTAAATTGCATCGCATAAACCTCACTTTCCTATGATTCTTTGGTCTTTTAATTTCTTTTAGCATGAGGACAAGCTTGATTTCTGAGGAGCTCCAGGCCCAAATCCAACTTAATTTCGCATGGAAAAGACCTAAGAATTGATGGGAGAGAGGGGGGATCATTCATTACACACTTACACATAATTTTAGCTAGTTTTGGTTCTAATTCTTCTAGAGAGAGAAACCTTTATTTTCTCTCTAGATCTAGTTTGATTTGATCTTCCTTTTTTGAAATTTTGAATTGGATTTTGTTAATTTTTAGTTTCAAGTACTTAATTTGAATTTTCTAGTATAATTTTGTTCAGATCTTGTGTTGAATTTATGTTTTCTTGTTATTTCCCATTTTCTTCTCATTTTATGAACTTTGTGGATCTTGAATTTCTATTAGTGCATTGATGTTTCCCATGATTAATAGGGTGTTTGAATTGATTTCTATTGATAAATGTTACTAGGTACTTTAAATTTTCAATTAATTTGCAATTTGAATGTCTTTTATTAATGCATACAATATGTTTGATGAAATGTTTCCTTTGGTTATGGAGTAGTCCTCTTTACTCTTGGTCTAGGCTAAGGAAATTGGGTAAACTTGAGTCATTAGGCCTAATTGATTTGGTGATTTGAGAACCCTTAGTGGTCAATTAGATAACCATTGACACTAGCCTACTACTAACTCAATTGGTAGCTAGGTTAGGACTTATAGATTGATGTTGATCAAGCCAATTGACATACTTCAAGCATAGAAGTAAACTTAATGATCTTGGTTCCTCAAAATTGTCAAGATATGGTTATTAGACAAGGATGGTGACCCCAATTCCTAAGCCTAGCCAAGAGTTTCTTTTATTATTCATATTTGAAAACAAAAAATCCTAATTGCTTAATTCTTGTTATAGTTAGTTTAGTTGTTTACTTAGTTCTAGAGTAGAAATAGATTATACATTCTCTTGCTAAATTGAAATTGCTCATACCTTACTTTAGTACTTGATTTAGTTTCTTGCACTTTAAGATTCCTTACATGTTAAGTCTAGTAGTTTAAATTCTTGATCGTGACTCCCAATCTCGGAATTCTAACCAATATTGATGCACTTGTTTCCCATTCCTTGTGAGACGACCTGAGGTTGGAATACTTCGGTTTACCTTTATCGGGGTTGAACTTTGTGACAACCATATTAAAACTTAATTCGAGGATCCATTGTTGGTTTAGAACTATACTTACAACGTGACTATTTTTGTGAAATTCTTTACCAACGATAATCCTGGCATCACATCCCACTCAAGTGTAGAGAGATAATACTGATCTGCTGTGACATGATCTTGTTTTGAGCCAGAATGGCATCTAAGGTGTCCATCTCTATAACTCCTTTCTTCACTAGATTACCCAGATTCACAGGGTTCCTTTCAGAGGAGTAAAAATATTAGCTGTTAGCAACCATCTCAATGAGCTCATTAGCCACTTGATAAACCCCAATGTTGTGGTTTATCTTGTACTTATTTTGGAGGATTTTATCATCTTTTCTCACATTTATTCAATGAAATAGCATGGTTTTGTAATTTTTCCTTTATCTATGATTAAGTGTAAAAACATGCTTTTTAGACCCTTAAATTGGTAATTTTAATTCACCTTTGATTCCACTAGATGCCTTGATGTGTTTGTTAGTGAATTCAGATCGAAAAGGCTAGGAATGGATCAAAGGAGTGAAAAGAAAAGCATGCAAAGTAAAGAATTTATAGAAAATCAAGGATTTCGAGTGCATACATCGACGTGCACGCGTGACAGACACGTACGCGTGGAGATGAAGTCGCGAGGCGATGCATACGTGTGTAAAGTAAAATGCCAAGCGACGCGTACGCGTGACACATGCGTACGCGTCACAGCTCGAACGTGACCTCATTAAAGTGAAAATGCTGAGGACGATTTCTGAGCTTTCCACGCCCAAATCCAACTCATTCTTGAGGGTATTTCATGCAGAATTCAAGCTTGAGCAAATCGGGAGCAATTAGTTTATGATAGCATCATGTAGGTTTGTTTTCTAGAGAGGGAAGCTCCCTCTTCTCTCTAGAATTAGGGTTCTTAGGCTATTTTGCATCTTAGATCTAAGTTCAATTTCTTGTTTTCATCTTGTTTCCTTTACAATTTCTTGCTTCTACTCCTTCATTCTCTTAGTTTGTAGTGTTAATTTTCCTTTTATGCCTCCTTTTATGTTTATGAATGCTCATGTTGGATTTAGATCTCTTTTAATACAATTGATGTTTTATGTTCCTTTTATTGTTGAATTGAGTTGTTGATTTTACTTTTCTTGCATTTGGTTGCTGTAGATTTTACTATTTCTTGTCATTTACTATGCTTTCCTTTTATGCCCTCCAAGTGTTTAACAAAATGCTTGGTTGGATGTTAGAGTATATTTTTTAGCATTCTTTGCTTGGAAAGAGTAATTAGGTAATCTTAAGTCATTAAGACCCAACTCATGTTGGTGATCTAGAGTTGTTAGTTAATATTATTTCCATTGACTCTAATCTCTTGCTAAATCAATTAGTGAGTTTATTAGGACTTTGGATTGGGATTAGCTAGTCTTCTTTGACTTTCTCCCTATGTGAAGATAACATTGTACTTTCTTCCATTGTTGGAGTTGACGAAATAAGATAAATTCTTGTTAATCACTGTTATGATAGGTGACTAGGATAGAAAGCTGGTGCACGAAATTGTGATCATCAACAATGGTGCCAAAGACTTGGAGCTCTCAAACGTGAATCACACTTTGTCACAACTTCGCACAACTAACCAGCAAGTGCACTGGGTCGTCCAAGTAATACCTTACGTGAGTAAGGGTCGATCTCACGGAGATTGTCGGCTTGAAGCAAGCTATGGTCACCTTGTAAATCTCAGTCAGGCGGATTCAAATGGGTTATAGAGTTTTCATAATTAAAGGATAAATAAAACATAAAATAAAGATAGAGATACTTATGTAATTCATTGGTGAAAATTTCAGATAAGTGCATAGAGATACGTTATCCCTTCTGAATCTCTGCTTTCCTACTGTCTTCATCCAATCGTATTCCTTTCCATGGCAAGCTGTATGTTCGGGTTTCACCAGCGTCAATGGCTACCTCCCGTCCTCAGTGAAAATGGTCTAAATGTGTTGTCACCGCACGGCTAATCATCTGCAGGTTCTCGATCATGTTGGAATAGAATCCAGTGATTCTTTTGCGTCTGTCACTATGCCCAACACTCGCGAGTTTGAAGCTCGTCATAGTCATCCCTTCCCAGATCCTACTCGGAATACCACAGACAGGGTTTAGACTTTCGGAATCTCAAGAATGGCCGCCAATAATTCTAGCTTATACCACGAAGACTCCGATCTTTCAGAATGGAGGCTAAGAGATACACGCTCAATCTTAGGTAGAACAGAAGTTATTGTTAGTCACGCGTTCATAGGTGAGAATGATGATGAGTGTCACGGATCATCAAATTCATCAGGTTGAAGTGCGAGTGAATATCTTAGAACAAGAATAAGCTGAATTGAATAGAAAATAGTAGTAATTGCATTAATACTCGAGGAACAGCAGAGCTCCACACCTTAATCTATGGTGTGTAGAAACTCCACCGTTGAAAATACATAAGTGATGAAGGTGGACATGACCGTGAGGCCAGCCCCCAATGTCTAAGGAAAACGTTCCAATTGTGTCTAATTCCAAAGATGAAAATACAATAGTAAGAGGTCCTATTTATAATGAAACTAGCTACTAGGGTTTACAGAAATAGGTGAATGATGCAGAAATCTACTTCCGAGCCCACTTGGTGTGTGCTTGGGCTGATCATTGAGCTTTACATGTGTAGAGGCTTATCTTGGAGTTAAACGCCAGCTTTAGTGCCAGTTTGGGCGTTTAACTCCAACTTTTATGCCAGTTCTGGCGTTTTGACTTCAGAATAGGGTGGAGAAGGGGCATTTGAACGCCATTTTGCGTCATCAAAACTCGAGCAAAGTATAGACTATTATATATTTCTGGAAAGCTCTGAATGTCTAATTTCCAACACAATTAAGAGCGCGCCATTTGAAGTTCTGTAGCTCTAGAAAATCCACTTCGAGTGCAGGGAGGTCAGAATCCAACAGCATCATCAGTCCTTTTTCAGCCTCTGAATCAGATTTGTGCTCAGGTCCCTCAATTTCAGCCAGAAAATACCTGAAATCACAGAAAAACACAAAAACTCATAGTAAAGTCCAGAAATAGGAATTTTTCATAAAAACTAATAAAAATATCCCAAAAGAAGCTAGATCCTACTAAAAATACCTAAAAACAATGCCAAAAAGCGTATAAATTATCCTCTCATCAAAAGCCTATGTTCTCAATCCTTGCCATGAATGTCTCTCTTTATTACTTGCTTTCTTTAGTTGCTTGATTTACTTTTTTTTTGTTTATTTGTTAGTTTTTGCTAGTTTTAGGATATGGTTCTCTTTGTTTCTTATTAGTATTCGTTTTTATTTTCTCTTTATACTATGAATTCTCACTACTTTAGCTATGAGTTTGGTTACAACTATGTTGTAGGAGATGGAAATTACAATGAGAATATGCATCAAAGATGGAACAATCAAAGGTGGGAGGAGCCCCAAGCATTTGATCAAGCTTCATGGCAACAACCTCCACCAATGTATTATGAGCAAGAACCACTCCAAGATGCATACCAATCTAATATGTGTGGTGACCCTCATTGTGGTTGTCAACCATAATCGTTATATGCATATGACCCCACTCCTTAATATAGCCCTCCACCATACTCACAAGCCTCATACCATCATTCACCTCTATATGACCCTAACCCATATCCACCATATCAACCTCCATATGAACCATATCTAGAGCCACCACCATTCCAACACTAATACTCTCAAGAACCACAAATTCTATATACACCACCTCAAGACTTTCACTAATATGGACCACCTTCCAACTACAATACCTTTTCCTCAAACAATGAATCATCTCTTCCACCACCACCTTCACTGGACCAACCTCTCCAACCCTTAATGCAGGAGCAACAAGAACTTCTAGCTAGGTGTCTGAAGCACGAAGAAGAGTTTAAGGAGGTAGAAGCCAAGATTGCTATTGTGATGGAAGCCGTTAGCAACGTGGTCTCATGCCGCCTAAGCCTATACGATCAAGGCATTCCCATTGTTAAATGTGGAGAAGCAACCAAAGAGCTTAGTGAGGGAGTGAATTTGGAGCTTCAAAGTGAAGAAGAGGAGTTAAAGCAAGAAATGCAACAAGAAGAGGAGGTAGAGATAATTGAACCAAAGGAAGTGGTTGAAGATTTAGGAGATGTTGAATGCAAAAAGGAATCACAAGTTGAAGAGCCCTCTTCCTTTAAGCTTGATATTGATGTTGAGGAGGGTGTACAACCTCCAAGGCATATCATGGTTGAAGACTTTGAAGAGGTTGATCAAGAGATGGATTTGATCATTGATGAGTTTCTATCTATAATTGAATCCTCTCCCATTGGGCTTGACATAGAGATTAAAGAAGAAGATACCTCACTTCCCACACGCTTGGTAAGCAATGAAGAAGAGATGGAATTGGAAGAAAGCTACCAACAAGAAAGACTGGAAGAAGTGGTACAAGCAACAAGTCCTCCTATCTATGATGATTCTGCATCAACATATGATCCTTTTGAGTTTGAGGAATCCTTCCCTATTAAACTTGGAATTGATGATGAGGTAGATTTCGCTAAACCTCCTATTTATGACTTAAGTGATGGGGAAGAGTGAAGAACGAAACTCTCGCGCGATCTAGAATTTTCACAAATAAATTCCCATTGTAAGTATAGCTTCTAGACCGACAAGAATTCCTCTCTGATGAGCAGATAATTTATACGCTTTTTGGCATTGTTTTTAGGTAGTTTTTAGTATGATCTAATTACTTTTAGGGATTTTTTCATTAGTGTTAATGCTAAATTCACATTTTTGGACTTTACTATGAGTTTGTGTGTTTTCTGTGATTTCAGGTATTTTTTGGCTGAAATTGAGGGACCTGAGCAAAACTCTGATAGGAGGCTGACAAAGGATTGCTGATGTTGTTGGAATCCGACCTCCCTGCACTCTAAATGGATTTTCTGGAGCTGCAGAACTCCAACTGGCGCGCTCTCAATGGCGTTGGAAAGTAGACATCCAGAGCTTTCCAGCAATATATAATACTCCATACTTTATTCGGGAATTGATGATGTAAACTGGCGCTCAACGCCAGTTCCATGCTGCATTCTGGAGTCAAACGCCAGAAACACGTCACGAACCAGATTTGAACGCCCAAAACATGTTACAACTTGGCGTTCAACTCCAAGAGAAGTCTCAGCTCATGGATAGATCAAGCTCAGCCCAAACATACACCAAGTGGGTCCCAGAAGTGGATTTATGCATCAATTACTTACTTCTGTAAACCCTAGTAGCTAGTCTAGTATAAATAGGACTTTTTACTATCATATTAGACATCCTGGATCCTGAATTGTATTTTGATCCTGTGGTCACGTTTTGGGGGCTGGCCATTCGGCCATTCCTGGACCTTCATCACTTATGTATTTTCAACGGTGGAGTTTCTGCACACCATAGATTAAGGGTGTGGAGCTCTGCTGTACCTCAAGTTTTAATGCAATTACTACTATTTTCTATTCAATTTAATTCATTCCTGTTCTAAGATGCCATTCGTACTTCAACCTGATGGATGTGATGATCTGTGACACTCATCATCATCCATCCGTATGAATGCGTGCCTGACAACCACTTCCGTTCTACAAGCGAGAGCTAGGATGCGTATCTCTTAGATTCCTGATACACGACGCATGGTTGCCCCTCGCCTGACAACCGAGCCTTCCATCCCGTGAGATCAGAGTCTTCGTGGTATAAGCTAGATTGATGGCGGCATTCATGAGAATCCAGAAAGTCTAAACCTTGTCTGTGGTATTCCGAGTAGGATTCTGGGATTGAATGACTGTGACAAGCTTCAAACTCGCGATTGTTGGGCGTGATGACAAACGCAAAAGAATCAAGGGATTCTATTCCAACATGATCGAGAACCGATAGATGATTAGCCGTTCCGTGACAGAGCATTTGGACCTTTTTCACTGAGAGGATGGGATGTAGCCATTGACAATGGTGATGCCCGACATACAGCTTGCCATAGAAAGGAGTGACAAAGATTGGATAAAAGCAATAGGAAAGCAGAGATTCATAAGGAACACAGCATCTCCATACACCTATCTGAAATTTCCACTATTGAATTATATGAGTAACTATTTACTATTTTATTCCTTCGCGTATACTATAATTCCTTAATACATTTGAATCCGCCTGACTGGGATTTACAAGATGACCATAGCTTGCTTCATACCAACAATCTTTGTGGGATGAACCCTTACTCACGTAAGGTATTACTTGGACGACCCAGTACACTTGCTGGTTAGTTGTGCGAAATTGTGACAAAGTGTGATTCATGTTTGAGATCACCAAGTCTTTGGAGCCATTGTTGATGATCATAATTTCGTCCACCATGTTTTTGGCGCCGTTGCCGGGGATTCTTCGAGTATGGACAACTGACGGCTCATCTTGTTGCTCAGATTGGGTTATTTTATTTTATTTTATTTTATTTATTGTTCTTAAATTTCGAAAAAAAAATTTATATTACTTATCCTGTTCTTCAGAATTTTTAAGAATGAATTCTAGAGTTTCATGAAGCATGTTGAAGCCTGGCTGGCTGTAAAGCCATATCTAAATTCTTTTGGACTGAGGCTTCAAAACCATCTTCATAGAGGCAAGTTAATTTGAATATTAGCTGTATGCTAAAGCTTGGCTGGCTATTGGCCATGTCTAGTGTTTTGGACCGGAGCTTTCACATAAAGCTTGGCTGGCTATTAAGCCATGTCTAATTCCTGGACCGGAGCTTTAGACAAACATTGCATGATTCTTGGTATTCATATTAAAAATTTAGAATTTCTTATTTTATTTTTCCTATATGTTTTCGAAAAAAATATAAAAATAAAATACAAAAAATTAGAAAATCATAAAAATAAAAAATATTTTGTGTTTCTTGTTAGAGTCTTGTGTCAAGTTTTAAGTTTGGTGTCAATTGCATTTCATCATGCATTTTTCGAAAATTGCATTCATGCATTGCATTCATCATGATCTTCAAGTTGTTCTTGATGAACTTTCTTGTTTGATCTTCATATTTTCTTGTTTTGTGTTGTATGGTGTTTTTCATGTGCATTTTTGCATTCATAGTGTCTAAACATGAAAGATTTCTAAGTTTGGTGTCTTGCATGTTTTCTTTACATTGAAAATTTTTCAAAAATATGTTCTTGATGTTCATCATGATCTTCAAAGTGTTCTTGGTGTTCATCTTGACATTCATAGTGTTCTTGCATGCATCATGTATTTTGATCCAAAATTTTCATGCATTGAGTATTTTTAGTGTTTTTCTCTCTCATCTTAAAAAAAATCAAAAATAAAAAAAAATATATCTTATCTTTTTAAATCTTATCTTTTTAAAATCTTTTTTAAAAATCATATCTTTTCCATTTTTTTTATCATATTCGAAAATTTCAAAAATCTTTTTCAAAATATTTTCAAAATCTTTTTCTTATCTTTACATCATATTTTCGAAAATATCATCAACAATTAATGTTTTGATTCAAAAATTTCAAGTTTGTTACTTTCTTGTTAAGAAAGATTCAAACTTTAAGTTCTAGAATCATATCTTGTGATTTCTTGTTAGTCAAGTCATTAATTATGATTTTAAAATTCAAATATTTTTCAAAACTAACTTCAATTATATCTTTTTAAAAAACCATATCTTTTAAAATCATATCTTTTCAAAAAATATCTTTTCAATCTTATATTTTCAAAAATCATATTTTTTATCATATATTTTTATCATATCTTTTTCAAAAATTTGATTTTAAAATATCTTAACTAACTTCTTATCTTCTTATCTTTTCAAATTTGATTTTAATATCTTTTTCAACTAACTAATTAACTTTTTGTTTGTTTCTTATCTTTTTCAAAACCACCTAACTACTTTTCCCTCTCTAATTTTCGAAAATACCTTCCTCTTTTTCAAAAGTTCTTTTTAATTAATTAATTATTTCAAATTTTAATTTTTATTTTATTTCTTCCTTTAATTTTCGAAATTACTAACCCATTTTTCAAAATTATTTTCGAATTTCTATCCCCCTCATCTCTTTCTATTTATTTTATTTATTTACTAACACTTCTCTTCATCCTAAAATTCGAACCCCCCTCTCTCTGAGTTCGAATTTTCCTCTTCTCCTTCCTATTCTTCTTCTTTTCTACTCACATAAAGGAACCTCTATATCTGGACAAAGAGGATCCCTATTATTATTTTTTGTTCCCTTCTTTTTCATATGAGCAGGAGCAAGGACAAGAACATTCTTATTGAAGCAGATCCTGAACCTGAAAGGACTCTGAAGAGGAAGTCAAGAGAAACAAAAATTCAACAATTCAGAGAAAACTTTACAGAAATTTTCAAAAAAAAAAAAGAGGAGATGGCAGCCGAAAATAATAACAATGCAAGGAGGATTCTTGGTGATTATACTACACCTAAGGCCAGAGAAACCTCAAAAAAAAAAAAGAAAAAAGAGAAAAGGGAAGACAAAAAGCTTCCACCTCCAAGTCATGGGAGATGGAGAGATTCATCTTAAGGGTCCATAGCTCAGTAGAAGAGCATTTGACTGCACATCAAGAGAACATGAGGAATTCCCTTATCAAGAAATCCTTGAGATACCTCAGGGGATACATTTTCCTCCACATAATTATTAGGAGCACCAAAATCACTAGGGAGAAGCAACAAAGACAAGGAAGAGACATAGAAGAGCTCAAGGACATCAATGGTCCTTCAAAAAGGCGCCACCCTCACTAAGGTGGACTCATTCCTTGTTCTTAAATTTTTTTCTGCTTTTCGTTTTTTTATGTTATATGTTTATCTATGTTTGTGTCTTTATTACATGATCATTAGTAGTTAGTAACTATGTCTTAAGGCTATGAATAATTCCATGAATCCTTCACCTTTCTTAACTGAAAAATGTTTCTAATTCAAAAGAACAAGAAGTACATGAGTTTCGAAATTATCCTTGAATTTAGTTTAATTATATTGATGTGGTGACAATACTTTTTGCTTTCTTAATGAATGCTTGAACAGTGCATTTTTTTGATCTTGTTGTTTATAAATGTTAAAATTGTTGGCTCTTGAAAGAATAATGAACAAGAGAAATGTTATTGATGATCTGAAAAATCATAAAATTGATTCTTGAAGCAAGAAAACAGTGAAAAAGCAAAGGCTTGCGAAAAAAAAGTGGCGAAAAAAATTAGAAAGAAAAAGAAAAAGCAAGCAGAAAAAGCCAATAGCCCTTAAAACCAAAAGGCAAGGGTAAAAAGATCCAAAGCTTTGAGCATCAATGGATAGGAGGGTCCAAGGAAATAAAATCCAGGCCTAAGCGGCTAAATTAAGCTGTCCCTAACCATGTGCTTGTGTCATGAAGGTCCAAGTGAAAAGCTTGAGACTGAGTGGTTAAAGTCGTGATCCAAAGCAAAAGAGTGTGCTTAAGAAACTTGGACACCTCTAATTGGGGACTTTAGCAAAGATAAGTCACAATCTGAAAAGGTTCACCCAGTCATGTGTCTGTGGCATTTATGTATCCGGTGGTAATACTGGAAAACAAAGTGCTTAGGGCCACGGCCAAGACTCATAAGTAGCTGTGTTCAAGAATCAACATACTTAACTAGGAAAATCAATAACACTATCCGAAATTCTAAGTTCCTAGAGAAGCCAATCATTCTAAACTCAAAAGGAAAAAGTGAGATGCCAAAACTGTTCAGAAGCAAAAAGCTACAAGTCCCGCTCATCTAATTAGAATTAATATTCATTGATATTTTGAGATTTATAGTATATTCTCTTCTTTTTATCCTAATTGATTTTCAGTTGCTTAGGGACAAGCAACAATTTAAGTTTGGTGTTATGATGAGCGGATAATTTATACAATTTTTAGCATTGTTTTTAGGTAGTTTTTAGTATGATCTAGTTACTTTTAGGGATGTTTTCATTAGTTTTTATGCTAAATTCACATTTCTGGACTTTACTATGAGTTTGTGTGTTTTTCTGTGATTTCAGGTATTTTTTGGCTGAAATTGAGGGACCTGAGCAAAACTTTGATAGGAGGCTGACAAAGGACTGCTGATGCTATTGGAATTCGACCTCTCTGCACTCGAAATGGATTTTCTGGAGCTACAGAACTCCAAATGCGGCTCTCAACGGTGTTGGAAAGTAGACATCCAGAGCTTTCCAGCAATATATAATAGTCCATACTTTATTCAGGAATTGACGACGTAAACTGGCGCTCAACGCCAGTTCCATGCTGCATTTTGGAGTCAAACGCCAGAAACACGTCACGAACCAGATTTGAACGCCCAAAACACGTTACAACTTGGCGTTCAACTCCAAGAGAAGCCTCAGCTCGTGGATAGATCAAGCTCAGCCCAAACATACACCAAGTGGGCCTCGGAAGTGGATTTATGCATCAATTACTTACTTCTGTAAACCTTAGTAGCTAGTCTAGTATAAATAGGACTTTTTACTATCATATTAGACATCCTGGATCCTGAATTGTATTTTGATCCTGTGGTTATGTTTTGGAGGCTGGCCATTCGGCCATGCCTGGACCTTCATCACTTATGTATTTTCAACGGTGGAGTTTCTACACACCATAGATTAAGGGTGTGGAGCTCTGCTATACCTCAAGTTTTAATGCAATTACTACTATTTTCTATTCAATTTGATTCATTCCTGTTCTAAGATACCATTCGTACTTCAACCTAATGGATGTGATGATCTATGACACTCATCATCATCCATCCTTATGAACGCGTGCCTGACAACCACTTCCGTTCTACAAGCGAGAGCTAGGATGCGTATCTCTTAGATTCCTGATACACGACGCATGGTTGCCCCTCACCTGACAACCGAGCCTTCCATTCCGTGAGATCAGAGTCTTCGTGGAATAAGCTAGATTGATGACGGCATTCATGAGAATCCGGAAAGTCTAAACCTTGTCTGTGGTATTCCGAATAGGATTCTGGGATTGAATAACTGTGACAAGCTTCAAACTCGCGATTGTTGGGCATGATGACAAACGCAAAAGAATCAAGGGATTCTATTCCAACATGATCGAAAACCGACAGATGATTAGCCGTGCCGTGACAGAGCATTTGGACATTTTTCACTGAGAGGATGGGATGTAGCCATTGACAACGGTGATGCCCTACATACAGCTTGCCATAGAAAGGAGTGACAAAGATTGGATAAAAGCAGTAGGAAAGCAAAGATTCAGAAGGAACACAGCATCTCCATGCACCTATCTGAAATTCCCACTATTGAATTATATGAGTAACTATTTACTATTTTATTCCTTCGCGTATACTATAATTCCTTAATACATTTGAATCCGCCCGACTAAGATTTATAAAATGACCATAGCTTGCTTCATACCAACAATCTTTGTGGGATCGACCCTTACTCACGTAAGGTATTACTTGGACGACCCAGTACACTTGCTGGTTAGTTGTGCGAAATTGTGACAAAGTGTGATTCATGTTTGAGAGCACCAAGTCTTTGGAGCCATTGTTGATGATCACAATTTCGTCCACCACTTTCTTACAAAAGTTTTGGTTGTCACTTAAGCAATCCCAATAAAAATAAATAACCGAAGTATTCAAACCTCAGGTCGTCTTCTCAAGGAATTACAGGGAGGTGTGTTTTATTATTGGTTATGGAAAATAGTGTTTTTGGGTTTTGAAAAGGTTTTGAACAAGAGAAATAAATTGCAGGGATTAGTAAATCAATAACTAAGAAAACTCTTGGCAAGGTATGAGAATTGGAATTTCTATCCTAGTTATCCTTATCAGGTGTGCTGAGAATTGGGTTTTAATCCCACTTAATTATCCTTTATTAAATAAAGGAAAGTTAAGTAGAGTTATTAAATTGATCCTCAAGTTTCAGTCAACTTTTAGAACGATCCAAATTAATTAACAATTGTCAATTTCAACCACTACTGAGTTTGATAACTCAAGTATTACCAATTACTTGACCAAAGCCAAAAGGGAATAAAACCTACTTGAATGAAAATAATTTGGATAGAGCCCAAGCATTAATAACATAAATTAGAGAAAACAATAATAAGTCTAAAATACCTCAAATTGAATTAATTAGGAAATCAATCTAAACATGAAGAGTTCATAAACTAAAGTGAAAAAATAAATAAAAGGAATATTGAACCTGTGATTTGAAGAAGATGAAATCCTAATCCTAATACTAAGAGAGAGGAGAGAACCTCTCTCTCTAAAAACTACATCTAAATCCTAAAACTATGTATGAATGTATGTTCTAATGATCTCCTGATTAATGGATGGATTCCCCAACTTATAGCCTTTAGTCTATGTTTTCTGGGCTTGGATCTGGACCAAAATACGGCCCAAAATCATCTTCAGCGCATTCTGTAATTTCTGTAGATCGCGCAGGTCACGCGTCCGCGTGGGTCATGCGGTCGCGTCGTCTGGAGTTTTGCTCTTCCACGCGGTCGCGTCAGTCATGCGTCCGCGTCAGTTGTGTTTCGTGCGAGTCACGCATTTGCGTCATCCATGCGCTCGCGTCGATGCTCTTTGCGCTAAGCACGCGTCCGCGTCGTCCACGCGTTCGCGTTGCTTCCAGTTTCTTCAAAAACTCCATTTTATGCTTTTCCTTCCATTTTTGTATGTTTCCTTTCCATCCTCTTAGTTATTCATCCCCTAAAAAGCCTGAAAGTACTTAACACACAAATCACGGAATCGAATAGTAATAAAGGATAATTAAATTTAATATTTTTAAAGCATAGGAAATATATTTTATCATATATCATAAAACAAGGAAGGAATAGTAGAACCATGCAATTTACATGAATAAGTGGGTGAAGATCTGATAAAAACACTCAATTTAAGCACAAGATGAATCATAAAATAAGGGTTTATCAAAGAACTTGAAGACATTGGTGAAGAAGGATGTGAACTTGAGAAAGCTTGGCAACAGGTAGAGCTTGAAGCACCTTGCCAAGTTGTGGAAACCTTTAGAAGAGGATGGACGGGAGTGGAACGCACTTTATCAAGGTTTTTGGGAACTCCTTCACCTAAGTTACCATCGAATCCTTCAATAGAGTGGGTAAAACTCATTACTCTTAGCTTTATTATCCCACTTTAATTTGGTTGGCTTGAAACGGATGGCCAACTTAGGGTGCTTTGTGGAATGAAGCGTAAGAGGAGAATGTTTAGTGGTTGGCGTTGTAAAGCTAGGCACATTATGGTTGGAAGCTCAAAATTGAGGAGCATGGATTGGTGTGGTTCCCAATTGAATGGGTCTAGGAGGATAGTTTGGTGCTTTAGTAAGAATTTGGCTTGCTTGCCACCCAGAGGAAACCACCATGATCAACTTCAAGACAGGTGTGAAAACAAAGTATGGGATCCCAGATTACAAGAGGAGGATCAACTTTGGGAGCTCATGGTTTGTGAAGAATTCCATCAAAGCTTGGAGATATCAATCTTGAATGATGGAGCTTATTGGAAGTCCAAGCATTGGTGGATGTTCAAGGATGGATTCAAGCACAAGCCACCTTGATAAGGGCTCTCCATAAGTCCAACTTAAGGACAATAAACAAAAGTGCTAGGTAGGAGACACCCCACCATGGTAACATCTTTTCATTTTTCCTTTTTGTAAATATTAGTAAAATAGGTTTGATTTCATGTTTTGTTTGGTTAGTTGAGTTTAATTCGGAGTCTAGTAGGTTAAATAAAGTTTTATGGTGATTTGGTAGCTATTTGGAGGTTTGGAATGCTTGGTTTGGTGCACCATGCCACACGTATGTGTCACCCACGTGTACGCGTGACCCCAAGCTTTTCGACCATCCACGCGTACGCGTGGATCCAAAATTTTCACCTCCCATACAAAACCCCAAGAGTTGTGCGAGTTGTGGGCTGAAATTGTGCCTTTAGCACGAAATCTACCCACGCGTACGCATCGCCTCTCTGAATAACCCATCACGCGTACGCGTGACCCACGCGTATGCTTCGATTCCCTTTCAGCCAACCACGCTTGCGTGTCACTCCACACGTGTGCATGGGTTGCCCAGTTCAACGCATGAAATAGGTGATGTTAATAAGGGTCAATCATAACAAGCATCACCTAACAAAAAAATGCATTGGTAATATACAATTGCCTAACAATAGATATTGAATTCAAATTACATGGTGGCTAGCTATAACATGAAACTCAAAAGATGTAGAGAGCTTGAAGGCAATGTCATACACTTGGTATTCACAAATATTCAACATGAAGAGTTCAAAACCAAGTAACAAAATATAACCTCAATAAAGAAATCCAACAGTGAATATTTTCAGCACTATGAAACAGCAAATCAAGTTAACAATCCAACACTTATCACATAAAATAGAAAATTAAACAAAAATAAAACTAAATAAATATCTAACTAATTAAACTAACTAATGGTTGATAGTGTATGGTAGTGTTGGAGAGAAGGGAAGAAGAGAGAAGGGAAGAAATGGAACGAATAGGAGAAATGGAAAAGAAGGGAAGAAGAGAGGAGAAGAGAAAAGAAGGAAAGAAATGGAAAGAAGAGGAGAAATGGAGGTGGGTGACCTCTTCATGCGTCTTCTTCATGTGCAGGGAACCTTCTGTGGAGTTGTCTAGAGTCCTCTTGGCCATCTCAGAGAGACCACCATAGAAAATCTGCAGCCTAGTCCATTCTGAAAATATGTCTGGGGGACACTTCCTAATCATTTATTGGTATCTCTCTCAGGCTTCACAAAGGGACTCACCATCTCTCTGCTTGAAAGTCTGAACATCCACCCTCAGCTTAGTAAGCTTCTGAGGTGGGAAGAACTTGGTCAGAAATCTATTGACCATCTTGTCCCAGGAATCCAAGCTCTCATTAGGCTGAGTGTCTAGCCACTGCTTTGCTCTGTCCCCAGAAACGGACTCAAGTATTGGAGGAGGGGGTCACTTGCCCCCACTAGGTTTACGAAAAAAAATAAATTTATATAAATTAATGTATTTGTCCTAATGTAATTTATTTTTATTCCACAAAAATTTACAAAATTTTATTTTGAGATTCATGTTAAAAATAATTTTTTTTATTAAATTTAAGTATAATAATATTTATTTTGTTAAATTTGATTTAATATCAAAATTAAAAATAAGTAAATAAATTAACTCAATAGAAAATTAATAAATAGTGATAATATAATTTTTTAAATCTGATCAACTCGTTAATTACCAAACTAAATTTTATTTTTTTAATATAAGTAAAATTATTAGTATTTTATTTGTCTTAAAAAATTAGTTGAAATAAGAAAAATAATATTTATCTATTAATTAATATCTTTCATTTTAAAATGATATAATATGTTTTAATTTTAACTTTTAAAGTGTCTTATGTCATAAATATTATAAAAAACAAACTTCCTAAATTAATGTGAGGTAATTAATATTTGAAAATTATAATGAGTAGTAGAACAAATGTTTAAAAGTATGAAAGTTAATTTTGATATATTAAAATATGTATTTTTTATAGTTATTTGATTATATTTATTCTTTTAGATAATAAAAGACTCGATAAACATAATTATTTGATTGTATTTATTTCATAGAGATAAACAAATTCGGGTCTTCCTACGGAAGCCTATAAAACTGGCAGTTTTGTTGCACTAAAGTGATCAACTGTGGCTTCAGCTCAAAATTATTAGCACCAATAGTAGGTATTGAAATATTGTACCCATAAAAGTTAGGAGTAGGGGCAGTGTAGGAGCTCAGAGTCCTCCTAGCATGCTCATTAGAATCCCCACCATTAGGATCCATAGTGTGTTCCTAAGCTTCCTTCTCAAAAGTATCCCTAAGGTTCTCACCGGCTCTGTAGGCTCTGGCTTGTTGCAAACGCCGCCTCAAAGTCCTCTCAGATTTAGGATCAAATTCAAGAAAGGGGTTCTTTATGTCTGATCCTGCTCATAACCAAACAAAAAACAAAAAAAAGTGCGAGTCTCTATGTCAGAGTATAGAGATCTCCCATTAAGATATCCTATGTAAAACAAAATAAAATAAAATAAAACAAGTAATTAAACAAAAATCTTATAAAACTAATAAGAAAAAGTGAACTAAAATTTTCGAAAATTAAATAATGAAAAATACTAAAGCTTTCAAAAATAGTGAAAAAGAAAATTTCACTAAAGGGATACCAAACCTAAAATAAAAAATTAAAGAGAAAAAAAATAAAACTAAATTTGAAAATTTAAAAAAAAATTAAACAAACAAAACAAAGAAAAAAATTACATAATCTAAGCAACCAGACAACTGGTAGTTGTCTTCCCGTCAGTCCCCGACAACGGCGCCAAAAACTTGATGCGGATTTTAGAACATCCACAACTAAATCGGCAAGTGCACTAGGTCGTCCAAGTAATACCTCGAGTAAGTGAAGGTCGATCCCATGAGGACTAAGGAACTGAGCAATAATGGTTAGCTGATTGACTTAGTCAGGTGAACAAAAAAGTTGATTTTTAGGGGTTTCAAAAGCAGTAAACAATTGAGCAAGAGTAAAGGAAGCAAATACTGAGTTTGGTGTGAAAATAGTGAGAGAAAATAGTTAAGGTATCGGAGATATTTACTTTTCTAGATTAAGGTTTCTTACCAACTATTTTAACTATGCAAGATTCATTTCATACAAACTGTAATTGACTGAACCCTAATCTCATGGTGATTTAGTCTCCTCTAATCTTCATTAACCGCCAATCCCTTGGTCACTTAATTCCGATTAGAGGGTTACGTTCAAATCTAGTTTATGGCCACAAAAACCCTAATTACCCAAGACTAAACGGATTATATGTCACGTATCCAGATTAGTTCAAATAATTAGCAATTTAAGAGGAATTTACTTTCAAGCTGTGTCCAAGTGAGAGACCTCTCCCGAGGGTCACAAGAACGCATTTAGAATAAGGGTCATACTCCCATTCTACCCAAATTCATAAAATTAAGAGTGAAAGTGATCCTTGAAACTGAATCAGTACATTAATTAAAATAGAAAAGCAATAATCTTAATCTATAGAAATAAATAGAGCTCCTAACCTTAACCAAGAAGGTTTAGTGGCTCATGACTTACAGAGAAAAACTAGGGTTCTAAAAAGTGTGGGACAGAAAAGATCTAAAAGTCCGGAGATCGCCTCTAAAGGGTGAATCTTTTTCCTTTTATATCTAACAAAATTTGATTTGAAAATAAAATTAAAATAATAAATCCTAAAACTAAACGATATTGTTTATAAATAATTACAAAAATAAAAGATGAGATGACTAATAACGGCTAAATCCAACTAGAGATACTCCAACTAGAGATGACTAACTGGCGCATAACGCCAGCTTGCCGTTTAGCGCCTGATTACTACGCATCATGTTAGGTTTTTCTATACTTTTTCATACAAGAAATTGATGATTAATGCTTAATTATTAAGTATTTTAGTGCTTAAATAGTATATTGCTTTGATCTTTTGATTTTATAAATTTTGTAGGAAATAAGTAGAAAAAGAAGCAAAAAGCATAAAATAAGCTCAAAAGCAACAAAGGAGTTGCTAACTTGGAAACTGAAGTTGGTAACTCCTTCTTTATTTCAAACATGAAGGTTGGAGAGCAAGGTTTATGAAGGCGTTGGCAACACAAGCCTGGGAGTTATCAACGTGTTCACAAGATATCATTGAAGGTGCCACTAACTTGGAAAATCAAGTTAGCAATGCCTTTGCAATTGTTGCCCATGGAAGAGTATGAACACGTTGCTAACTTGGAAAATCAAGTTGGCAACGCCACTTTTGAGCTCCTTGACAGCACGACCATGCCTTCATCAAAGGACCATAACTTTAGCTACAGATATCCAATTGATATGCTTCTATTTGCGTTGGAAAGCTGTCATTCAGAGCTTTCCAATGATATATAAGAGTCTATATTTGGCATGGAATTGGAGCACAAATGATAAGAATCTTAAAGGCCCCAAAAACACCTAGCAAAAGAACCCAGCACCCAAGAGTGCTACGTTCTTCACCCAAAGAGCGCCTGTGATAACGAAGTGGAAAAATTTGGCTAGTGACGCGTATGCATGGGTGATGCGTACGCGTCGATGGGACTTTTCTGAAGGAGCACGCAAACACGTGAATGAAGCGCAGCGTGAAAGTGGCATCTTTGAAGGGCCATGCGTACGCGTGGTGACGCGTATGCGTCGATGGGCCAAATTACTAAACAACGCATATGCGTGTGTTACACATACGCGTGGATGCACGAGTGCTCCTAATGAGCAGATAATTTATACGCTTTTTGGCATTATTTTTAGGTAGTTTTTAGTAGGATCTAGCTACTTTTTGCGATGTTTTTATTAGTTTTTTTGCAAAATTCATTTTTCTGGACTTTACTATGAGTTTGTGTGTTTTTCTGTGATTTCAGGTATTTTCTGGCTGAAATTGAGGGACCTGAGCAAAAATCTGATTCAGAGGCTGACAAAGGATTGTTGATGCTATTGGATTCTGACCTCCCTGCACTCGAAGTGGATTTTCTAGAGCTACAGAACTCCAAATGGCGCGCTCTGATCTCAATTGCATTGGAAAGTCGACATCCAGGGCTTTCCAGCAATATATAATAGTCCATACTTTGCTCGAGTTTTGGCGACGCAAACTGGCGTTCAAACGCCCCTTCTATGCCCTATTTTGAAGTTAAAACGCCAAGACTGGCATAAAAGTTGGAGTTAAACACCCAAACTGGCACCAAAGCTGGCGTTTAACTCCAAGAGAGGTCTCTACACGTGTAAAGCTCAATGCTCAGCCCAAGATCTTTGCAAATCTTGGGATCTTTGCAAATCTTGGGATCTTTGGAACGTTTTTCCTTAGACTTGGGAGGCTGGCCATTCGGCCATGCCTACCCTATTTTCACTTATATATTTTCAACGGTGGAGTTTCTACACACCATAGATTAAGGTGTGGAGCTCTGCTGTTCCTCGAGTATTAATGTATTTACTACTATTTTCTATTCAATTCAGCTTATTCTTATACTAAGATATTCGCTGCACTTCAACATGATCCGTGACACTCATCATCATTCTCACCTATGAACGCGTGCCTGACAACCACTTCCGTTCTACCTTAGATCGAGCGCGTATCTCTTAGCCTCCATTCCGAAAGATCGGAGTCTTCGTGGTATAAGCTAGAATTATTGGCGGCCATTCCTGAGATCCGGAAAGTCTAAACCATGTCTGTGGTATTCCGAGTAGGATCTGGGAAGGGATGACTGTGATGAGCTTCAAACTCACGAGTGTTAGGCGTAGTGACAGACGCAAAAGGATCACTGGATTCTATTCCAACATGATCGAGAACCGACAGATGATTAGCCGTGCAGTGACAGCGTATTTTGGACCATTTTCACTGAGAGGACGGGAGGTAGCCATTGACGCCGGTGAAACCCGAACATACAGCTTGCCATGGAAAGGAGTATGAGGGATTGGATGAAGGCAGTAGGAAAGCAGATATTCAAAAGGAGCAAAGCATCTCCATACACTTATCTGAAATTCTCACCAATGAATTACATAAGTATCTCTATCTTTACTTTATATTTTATTTATCTTTTTAATTATCAAAACTCCATAACCATTTAAATCCGCCTAACTAAAATTTACAAGGTGACCATAGCTTGCTTCAAGCCGACAATCTCCGTGGGATCGACCCTTACTCACGTAAGGTATTACTTGGATGACCCAGTGCACTTGCTGGTTAGCTGTACGAAGTTGTGACAAAGAAGTGAGATTACAATTGTGCGACCAAGTTGTTGGCCCATTGTGTATCACAATTTCGTGCACCAAGTTTTTGGCACCATTGCCGGAGATTGTTCGAGTTTGGACAACTGACGGTTCATCTTGTTGCTCAGATTAGGTAATTTTATTTTTGTTTCAACCTTTATTTTGTTTTCAAAATGTTTTCAAAAATCTTTCAAAATTTTTTCTTCTTTTTTGTGTTTTTCTAAAAATTATTTTCGAAAAATCCAAAAAGAAAAATTCATAAAATCATAAAAACTCAAAAATATTTCATGGTTCTTGTTTGAATCTAGTGCCAAATTTTAAGTTTGGTTTCAATTGCATGATTTTAATTGTCTTGCAATTTTTGAAACACATGCGTTGTGTTCTTGATGATCTTCAAGTCGTTCTTGATGAATTTCCTTGTTTGATCTTCATGATTTATTGATTTGCACTGCATGATGTTCTACATATGCATTCTTGCATTCATATGGCCCAAACATGAGAAAGTTCTAAGTTTGGTGTCCTCCATGTTTTCTTTCATTAAGAAAACTGAGTTCTTGATGTTCATCTTGATCTTCAAGATTATTCTTGGTGTTCATCTTGACGTTCACAATGTTCTTGCATATATCTTGTGTTTTGATCCAAGAATTATATGTTTTTACTCATTTTGTTGTTTTTCCAAATTGAAAACATATCTTCTTGAATAAAGGATTTAGCAAAATGAAGATCCAAGAACATAAAGTAGAGGAATTACAGAGAAAAAACTGGGCGTTTAAAACGCCCAGTGAAGAAGGAAAACTGGCATTTAAACGCCAGCCAGCGTACCTGACTGGGCGTTTAATCGCCCAAACCATACAGCAATTGGGCGTTAAACACCCAAAACATGCAACTTCTGGGTGTTTAACGCCAGGATGACACAAGGAGAGGAATTTTGTTTTCAAATTAAATCTTTTTCAAATCTTCATAATTTTTCTAAATCAAATCTTTTTCAAATCAAATATTTTCAATCATATCTTTTTCAAAATCATATCTTTTCAAACATATCTTTTTCAAAAGAAAATCAAATTTCCTTTTCAAATCTTCTTCAAAATAAATTTCAATCATATCTTTTTAATCATATCTTTTTCAAATCATATATTTTTCAAAAATTTGATTTCAAAAATCTTTTCTAAACTTCCTATCTTTTCAAATTTGATTTTCAATTCTTTTTCAACTAACTAATTGATTTTTTTGTTTGTTTTATTATTTCTTATCTTTTTCAAAACCACGACCAATTATTCAAAAATTTATTTTAAATTTTATTCTTTTTTATTTTCAAAAATTCTTCCCCCTCTCTCATCTTTTTCTATTTAAACACTAAGATTCCTCCTCCATTGTCAATTCGAACTCCATCTCTCTTTGTGTGTTCGAAATTTTACCTACCTCCTTCTTCGATTCTTGTTTTTCTCTGACACCTTAAGGAATCTCTATATTGTGACATAGAGGATTCCATATTTTCTTTGATTTCTTCTTTTTCATATGAGCAGGAGCAAAGATAAAGGCATACTTGTTGAAGCTGATCCTGAACCTGAAAGGACTCTGAAGAGGAAGCTAAGAGCAGCTAAAGCACAAAACTCTGAAGAGGACCTCACTGAAATTTTCAAAAAGGAAGCAGCAAAAGAAACAATTATGGCCGAACCAAACAACAATACAAGGAAGATGCTTGGTAATTTTACTACACCAACTTCCAACTTTTATGGAAGAAGCATCTCAAAACCTGCCATAGGAGCAAACAATTTTGAGCTAAAGCCTCAATTAGTTTCTCTACTACAATAGAACTGCAAGTTTCATGGACTTCTATCAGAAGACCCTTATCAGTTTTTAACTGAGTTCTTGCAGATCTGTGATACTGTTAAGACCAATGGAGTTGATCCTGAAGTCTACAAGCTTATGCTTTTCCCTTTTGCTGTAAGAGACAGAGCTAGAACATTGTTGGACTTACAACCTAGAGATAGCCTGGACTCTTGGGATAAGTTGGTCACAACTTTCTTAGCCAAGTTCTTTCCTCCTCAAAAGCTGAGCAAGCATAGAATGGATGTTCAGACTTTCAGACAAAAGGATGGTGAGTCCCTCTATGAAGCTTGGGAAAGATACAAGCAACTGACTAAAAAGTGTCCTTCTGACATGCTTTCAGAATGGACCACATTAGATATATTCTATGATGGTCTGTCTAAATTTTCCAAGATGTCACTGGACCACTCTGCAGGTGGATCCATTCACCTAAAGAAAATGCCACTAGAAGCTCAGGAACTTATTGAAATGGTTGCAAATAACCAGTTTATGTATACCTCTGAGAGGAATCCTGTGAGTAATGGGACGCCTCAAAAGAGAGGAGTTCTTGAAATTGATGCTCTGAATGCCATACTGGCTCAGAACAAAATATTAACCCAGCAAGTCAATATGATCTCTTAGAGTCTGAATGGATTGCAAAACACATCCAACAATACTAAAGAAGCATCTTCTGAAGAAGAAGCTTACGATCCTGAGAACCCTGCAATGGCAGAGGTGAATTACATGGGTGAAGCCTTTGGCAACACTATAATCCTTCAAGGAAAAATCATCCAAATTTTTCATGGAAGGATCAACAGAAGCAAGGCTTCAATAATAACAATGGTGGAAGAAACAGGTTTAGCAATAGCAAACCTTTTCCATCATTATCTCAGCAACAGACAGAGCATTCTGAGCAGAATCCTTCTAGCTTAGCAAACATAGTCGCTGATCTATCTAAGGCCACTCTTCGTTTCATGACTGAAACAAGATCCTCCATGAGAAATTTAGAGGCACAAGTGGGCCAGCTGAGTAAAAGGGTTACTGAAACTCTTCCTAGCACTCTCCCAAGCAATACAGAAGAGAATCTCAAAGGAGAGTGCAAGGCCATTGATATAATCAACATGGCCGATACCTTAGAGGAGGAGGAGAACGTGAATCCCAATGAGGAAGACCTCAGGGAACGTCCAATGGTCAGAAAGGAATACCCTAATGAGGAACCAAAGGAATCTGAGGCTTATATAGAGACCATAGAGATTTCCTTGGACTTCCTTTTACCATTCATGAGCTCTGATGATTATTCATCTTCTGAAGAAGATGAAGACATTGTTGAAGGGCAAGTTGTCCAATATTTAGGAGCAATCATGAAGCTAAATGCCAAATTATTTGGTAATGAGACTTGGGAAGGTGAACCTCCCTTGCTCACCAATGAAGTGAATACATTGGTTCAACAAAATTTACCTCAAAAAAAATAGGATCCTGGTAAATTCTTAATACCCTGTACCATAGGCACCATGACCTTTGAAAAAGCTCTGTGTGACCTGGGGTCAGGGATAAACATGATGCCCCTCTCTGTAATGGAGAGACTGGGAATCTATGAGGTACAGGCTGCTAAATTCTCATTGGAGATGGGAGATAAATTTATGAAAAAGGCTTATGGACTAGTAGAGGACGTGCTAGTGAAGGTTGAAGGCCTTTACTTCCCTGCTGATTTCATAATCCTAGACACTAGGAGGGATGAGGATGAGTCCATCATCCTTGGGAGACCCTTCCTAGCCACAGCAAGAGCTGTGATTGACGTTGACAGAGGAGAGTTGATCCTTCATGCGAATGAAGAATGCCTTATAGTAAAGACTCAAGGTTCTCCATCTGTAACCATGGAGAGTAAGCATGAATAGCTTCTCCCAATACAGAGTCAAACAGAGCCCCCACATTCAAACTCTAAGTTTGGTGTTGGGAGGCCACAACCAAACTCTAAGTTTGGTGTTGAGATATCTCAACTATACTCTGATCATCTGTGAGGCTCTATGAGAGCTCACTGTCAAGCTATTGACATTAAAGAAGCGCTTATTGGGAGGCAACCCAATTTTATTTTAATCTATATTATTTTGTTTTATTTTAGGTTGATGATCATGTGAAGTCACAAAGACAATTACAAAATTAAAGAAAAAAAATCAAAAACAGCATTGAAAACAGCACACCCTGGAGGAAGGACTTACTGGCGTTTAAGGTAGCAAAATGGGCATTTAAACGCCTAATCTGGCACCTTTCTGGGCGTTTAAATGCCAGAACAGGGCAACAAACTGGCATTTAGACGCCAGAACAGGAAGGAAAGCTGGCGTTTAAATGCCAGAACAGGGCAGTAGACTGGCGTTTAAACGCCAGTATTGCACTCTAAGGCGTTGTGAATGCCCAATTGGAGCTGGGATGAAGAATTCCTTGGCTCTTTAGGATCTGTGGACCCCATAGGATCCCCACCAACCTTAACTCACTCTCTCTCCTCTTCATACCTTTCTACAACACTCTTTCCTATATTCTCTTCACCAATCACCTTCATATCCCAACCCTCCCCTCACCCCTATATAAACCCCACACTACTCCTTCATATTCACACAACAAAAACACCTTTCCTCCCTCTTGGCCGAACCACTATCTCTCTTCATCTCCTCCATTTTTCTTCTTCCTCCCATTCTTTCTTTCTTCTTTTACTCGAGGATGAGCAAACCTTTTAAGTTTGGTGTGGTAAAAGCATTGCATTTTGTTTTTCCATAACCATTTATGGCACCTAAGGATGGAGAAACCTCTAGAAAGAGGAAAGAGAAGGCAAAAGCTTCCACCTTCGAGTTATGGGAGATGGAGAGATTCATCTCAAGGGTCCATAGCTTAGTAATAGAGCATTTACTGCACAACAAGAGAGCCCACTCATGGACCTCAACAAGAGCATGAGAAATTCCCTCATCAAGAAATCCCTAAGATGTCTCAAGGGATACATTTTTCTCCACACAACTATTGGGAGCAACTAAGGATAGGAGCACCAAAAGCACTAAGGATGGAGCAACAAATGCAAGGAAGAGACATTGAGGTGCTCAAGCACTCCGTAGGATTTTCAAGAGGAGGAAGACGCCACCCTCACTAAGGTGGACTCATTCCTTAATCTCCTTGTCTATTTAATTTCTATTTTTCGGCTTTATGTTGTATGTTCTATCTATGTTTGTGTCTTTACTACATCATCATTAGTGTTTAGTGTCTATGTCTTAAAGCTATGAATAACTCCATGAATCCTTCACCTCTCTTAAATAAAAAATGTGCTTAATTACAAAAGAACAAGAAATACTTGGATTCCAAATTTTATCTTGAAACTAGTTTAATTATTCTGATGTGGTGGCAATATTTTTTGTTTTCTGAACGAATGCTTGAACAATGCATATTTTTTATCTTGTTGTTTATGAATGTTAAAATTGTTGGCTCTTGAAAGAATGGGAACAAAGAGACACATTTTATTGCAAATTAAAATGTGGCAGATATGAAAAAGTCATCCATCTGCGCGATCCAATCAATAGTTCAAGTCACACACTCCCATAATCCGTTTTTTCTTCGGAGAATCCCCCTCAACTATCAACTATTCGTGTATGTCAAATAAAAAAATAAGACATGAACAAAGAGAGATGTTGTTGATAATCTGAAAAATCATGAAAATGGTTCTTGAAGCAAGAAAAAGCAGTGAAAAAAAAAAGAAAAAATATGGCAAAAAAAAAAGAGAGAAAGAAAAAGAAAGAGCAAGCAGAAAAAGCCAATAGCCCTTAAAACCAAAAGGCAAGGGTAAAAAGGATCCAAGGCTTTGAGCATTAATGGATAGGAGGGCCCAAGGAAATAAAATCCAAGCCTAAGCGGCTAAATCAAGCTGTCCCTAACCATGTGCTTGTGGCATGCAGGTCCAAGTGAAAAGCTTGAGACTGAGTGGTTAAAGTCGTGATCCAAAGCAAAAGAGTGTGCTTAAGAACTCTGGACACCTCTAACTGGGGACTTTAGCAAAGCTGAGTCACAATCTGAAAAGGTTCACCCAGTTATATGTCTGTGGCATTTATGTATCCGGTGGTAATACTGGAAAACAAAGTGCTTAAGGCCACGGCCAAGACTCATAAAGTAGCTGTGTTCAAGAATCACCATACCTAACTAGGAGAATCAATAACACTATCTAAAATTCTAAGTTCCTATAGATGCCAATCATTCTGAATTTCAAAGGAAAAAGTGAGATGCCAAAACTGTTCAGAAGCAAAAAGCTACAAGCCTCGCTCATCTAATTAGGACTAAGTTTCATTGATACTATGGGATTCATTGTATATTCTCTTCTTTTAATCCTATTTTGTTTTCAGTTGCTTGGGGACAAGCAACAATTTAAGTTTGGTGTTGTGATGAGCGGATAATTTATACGCTTTTTGGCATTGTTTTTAGGTAGTTTTTAGTAGGATCTAGCTACTTTTTGGGATGTTTTTATTAGTTTTTATGCAAAATTCATATTTCTGGACTTTACTATGAGTTTGTGTGTTTTTCTGTGATTTCAGGTATTTTCTGGCTGAAATTGAGGGACCTGAGCAAAAATCTGATTCAGAGGCTGACAAAGAACTGCTGATGTTGTTGGATTCTGACCTCCCTGCACTCGAAGTGGATTTTCTGGAGCTATAAAACTCCAAATGGCGCGCTCTCAATTGCGTTGGAAAGAAGACATCCAGGGATTTCCAGCAATATATAATAGTCTATACTTTTCTCGAGTTTTGATGACGCAAACTGGCATTCAAACACCCCTTCTCTGCCCTATTCTAAAGTCAAAACGCCAAGACTGGCATAAAAGTTGGAGTTAAATGCCCAAACTGGCACCAAAGCTGGCGTTTCACTCCAAGAGAGGTCTCTATACGTGTAAAGCTCAACGTTGAGCCCAAGCACACACCAAGTGGGCTTGGAAGTGGATTTCTGCATCATTTACCTATTTTTGTAAACCCTAGTAGCTAGTTTCATTATAAATAGGACCTTTTACTATTGTATTTTGATATCTTTGGAAATCTTGGGATCTTTGGAATGTTTTTCCTTAGACTTGGGAGGCTGGCCATTCGGCCATGCCTACCCTATTTTCACTTATATATTTTCAACGGTGGAGTTTCTACACACAATATATTAAGGTGTGGAGCTCTGCTGTTCCTCGAGTATCAATACAATTACTACTATTTTCTATTCAATTCAGCTTATTCTTATTCTAAGATATTCGCTGCACTTCAACATGATGAATGTGATGATCCGTGACACTCATCATCATTCTCACCTATGAACGCGTGCCTGACAACCACTTCCGTTCTACCTTAGATCGAGCGTATATCTCTTAGCCTCCATTCTGAAAGATCGGAGTCTTCGTGGTATAAGCTAGAATTGTTGGCGGCCATTCCTGAGATTCGGAAAGTCTAAACCTTGTCTGTGGTATTCCGAGTAGGATCTGGGAAGGGATAACTGTGACGAGCTTCAAACTCGCGAGTGTTGGGCGTAGTGACAGACGCAAAAGGATCACTGGATTCTTTTCCAACATGATCGAGAACCGACAGATGATTAGCCGTGCGGTGACAGCGCATTTTGGACCATTTTCACTGAGAGGACGGGAGGTAGCCATTGACGCCAGTGAAACCCGATCATACAGCTTGCCATGGAAAAGAGTATGAAGGATTGGATGAAGGAAGTAGGAAAGCAGAGATTCAAAAGGAACAAAGCATCTCCATGCACTTATCTGAAATTCTCACCAATGAATTACATAAGTATCTCTATCTTTACTTTATGTTTTATTTATCTTTTTAATTATCAAAACTCCATAACCATTTGAATCCGCCTGACTGAGATTTACAAGGTGACCATAGCTTGCTTCAAGCCAACAATCTCCGTGGGATCGACCCTTACTCACGTAAGGTATTACTTGGACGACCCAGTGCACTTGCTGGTTAGTCGTGCGAAGTTGTGACAAAGAAGTGAGATTACAATTGTGTGACCAAGTTGTTGGCACCATTGTGTATCACAATTTCGTGCACCAGCCCTGCTCTCCTCAAGAGCGCTATGTTCTTCTGGAAGCCTACCTTTTGCTCAATTGACATCACTCCAAGTCCATTTAAACTGCAAGCAGCAAGCAAGCTCACAATTATCAACCAATCAAGGCCAAAATAATAATCTAAAATAATTAATTTTCATTTGATTGTAATTTGCTTAAATTTCATTTTAATTTGTAATTTAGGAAAGCCTATATAAAGGCATTAGTTTCATAGATTTAGGAGGCTTGGCTGGAGTAGGAGTAGGAGTAGAGGGGAGCTGGGAGCAGGAGGCTCTCGTACGGGGCTCAAGCTGGAGGATTAGAGACTCCAGAGCTTTCTTGGAGGAATAAAGACTAATAAACCACTATTTTATGGTTTATCTTGTGCTCAATTGAGTGGTTTCTATCAAGTCTTTGTCCACTTATTCATATGATTTGCAAGGTTTTACATTCTCCTTCCTGATTTTGTGCTATGATTGAAAACATGCTTCTTTGGCTTTTATTTTCTTTTATTTAAATCCTCTCTTATTATCATTCGATGCCTTGATATGTGTGTTAAGTGATTTCAGGAATTACAGGGCAAGAATGGCATAGAGGATGGAAAGGAAGCATGTAAAAGTGGAAGGAATACAAGAAGTTAAAGAAGTTGCTAAGCTGTCTAGCCTGACCTCTTCGCACTCAAACGGTCATAACTTGAGCTACAGAGGTCCAAACGACGCAGTTTTAGTTGCATTCGAAAGCTAACGTTTGGGGCTTCACAACGATATATAATTTGCCATAGCTGCCCCAAAGTTAGGAGACGCGAACACGTGGATGACGCTCCCGCGTCGCATCTGCAAAATCTCAATCCACGCAAACGTGTGGACGACGCTTCCGCGTCAATTTCCCGTGACCTGTACGTACCAGATTTTAAAATCAGCGATTTCTGGGCTGTTTTTAACGTAGTTTTCGGCCCAGAAAGCACAGATTAGAGGCTATAAATTGGGGGAATCCATTCATTCAACAGATACAACATACATTCATTCATAAGTCACACTTTTCATAATTTAGACGTAGTTTTTAGAGAGAGAGGCTCTCTCCTCTCTCTTAGGGTTAGGATTAAGACTCCTCTTAAAGGACTTAGGAATATTTTCATCTTCTTCAATTACAGGTTCAATGTTCCTTTTATTTATCTTTTCAATCTAATTTATGAACTTGTCCATGCTAGAATTGATATCTTCATTTAATATAATTTGTGGTATTTCAGACTCATGATTGATTCTTTCTATTTATTATATAAATAATTTAGATTTTTCTATTTTGGCTTGGGTTGATTAATTGGTAACTCTTGAGTTGTCAAACTCATCGTGATTGATACTTGTTATTCTTGCTGATTGATTTAGATTCCTATAACTCTAGTCTTTCCTCAGGAGTTGACTAGAACTTTAGGTGTTAAATTAATTTGTCCACTTAACTGACCTTCATAGTTAGAGGTTGACTTAGTGGGAGCAAAAATATAATTCTCATCATCATTGATAAGGATAACTAGGATAGGACTTCCAGTTTTCATACCTTGCCAAGAGTTTTATTAGTTATTAATTTATTAATTCCTGCAATCTATTTCTCCTATTCAAAACCCAAAATACTATTTTCCATAACCAATAATAAATCACACTTCCCTGCAATTCTTTGAGAAGACGACCTGAGGTTTGAATACTTCGGTTTATAAATTTTATTGGGTTTGTTACTTGTGACAACCAAACATTTGTACGAAAGGATTTTCTGTTGGTTTAGAAGCTATACTTACAACGCGATTATATTTTTATATTTCTTTCCCGATAGGTAATCCGAATCATCAAAATGATGGCGTTGCTGGGGAATTGCAAACGTGTGTCTTATTATTGGTTATTGTAAATATTTTTCAAAAAAAAATTCAGTTTTTAAAATTTTTATCTTATCTTATCTTAGTTTTAAATTTCAAAATTCAAATCTTTTTCAAAAAAAATCATATCTTTTTCAAAATATTTTCTTATCTTATTTCAAAACCTTATCTTATCTTTTTTTTTAAAAAAATTATATCTTTTTCAAAATATTTTCTTTTTGTTAGTTTTTGTTTTTATTTTCTCCTACTACTATGAACTCTCACCCCTCTGGCTTCAAGTTTGATTCCAATGTTGTTGCTAGGAATGGGAACTATAATGAGAACGGGCATCAAGGTTAGAAGAATCAAAAATGGGAGGAGCCACAAGGATTTGATCAACCCTCATGGAAACAACCACCTCCAATGGATTATCAACAACTATTCTGTGATGCATATCAAGGCAATGGCTATGGTGAGCACTCTTTTGATTATCAACAACCACCACCATATGCCTATGAACCCCCTCCTCAACATGACTTTGGACCATCATACTCACAAGCCCCTTACTACCATACAACCTCATATAATCCTAAACCTCAACCACCATACCAATCACCTTATGAGCCATATGAACCATACATAAAATCACCCCAATTACTCCCAAGAACCACCACCTCAATATTCACCATCTCCATATCCATCAATTCAAGAGCACTATGATCCTACTTATGATAGCCGAACGCAACAAGAGACAAGGGATCGTCTCACGAAAACAGTGGAAAAACTTCATGCAACCCTTCGCCAACTGGATCAAACAATAATTCGATTACCTTTCCGAAGTTCGGACATTCAAGGAACCCCCATGGCTTCATGTGGAGAATCTACTGGAGAACGTGGCGTGAAGGAGAAGTTGGAAACTCCAGTGGACAGTGAGCAGCATGACTTTGTATTAGAACAAATGGAAGAAGCTACGCCTGCCATTGAAGAAGAAGAAGTGGTTGAAGACTTAGGAGATGCAGAACCTCCATGGGAAACTCAAGTCGTAGAGCCTCCTTCTAAGACGTTTGCAATTGATGTTGAGGAGGGTGTATAACCTCCAAAGCATATCATGGTTGAAGACTTTGAAGGAAATGATCAAGAGATGGATTCAATCATTAACGAATTCTTATCTACATTTGAATCCTCTCCCATTGGACTTGATATAGAGATTAAAGAAGAAGAAGCACATCCTCCCATGTCCTTGGTGAACAATGAAAAAGAAATTGAATTGGAAGAAAGCTACCAAGAGGAAGAGGTTGATATTGAAGAAGCTTGCAAAGAGGTGGTAGTTGTCAAAGAAGAACACAAAGGAGTAGAGCTTGCAAGTTCATTAGAAACCCCTCCCCCTAAGTTGCCATCATCCTTCATAACATTCAAGTGGGTAAAATTTATATCCCTTAGCTTTCTAATTCCACTTGAATATGGGCTACTAGAGACAGATGGTCAACTTAGAGCTCTTTGTGGCATTAAGAGTAAGAGGAAGATGGTCAGTGGTAAGAATTGTCCTGCAAGGTTCATTATGGTTGGAAGCTTTAAGTTTAAACGCAAAGGTTGGTGTAGAGCTCAATTGAATGGATCTTGGAAGTTGTTCGGAAGCTGCAGTGAGAATTTCAATCGCGTGCCACCCGGATGGAATCATGATGATCTACACAAAGACAGGTGCAAAAGCAAGGTTTGGGACCCCGGAATTCATTCCAACAATCAACACTCGTGGGGTCTTGTCACTTGCTTTAACTTGCTTGAAGGCTTTCTGCGCCTAGTTTGGGATCCCGGAGGCTATTGGAAGTACAAACATTGGTGGGGATTCATGGATCAGTACAAGCATAAGCCACCATGACAAGGAGCTCACCAAATGTCCAACTTAAGGACTTTAACTAAAAGTGCTAGGTGGGAGACAACCCACCATGGTATGATCGTCCCTCTTCAGTTTTAATTCTAGTCTGTTTTGTTTGTTTTTGAGTTTTGATTGAACCTGAAATTTTGCATAACATTCATATTAGCATTGCATTCTGCATACTGCATAAAAAAAAAGTTCGCACGCGACGCGACAGCGTCGCCGACGCATCCACATCATAGGTGCGTTGAGAAGAAAACAAAATTGAACAGAGAGTCACGCGAAAGCGTGGCTGGAGGCGTGCCTTTAGCACAAATTGGTCCACGCGACCGCGTTGCTGACGCGTCCGCGTCATGTGGGAAAAATGCCTCCCACGCGGCCGCGTCACGCACACGAACGCATGCCCTGTAAATCGACGTATAAGGGTGTATGGCCGAAAGTTGAGCTGGAATTGGGCTGGACTCGTGCTCGCAGCACAAGCCCTACCACGCGTATGCGTGCCCCATGTGTCCGCGCCGTTCTTTAAAACAAGGCCAACCACGCGATCGCGTCACCCAAAGTTTTGGAAAAATAAGTTTTTCGCCAGAGAGTTGCGCGGCCGCGAGGCTGCACTTGCGCTGAAGGCACGAATCACTTCACGCGAATGTGTAACCCACGCGTTCGTGTCACTTCATCGAAGCGCTATCTACGCGACCACGTGTCCCACGCGCTCGCATCGCCTGTGGCGTACAGCTTATCCAACACAGCCAAATATCTTATCTTTTCTTCCCCAAATCTAAATCTTTTTCTTTCCCCTTTCTTAATTCTTTCTTCTTCCTCCTTTACTTTCTTCTATTATCTCCACTCTTCATCTTTTTCATTCTTTTTCTTCTTCTCTCTTTACTCTCTTCTTTCTCTTCTTCTCCCTTTCTTTTCTATATTTGCTGTTTTACATTGGTGTTACAATCTTTTTACTCACTGTCGCATATCTCCTGCATTATTTTAGGTGCTTCTTAACTTGTTGCTATTTAGTTGACATGCCATGTGCTTCTATTGTTTTCTCACTTGCATGTTGTAGCTACCATGTAATTAAGACCCTCATTATTTGACATTAACCCACCCAGACTTTATTTATTTTTTTATCTTTATTTCTAGGTTACTTTTTCTTCTTTTTCTTCTTCTTTCAGGCTGGCCACCAAGAGGAAAAAAGATGAGCTTCTAACTGGAACAGTGAACAAGTCTACCGCATAATCTTTGGAGAAAAGCATCAGTTGGAGCAACCCGTCCACCTTCACATCTCAGCATGCACCGAGGACGGTGCAATCTTTAAGTGTGGAGAGGTTGATACCGATCTCCATGGGTTAGCTACTCCCTATCTCAACACCAATGTTTAATTTTCTTTGTTTGTTCATTACTGCATTTGCATATTTGATTGCATGTTTGTTTGATTTTATGCATTTAGTTACTACTTGGTTGAAGTAATATTTTCTTTTTCAAGAAATTTTTATAGTATTTCACTAATTTAAATTGAAAATTTTGTGTTAAACTTGTTTGGAAGTTGTATTTGGAACATGATTTTTGAGCCAAAGAACACACAACCTGTGAGATTTTGAGCTTAATTGCATGGTTACATTATTTAACCATAATATTTTATTCTTGTGTGTTTTCTTCTCTATAATTGCAATTTTTGCTTTGTTCCATTCTATATGTCCATTGTTTAGTATATTTACATGCTTGCATATGATTGAGGCCATTATTTGTATTTTTGCTCACTTATCCCAAATAAACCTACCTCTTATGCCATCTTTGTTAGCTCCCTTGAGCCTTTTAATCTTCTTCTATTTTATAACCACATTACTAGCCTTAAGCAGAAAAACAAAATAAAAATTCCAAGTTGAATCCTTGGTTAGCTTAAGATAGATATTGTGTATAATTTAAGTGTGGGGAATTTTATGGGAACATGGGACGATAGAAAAAAGTAGGGAATTAAATTGAATAAGTTATTTGAAAATTTGGGAAGCATGCTCATGTGAAATCAAAATAATTAAATTACCATGTGCATTGATATTTATTAAAAAAAAAAAGAAGAAGAAAAAAAAATATTAAGTAATTAAATAAGGGGATACAAAAAAATATATATTACCCCAAATACAAAATTCAAAAATAAGTTTGATGCATGAGCATGTAATACAAAAGTGGAAAATTTTGGGTAGCTAGGTAAAGCATTTTAAATTATATAAAGTATGTATATGTTAGGTGAGATCTTAGACTAATCAAGGATTCACTTTGTTAGCTCACTTAGCCTATATATATATATATATATATATATATATATATATATATATATATATATATATATATATATATATATATATATATATATATATATATATATATATATATAAAGGTAAGGATATATAAAGGTAAGGTTTAGGGTTTAGGGTTTAAGGATATATATATCCTTACCTTTATATATATATATATATATATATATATATATATATATATATATATATATATATATATATATATATATCCTTACCTTTACCTCAGCCCCATTACAACCCTGAAAAGACCTCATGATGTTTACATTGGTATGCTAAATATTTGTTGATTGGTTAGCTGAAGAACAAAGTTTAGAAAGCATGATTAGAGAAGAGTAAAGTGAATTACCCTATACA
The DNA here is from genome assembly GCF_014773155.1 of Arachis stenosperma. Classification (NCBI taxonomy): domain Eukaryota; kingdom Viridiplantae; phylum Streptophyta; class Magnoliopsida; order Fabales; family Fabaceae; genus Arachis; species Arachis stenosperma. Next base: position 91,667,829 of record NC_080379.1, on the reverse strand, counting down.
CTTGAGAGATTACAGTGCATATACACTACCAGTGAGGGTTCAATGCTTGATTCTATGTTTCCTGCTTTTATGAGCTATCTTCTTACAAGTTTACTTGCTTTTTGTTGCATGATTTCAATTAGAGGAATTTGATTTATGTTTGTCTTGGAGAACTTATTTAATTTTAACTAAGTACGTAGAAGCATTTCACATTTAGTTGCATTCATACATATAATTTGCATTTCATACATTTTACCATCTCTCTATCATTCCTCTTCACTCCTTTATAGCTTTTCTTGAGCTTAGCATGAGGACATGCTAATGTTTAAGTGTGGGGAGATTGATAAACCACTATTTTATGGTTTATCTTGTACTCAATTGAGTGGTTTTTATCAAGTCCTTGCCCACTTATTCATATGATTTGCATGGTTTTACATTCTCCTTCCTGATTTTGTGCTATGATTGAAAACATGCTTCTTTGGCTTTTATTTTCTTTTATTTAAATCCTCTCTTATTATCATTTGATGGCTTGATATGTGTGTTAAATGATTTCAGGGATTACAGGGTAAGAATTGCATAGAGGATGGAAAGGAAGCATGCAAAAGTGGAAGGAATACAAGAAGTTAAAGAAGTTGCTAAGCTATCCAGCCTGACCTCTTCGCACTCAAACGGTCATAACTTGAGCTACAGAGGTCCAAACGATGCGGTTCCAGTTGCGTTGGAAAGCTAACATCCGGGGCTTCGCAACGATAGATAATTTGTCATAGCTGCCTCAAAGTTAGGCGACGCGATCGCGTGGATGACGCGCCTGCATCGCATCTGCAAAATCTCAATCCACGCAAACGCGTGGACGACACTTCCGCGTCACTTTTCCGCGACCTGTACGTACCAGATTTCAAAATCACCAATTTCTGGGCTGTTTTTAACCCAGTTTTCGGCCCAGAAAGCACAGATTAGAGGCTATAAAGTGGGGGAATCCATTCATTCAACAGATACAACATACATTTATTCATAAGTCACACTTTTCATAATTTAGATGTAGTTTTTAGAGAGAGAGGCTCTCTCCTCTCTCTTAGGATTAGGATTAGGACTCCTCTTAAAGGACTTAGGAATATTTTCATTTTCTTCAATTACAGGTTCAATGTTCCTTTTATTTATCTTTTCAATTTAATTTATGAACTTGTCCATGCTAGAAGTGATATCTTCATTTAATATAATTTGAGGTATGTCAGACTCATGATTACTTCTTTCTATTTATTATATAAATAATTTAGATTTTTTCTTTTTGTCTTGGGTTGATTAATTGATAACTCTTGAGTTGTCAAACTCATCGTGATTGATAATTGTTATTCTTGCTGATTGATTTAGATTCCTATAACTCTAGTCTTTCCTCAGGAGTTGACTAGGATTTTAGGTGTTAAATTAATTTGTCCACTTAACTGACCTTCATAGTTAGAGGTTGACTTAGTGGGAGCAAAAATATAATTCTCATCACCATTGATAAGAATAACTAAGATAGGACTTCCAGTTTTCATACCTTGCCAAGAGTTTTATCAGTTATTAATTTATTAATTCCTGCAATCTATTTCTCCTGTTCAAAACCCTTTCAAAACCCAAAATACTGTTTTCCATAACCAATAATAAATCATACTTCCCTGCAATTCCTTGAGAAGACGACCCGAGGTTTGAATACTTCGGTTTATAAATTTTATTGCGTTTGTTACTTGTGACAACCAAATGTTTGTACGAAAGGATTTTCTGTTGGTATAGAAGCTATACTTACAACGCGATTATATTTTTATATTTCTTTACCAATAGGAAATCCGAATCGTCAAAGACTCCAGAGATCTTAGTGTAGAATTTTTCTTTTGTACCCATTTTACTTTCTGCACTTTCTTCTTTAAGTTTGTACTAAATCCATTTCTACTTTTACGCAATTCAATTTCCTGCACTTCTTCTCTTCTGCAATTTTACATTTTAGTTTGCTTTGAGCTGAGTTTACTTTTCATGCAATTTAAATTTCCTGCACTTGTTCTTAGAGCTATGATCAATTAAACCCCATTTCATTTGAGGTGGAGCTCTATTATGATTCACATGATTCAGTGAATTTCTTCTTCTTCTCCTCAATTCATTTGTGTAGCTATAGGATATTCTCTGTTTTGGTTGAGATTCATTCACTCCGAAAGGGGGTTTGAATCTCTTGAACGCTTGTGTGAGCCTCGGAAGGGGAATTATGGGCACTAGAATTGGGGCTCTATCCTTCACAACTCTCTTGATCAACACCATTCGGGAGGAATTGAGATCTTGAGAGATTGTGTGCCCTATGGATGAGAGACATGCACTTAACCTCTTCTCATGACAATTAGATCAAGGAATTGGCAAGATTGATTGTGATTAGAGAGATTGGATTGCCAAGGATTTGGGATCCAATCAATTTCAATCTGCCATAGATCTACTCATATGATTGAGAAAGAAGTTGAAACCCATTTGATTCATGATGGATTATGATATCTCCAATCCCTAATGAATTTTCCTTTCTGTTGATCTTCATTTAATTGCTTTGAATTTACTGCTTCCTTTAAATCCCTATTTACACTTCCTACAATTTATTTTTCATGCAATTTACATTTCTCGCAATTTACATTCAGTTAATCAAATTTCACTCAATTCACCACTGTTAGCCTAACTAAACTAATCACCTCACTAAAGTTGCTTGATCTATCAATCCTCATGGGATCGTCCCCACTCACGTGAGTTTTACTACTTGATGCAACCCGGTATACTTGCTGGTTAGTTTGTGTGGAATCGATTATCCCCCATCAGCGCCCGGCGGGGCAGCTTTAACTCTTTTCCTTTTTGCTCCAAACTCTGCCAAATATCTCCGAATTTCACCTGAAGTCATAAAAATACCAAAACAACTCAAAGTAGCATCCAACGAGAATTTTTGTATTAAAATATAATAAAACTTAATAAAACTTAACTGAAAATAACTAGAAAACAATGGAAAAAAAGGTACAAGATGCTCACGTATCAAATATGAGCAACTAATTCTCCTTGGTTAAGGTTAGGAACTCTGTTGATTCCATGTATTAATGTTTTAGCTTTTCTTCCTTTGATTTATGCATTGATTTCTTCTTAAGAAAAGGTTTTCATTCTTCATCCTAAAGGGTTTGAATATGTTGGGAAACAATTCTTCTCTGACTTTAATTCTTTTAATTTCTGGAAAAAGTTAATTAATTAAATTAAACTTGAAAATCAATTCTCACAACTCTTAATTTTTTAAATTAGATTTGAAATGTAACATAAAATCAACTAGGGAGATTCTTATTAATTGTCTTGGTTTATAAATCAGTGAAACATTCTTTAACTCCTTTCTTAAGTAATTGACTATAACGATTAATTAGGTTAAAGAGAAATTGAATCACCAAGAGACTTGGGTTTAATTACTAATGATTTGCCATGGATGTATCTTTGCATGATCAAAGTGTTAATTCGAAAGTTTCAACAACTCTAAAATCTTAACTCTTTTAATCACATTATCTTTCAACACTCACTGTTTGCTTTTGTTTAATTGCTATTTATGCTTAAAGCTTTCTAAAACTCTAATTTGATTGTCAGACTAGACTAGTCGGTTGCCTATTATTTGCTCAATTGCCTATTATTTGCTCAATCAGTTAATCGTTGTGGGATCGACACTTACTCATCATGAGTTATTACTTGGTACGACCCGGTGCACTTGCCGCTATTGTGTGATTTGTAAAATTCGCATAAAATTTTTGGCACCGTTGCCGAAAATTAATCATGGTTAACAAACTATTAGTCAATTGATTATCTAGATTAGACCTTTTTAGCTTTTGTTTATTTATTGTTTGTTTCATATTTTCTTGAAAATTTCCTTTGTGATCTAACGATACTTAACTATCAATTATATATAAATATAACTGCATGTGAATTTTACCAAATTAAATGTGTCTAATTCAATAGACTAAAAAAGAACCTTACATAAATATTCTATTTGATTATGCCATAATTAGGAAAAAAAATAAAAACCAACTATAGAAGATAAAACGAATATTTCTCGGTTAAGTGGGTTACTTATATGATTTGAGTTAATATTTAACTTATAGTTGTTTTCACCCAAAGAAACTGTATTTTCTGTTCTAAAAAATAAAAAGTGAAGTTATTGAATAGTGGCTCTATACTTCTATATGTGCACCTGCATATAGGGACCATTCGCCAAGGTCGGTTAGATAAGAAAACGGTGAGCCCAGTACCTGTGCCTCATAATCCCCACACAAATTATATATTGCTTTAAATAATTAAATCAATTAATTATATTATTTTGGCAATAGTAATCTCATAATTTTTCTCATTCTTATTGTAGGAATTGTTGAATTCACATAACTTTGGTACCATTGAAAATTCCAAATTGTCTATGTGAGTCTGTCACATGTGTCTAAAACCACGATGGCAAGGAACTTCTATTTCTCTGTATAAATATGCTCTGATTCATACTCACTCCTCTCATCCCTTGACTCAATCACTTCTATTCCCACCATTAAGTTGAAACTCTTTCTTTTCTTCTCTTTTCTCTTCGTCTTCGTTTATGGACTATAAACATACACACTATGGAAGGAGGAGTGCCAGAAGCTGATGTCTCTGCTTTCAGAGAGTGTTTGGCACTTTCATGGAAGAATCCTTATGTTCTTCGTCTTGCTTTCTCTGCTGGAATTGGTGGCCTTCTCTTTGGCTACGACACAGGTATTACATTTATAATATTAGAGGTGATGATTGTTTGTGTGAAATTGTCTTCGTGCCAAAGTAATAGATAAAATTTATTAGATAATTTGAGATATTTGATAAAATTATAGTTTAACAGTTTTTATTTTATTATCTTAACATGATTAGAAAATATTTTTATAAATTTACTATATTAAGATTTTTAAAATGTAAAGATATTAAAAAATATTATGTGTATATTAAAAATTAATTATTAAATAAGTCATTATATATTTATATTATTTTATTTATTTTTTATGTATATTTTTACATTTCACCATGTATTTGATAACTGCCACAATTTGATGATTGATTTTCCAATTTTTTTTTCTTCCCCTGTTTTCCTCTGCTTTTTTTTTTCTTCTATTTTGTATTTCATGTCTCTGTTTTATAGTGCTTATTAATAAGTCAAATCTGAAGTTTTGATATTGACAATTGATGTGTGCTATGTGCAGGAGTAATATCCGGGGCTCTTTTATATATTAGAGATGATTTCAAAGCTGTGGATAGAGAGACATGGCTACAGGTAAGAGATTATACATGAAAGTCGAACGCTGGAATTAAATTCAAATAAAGTATGCATAAATTTAATTATTAAATTGTTATTTTAATTATATAAAAAAAAATATTTCTTTTCTTTTTAAATTGTGCCAATTAACTCTTTTTTTTTTTGAAACAAAGAAAGCTCAACACAATACAGTGGAGCAACATATAATAAAAGACGGACTAAACTGACCAACCCCTGTCATCTCCGGCATTGCCATCAACAACCAAAGGGATTAACACCTGTCCACTCTTTGTAGCTCAAAAACGTCCTTCCTTGAATATCCTCAACACTTGCTTTCCTGTTGTTAAAGATTCTGGCATTTCGTTCCAACCATATATGCCAGATCACTGCAAAAAACCCAGTCAGCAACCTCTTATGTTCCTCTCTATTCTTGTTAACACCAGTCCAACTCTCGAACTGCTCCCTCATGGTTCCTGGGACGACCCACGGTTTGTCTAGATATCTCAACCAAGCGCACCACACCTGCCACGTAAAGTCGCACAACAGAAACAAATGGTGGACCGATTCCATCTCCTTTTCACACAAGACACAAAGATTGTCATGCTGACAAATAACACCTAGTCTGCTCAACCGCTCTTTAGTATTCACCCTGCCAATTAAAACAAACCAACCAAAGAGCTTAATCCTGGGGGGTACCAAACCACCCCAGATTGAACTGGTGAAGCTGTAGCTCGTAATTTCTTCCGAAAGAGTATCCGATTGCAACACCTGCACAAAAGAGTCAGTAGAAAAAATTCCTTTTTTATCAAATTTCCATACAATATTATCCTCTCTACTAGCTGATAGATTCACTATCCTTAGCCTCTCATGAAGTTGATGAACCAATTCCAACTCCCACTGGAACAACTCTCTCCTCCACTGAAAATTCCAGATCCACTCTAACCCATCCCAGAACCCACAGTCCCCTATCACAGATCCTTGTTGGTTTGAAATAGAGAAGAGCCTTGGAAAAATTACTTTTAGGGGGCCACCGTGCATCCAGTTGTCTACCCAAAACAGAGTTCGGCTGCCATTCCCTACTTCCATTGCCAGGCCATGAAGAAGTTTTTCTTTCACTTGTTGATCTGTTATATTCAACTGACAGATGTCTTTCCACGGACCACCCTTTACTGGTAAGGTCTGGGTAGCTAGCATCATGTTTGGGTTCAGATTATTGCAAGAGCAGACCACCTTCTTCCACAACGGGCAGTCCTCCTTTGAAAACCGCCACCACCACTTAAACAGCAGTGCTGTGTTTCGAAGCACTGCATCTCCAACCCCCAAGCCTCCAGCCTTCTTTGGAGCCTGAACCACTTCCCACTTTACTAGAGGCATCCCATAGCTACCATCCTCCCTACACCACATAAATCTCCTTTGTAGGGCAATCAACTTGTCAGCGACCGCTTTTGGCATCTTGTATAGACTAAGGTAATAGATCGGTAAGCTATTCAACACCGATTTGATGAGAACTAGCTTGCCTGCTTTGTTCAGGACCTTCGCTTTCCATAAGCTGAGCTTCTCCTCCACCTTATCTATGATTGGCTTCCAAGTCTTCACTAGCCTCGGATTAGCTCCCAACGAAATCCCAAGGTAACGAACCGGTAGACCAGCTTGCTTACACCCGAGAAGGCCACACACCTGCTCCACCCATTCCTGATCACAATTAATCGGGATCAAATTCGACTTATCAAAGTTGATGCTCAACCCAGACATCAACTCAAAACAACGCAACATCCTCTTATAATTCACAATTGTTCCTATCTCCATAGGGCAAAACAAGATCGTATCATCCGCAAATTGAAGATGCGACAACTCAACATGATCTCTCCCTACTAGTAATGGAGTAATGCGCCCATTTCTCACGGCCTCCCCCAACATCCTATGCAACACATCAACCACAAGCACAAACAGCAGAGGAGAGAGTGGATCACCTTGTCTTAGTCCCCTCTCCATTCTGAACTGCCTGGTTGGAGATCCATTAACCAGCACGGACATAGATGCCGTACTGAGACACTCTTTCACCCAATTTCTCCACCTTTGACCGAACCCCATCTTCTGAAGCACTATATCCACAAAATTCCATCGGACTCTATCATAAGCTTTTTGGAAGTCAAGCTTAATGATTGCCGCCTTCTTTCGATGTGTTTTAAGCCATTGAACCGTCTCACAAGCAATGAGGGCGCCATCATGTATTTTCCTCCCCTGGACAAACGCACTCTGTGTCTCTCCTACCAAACCCGGCATGACTGTTCTCATTCTTCTCACTAAAACCTTGGATATCACCTTATACACACAACCCACCATACTAATCGGCCGAAAATCTTTGATTTCTTTAGCACCCACGACCTTCGGAGCTAGCAACACCCACGTGACATTTGCATCCGATGGTAGCTTAGCAGTCTGAAAGAACTCCATCACTGCTCCAGTGAATTCCTGGCCAATATCCTCCCAGCACTTTTTGATGAAGTTCATATTGTAGCCATCACTACCTGGGGCTTTTGAGGATTCACAGTCCCAAACTGCCTCTCTAATTTCCTCCGCCGACGGCATAGCCTCCAGAGCTTCAGCTTCAGCTCCATCAATCTGTTTCACCAACCCATCCCTAAAGCCAATCCTCGGCGCATATTCCTGTCGATATAGCTCCTTGTAGAACCCTCTAATTGCCACTTTTATTCTTGCCTGATTCCTCACTAACCGACCATGAATCATCAGCGCGTCAATCCTGTTATTCCGTCTTCTAGCCGATGCTATGTGATGAAAGTACCTAGTATTCTTATCCATGTTTTGAGCATGCTTAGACCGCGACATCTGCTTCCAATGGACCTCCTTCCTGACATACCATTTCTCACAAAAGCTCACCAACGCCTTTCTTCTAGCCTCTGTTGTACCATCATACGCGCCTTCGCTAACCAGTGTATCCAGCTTCTGAATCTCCTCCTCAAACATCTTCAGTCTTTTATCCATGTTCCCAAAGTTTTCCTTGTGCCAATTTCTCAAACGACATGTCAAAGCCTTCAGCTTACTAGTGAACTGAGCGTCTCCCAAGTTCCTCCATTCATTTTTAACCATCCGTAGAAAATCCTCATGCGTAAACCAGGAATCCAGGGTTCTGAAAGGACGTGGTCCACCAACTACTCTAGTACCTTCCACAATCAACGGGCAGTGATCTGACAGCCCTCTTGGGCCCCCTTTCAGCCTAACTTCCGGGAACTCCTCCATCCACTCTACATTAACCAAGACCCTATCAATCCGACTACAGGATCGACCTCTGAACCACGTGAACTTCCTATCATTGAGAGGTAAGTCCATCAACTGCATATCCAGTACCCAATCTTTAAAGTCTTCCGCTGACCCCGGTAAACTACTAGTCCCTTTGCGTTCTTCGACATGTAAAATCTCGTTAAAATCCCCCAAAAAGCAAAATGGAACCTCACACAAACCCACAATATAACTCAACTCCTCCCACACCACCCGCTTCTCCTCCCTCTCATGTGCCCCATACACCAAACAGAATGCACAATAAAAATTATTTTTTGTCAACACTCCTTCAATGCACAGCCACCTCTCCCCCTTATAACAGTTGTCGGATTTAAACATCTCATCATCCCAAACTAACAGTAAGCCCCCAGAAGCTCCCACAGACTCTACAGACTCCCATCCCACACTACTGCAGCCCCAAATTCTTGCAACATCAAATTTAGATATCTGTTGCCTCTTAGTTTCAATCAAGCCTAACATGTTTAGCTTATAATTGTTCCTCAAAGATTTAATCATACTGAATTTTCCGTCCCCCCTCAACCCCCTAATATTCCAGCAACCAAACTTCATTTAATAATATTTTTACTCACCTTATTGTGGTTCTTAGGCCGACTCCGTCTGAACTTCTCTTTCTGTTTTGCCAGTTTTCTCTTCCTCGCTAATTCTTCATTCTGCGACTGTAAAATTGCCATGATATCCACCTCTTCATCATATAAAACCGCACCCGATTCCACCGCCAATGCCCAGGTTTTCTGATTTTCCTTTATCTGCTCTTGTTTCATTTTTCTGCCATCAACTGTCTCCTCACGTAGCTCCTCATGTGGCTCTTCCCCGGCAACGTCCCCTGCTTCCCTTGATCCAGCAGCCTCATTGTGCAACTCTGTGTTTAGCCTTGTGTCCCTTGTCACAGCTATCGGACTTTCAGGTGCTTGTGTTGGGTTACCCGAACTGGTGCCACATGCAAGCTTTCTCCCCCCATTCTCAGCCGTCTCCTTCGAAGCATTTTTTGCAGCCACCACCCGCAGCGCCCCCGCCTCTCCGTTCCCAGCCTGATCGTTCCTTATGGCGTCGGATGCAGGATCAGCCATGGAACCGCGCTTATCAGCTCGCCACGGTCCCTGCTCAGTTTGCTTCTCCCTCACCTTCATGCCATAGACCTCATCGGCAACCTCTGGGTCCCCCCTCATAGAACCCTGACCACGCTTATCAGTCCGCCACGGTCCCTGTTCAGCTTGCTGCTCCCTCTCTGTCGTGCCATGATCCTCTTCGGCAACCTCTAGTTTCCCTCGCGTAGCACCCAGCCGCCTCCCCGTGTCTCCGATCCTTGTCTTTTCACGTTTCCTGCTGACCCTCGACCCTCCAGCCAGACCCGACTCAGCAACCATCACTTCCAGCCTCTCTTCATTTCCTAACCCATCCTTCTCTAGGCCCAATCCCAAGCCCGTACTAGCCCCTTCCGCATCCTCCCTCCCATCTTGCTGAGTTTCTTCTACCCGAAGCCCCATTTCCAATCCCTTTTTAATTGGGCCACTCAACTCCAAGCCCAACTCTCCCTTACTCTCAAAACCAGCCCTATTTCGGCAATAATAAGAGCAGCCTATTTGATTCAAGCCCTCTTTCCTTATAACGGCATGAAATACTTCATCTCCATACATGTTTAAATCCTGCGTAACTGTCCTCTCCGACCCCTCCTCCACATTTAAGCCATATCCCTCAAAATCCTCCTTTCCATTACCCTGATAGGAACTAATCGAATCCATGCTATAAGCGGTATTATTCAAATTTGAATAATTACAATTTAAATCATTAAATAAGACCTCAGGAATGACCATTCTATTCTTGTCCCCGTCTACCAATCGCATGTTTGGAACCAACATGTCAGCTGTCGAATCCAATAGCACCGCCCCAGCCATCCGGCTGCTATCCTCAGAACAAGATCTGCGATAATCCACTTGGTTCTGAACCATATTTTCTGCACCACATGCCTCACAGCCCAACTCCTTCACAAAAACATCATAACCACTATCACCAATAGAGATGTGCACCCACTCTCTAATCACGTCAAAAACATCAGTGTCAACTTAAAGCCGTCCACTTCTAAAAGATGATCCTGCTTCCGTGTCTACATCGCATTTAATAATTTCTCCCCATTGTCGTCCTATGGTTTGAAAAGTATCTGTTGACCAGACATGGAGTGGTACTCCGTAGCATTCCAACCAAACTCTCCGAGTTTCACAGCGATCGGACTCTTCCCATCTCCGAACCCTGTGAAAAAATTGTAGCAGCCTATCCAGTTTGAACGTAAAGGTATCGTCTGCATGTTTCACTGTTTCAAACGTCACTAGGGCTTTACAAGCACTTATCTCTCTGACTTCAACAACCTGAGGCACAATCTTGCAAATAGACCTTTTCAACGATTGGATGTCAAACGGTTTTAAAGTGCTACCTACTACGCTCCTCCCTAACCACTCCAAGTTCGCCTGCGCTACTACAGCGTCAACCCTCTTCCTCCTACTGTGGTTAGCTGCTTGCGCCTCATCCTTGTTCACCTTGCTCTCTTGTGCAATAACCCCTTCTTCTCCACTATTAGATTCCTTAGGCTCTCCCTCGTTTCCACTATCAGCTCCTTTATGCCCTCCCTCGTACAAAAACCTCTGATCCACATGCATCCTTCGTTCCCGCTCTTGTAAGTGTCTTCTAAATTTTGCTTCACCAACAAACAATAACTTCCCTCGTAACCTCATACGATTCATCTCCGTGATCGCTTTCCGAGCGGCCCCTTTCGTCGTATATCGTACAAAAGCAAAAAGATAAACCATACCCTGTTTACATTTTCGTGAGAGGTAAATGTCAATGATTCTGCCCGTCCACCCAAACAAGTGGTACAATTCCTTCTTTGAAATATCTTCCGGTAGATTATCAACAAAGACAGAAAAAGATTCTTTTTCCAGGCGATAATATTCTTCCCGATTCCAAACCCTAGGATCCTTTGTACCCCATTGAAACAGCCTAAGTCTACCTCGCTCAGTGTTTCCCCCCCTCACATGCTCTCTCGCTCTCTCTCTCATGCTCTCATTGATTATAAGTTTCTGATTCTGATTAACTCTAATTCGTCTTTTCCATATTAATTTAAGAGGTTGTAAATTCGAATTTCTTTATCTATAGTTAAAAAAAAAAAGTTGTGCCAATTGAATTTGATTTTTTCAATCATATACACTATAGTTACGTACATACTTTTATTCTTTTATGGAAAGTGGAATTAAATCCTATATAATTAACAAATAAAAAGACTGTAGATGGCAAAATGTTCAGGTAACTAATTTTTTAGTTAAATTAGTTTCTTTATTCTTACAACATCTTTTTTTTCTGAAAAAAAATGATTTTGCTCTATTAAAAAATTATTTATTTTGGTTCTGTATGTTAATTTCTTCTTTTAAATATTGAACTAACAAAGGAAGATGTTGTTGATGTGACAAAATATTTTAGTTAAGAATATAAACAATCCAAGATAAATAAACAACTTTCAATTTTTAAATTTAATTTTGGCCTGCTCAAATAAAAAGTTATAAAAATAATTGATACTAGATAGACTGTATTCTTATAGTGGAAAAACGTGTTTCTTATATTTAAAAATTTTACACCTATATGAGTACTTTGGTGAATATTGGATTTGGCGTTGTTCGAAAAATTTGAGGGTGTTGCCCGCTCTCTTATGGTCCTAAATTGTGAACCGCACGAGAAATGACTGGAAACAATATTTTCAATCACAAATGAATCATGAATGAATAGGAGAGACATAGTTATATATGACAAATGTAGATTGTACTTTTTGAATTATAATTTATTTATTATTTATCTGCTCAGGAGGAAATATGGTTAAAAATTTTCAAATGAATTTTATGTGTAAAGTTAGATATGAATTTAATTATTTTTATATATATTTAAATTAAACGTTTTGGTTTTTTTTAATGCTCTTTTCAACTACTGATATTGATTTCTTTTAAGAAATAAAAATAAATTATTTTTTTTATAAAAATTTAAAATATTAATAAATTTATCCATGAATAAATAAAAACTGATTTTGTATCCATAAAATAAAAAATTACTATTTTATCCATAAAAAGTCAAAAAATAAAAATGAAAAAATCTAGGAGCCAGCAATTTTATTACATTTTGGCCAGCATGTAACCAGCAGAGAAAGGTGAGCCATTGGATGAAATCTCACACTAATCTCACACCATCAAATCATCATTGATAGCTAGTTGATGACTACCAATCACAAATATTGCTGGCCCTAGTATTGCTTAATAAAAAAATCTACCTATAATAAAATTAACGTTTAAGTACTTTTTTCATAGCAAACCTATTTTTTGAAGATATGTAGTTAAATTTATTTTTATTCTAAAGTTTTATGGATAACAACAGTAATTTACTCATAAATTAAAGGACTAATTTCTGTTATATTTCACAAAATTGATTAATAACACTTTCTCTTAGCTTATGCTGAATTAGAAGTACAAGTAGTGTTTGGTTCCCAAAGCTTGTCACTGAGAGAACATAATTGATTAATAATCGCTACTTATGGAAAACTAATAAATCTCACTATAACAACACTAGTAAGTGATTACACAATGAGAGTTAATTAATGAAACAATTTCATGTTGATAAAACAGGAAGCCATAGTGAGCATGGCACTAGCCGGAGCAATAATAGGAGCCTCTGTTGGAGGATGGATCAACGATCGATTCGGAAGAAGAAAAGCAATAATTCTTGCCGATACACTCTTCTTCATTGGATCAGTTATCATGGCTGCTGCAACAAATCCTGCAATTCTCATCGTGGGTCGAGTTTTCGTTGGACTCGGCGTTGGAATGGCGTCGATGGCGTCCCCATTGTACATCTCGGAAGCTTCTCCGACCAGAGTTCGCGGTGCTCTGGTTAGTCTCAATGGATTCCTCATCACTGGTGGACAGTTTCTGTCCTACCTCATCAACTTGGCTTTCACAAATGTAAGATGACGGTGTTACCCTTGAGCTTAATTATTTTGATGAATACTATCACAAAAATTAAAGTAGCAGATTACTGACTTGTTGGTTCAATCACGGATGAATAATCACTAGTCCAACCATTTGTTTTAAATTTAGTTAGATACATATGGAAAAAACAAATTCAACTTTTTTTTATTAAGAGTAAATGATTATAACAAAATTGTTTTCCATAATGTGTCAAAAAAATAATGTAAATATAATTTTATAGATAAATGTTATGAATTTAAATTTGGTCCGTGGTTACTACATATATAGTTGGACAATTCTTAATTGTAATTGTTTATTTTGAGTTAAATTTTATGTTTGACATGCATTCCTTATACCAATGATTCACTCATATTCTGCTGCATGATTACCATGCTTCTATCTGCAGTTAATCACATTATCTAGATTTTATTAGTACAAAGCTTTGTTCTTACAAATTAGATTTTTGATTTTGATATCAATTTGTTCAGGCACCAGGAACATGGAGGTGGATGTTAGGAGTGGCTGCACTGCCGGCATTAATACAAATAGTTTTGATGACTATGCTCCCAGAATCACCTCGTTGGTTATTCAGAAAGGTTTCCATCTTACGTAACTAACATTTTTTAAAAATTGTCAATAAAATTTTTACTGAGTTCTATAAAAACATTATGTGCATATTAAAAATTAGTTATTATATAATTGTGTATAAATAATATATTATTTTTGTATAAATACATGTGTAGTTTAACTTATTTTCAATATGTATTATACACTGGTGGTTGATTTTAGTGTACACCTAACATAGTTATAATTTCAATTATTATTTTTGGTATATAATTTTTACTTTGAAGAAAAAAATATTAACAGTGAACAAAAATACAAACAAATAAGTACTTTTATTTCCTTTCTTTACAAAATTTTAAAAGTAAAAATATTAAAATTTTAAAATATTTATGTTGAAAACAGGAAAGAGAAGAAGAAGCGAAAACAATTTTAAGAAGAATTTACCCTCCGGAGGATGTTGAAGATGAAATCAACACACTTAAGGAGTCAGTGGAGATGGAAATCAAGGAAGCTTCAAACTCAGATAAGGTGAGCATAACAAAAATGCTGAAAACAAAAACAGTTAGAAGAGGCTTATATGCAGGAATGGGCCTCCAAATCTTCCAACAATTCGTTGGCATCAACACAGTTATGTACTACAGCCCCACAATCGTGCAACTAGCTGGATTTGCATCAAACAGAGTAGCACTCCTTCTTTCTCTTGTAACTGCTGGTCTCAATGCAATTGGTTCAATTATGAGCATTTACTTCATTGACAAGACTGGCAGGAGGAAGCTTCTTTTGTTCAGCTTGTCCGGCGTTGTGGTGTCCCTTGTTGTCTTAACTGTTGTGTTCCATGAGACCACCACTCACTCTCCGATGGTTAGCCCCGCCGACACGGCGCTATTTAACAATGCTACTTGCCCTGCTTTTAACGGTACTTTGGATTCTGTCGGATCTGCTGGTGGATGGGATTGTATGAAGTGCCTTAAGGCTTCTCCAAGTTGCGGATTCTGCGCTTCTGGATCTAATAAGGTAACTTTGTGAATCTATGCATGATGCACTAGTACTTCAGTTTTGCTTACCTATATATGCATCAAAAACTTCTGCATTAGGCTTCTTTTCTTATTATTGCTTAGAACAAAAAGAGATAATTATATTATTTGTTTCTTCTATATATCTATTTTTCTTGTCTATTATTTGGAACAATATATTATATCTGAAATATTTTACAACAATTAATGAATCTTAAATAAGACAAGTTCTGGCTGATTTTTTTGTCTTTCTAGCATTACGAATATAATATTTCGTGATGGGATCATTGTCATCATCATCATTATATCGTCCTAGATCATATATATTATGTTTGTTTGGAGATAAGAAAAATATTTTTTTATTATTAAATAAGATTTTTTTAATTTTAATGTGTTCGGTAAATTTTTTAAAAATGACTACAAGTTTTGTCCTTTTCTCAAAGATTTTTTTCCTAAAAAAAAATTCTAACATAATGATGAAAAAATATTTTTATATTATTATATTTAAATATAATTGAAAATAAAAAATTATTTTTATATAAAATATCCATGCATCAAATTATCTTTTTCTTAACAAATCTTTTAAAAAAAATCAATTAAAAAAAATCTTTGTTAAAAACTTGCCAAACAAATTTTTAAGTTTAGCAGCACCTAGCATGGTACCCGTTAAGAAAACTGGTATTCATATTTGTGTGGTAAGTTTGTAACACGAACTTGAAATTTTAATGCAGATCTTACCTGGAGCATGTTTGATCTCAGGCGACACAACAGAAAAGCAATGTGAAAATAATGAGAGATTATGGTACACAAGGGGGTGCCCAAGCAAATACGGTTTTCTTGCACTAATAGGCCTTGCACTTTACATAATTTTCTTCTCACCAGGAATGGGAACTGTTCCATGGGTTGTGAACTCTGAGATCTACCCTTTGAGGTACAGAGGGATATGTGGTGGAATGGCATCAACTTCAAATTGGGTTTCTAATCTAATTGTTGCTCAGTCCTTTCTGTCACTCACAGATGCTATTGGCACTTCTTACACTTTCATGATCTTTATATTTATCACCACTGCTGCCATTGTGTTTGTTTTGATCTTTGTTCCGGAAACTAAAGGGCTTCCCATTGAGGCTGTGGAAAAGATGCTTGATAGAAGGACTTTGAACTTCAAGTTTTGGCAGGGGAATCATGATGATGATGGTGATGATGAAGTAATGAAACAAAAGACTCAGTCAGTTTGAGTTAGTTATGTGTTGTGTAATGTCGTCATGGCACTACTAACAGAAAGATATAACATGTTTAATTAGCATTATAGAATTATTATGATTATGATTATGGTCAAATCTTGTGTAGAGATTTCAAATAAATAATTAGTGCTATGTATATATTAGAAGGGTAATGTTAGATAGCCAAAGAATAATTATAATATAGAAATGTCTTAAAAATTTTTATTCTCTTGATAAGTAAGTGACATGTACCTCTTTATCACTTATCCTCCTTATCACCTATCATTTTGCTGCATGTTTGGAATCATTAATGTTCTTTTCAAAATCAATTTCAGTTTTTCTCAAATCAAATTCCTAACATCTCTCAATCACATTATTATCAATTAAATGCAATAATTCTCTGCAAAAATTATGAAAGTTAAATAATTAAAAAATTTTAACAACTTCTACTATACAACTTATATTTTACGTATAGACTATTAAAAAATAAAAAATAAAATATAAAATATAAACAAAAATTTAAAAATAATTTTTTAAAAATAATTTTTTAAAAATAATTATTAACTCGTCATATTAAAATCAATAAATAAGCATACATATGAATATTAAAAAAATATTAAAATAATTAAAATCACAACCTACTAGTGCACATATGAGATAATTTGAAGAATATAATAAGACGTATAATTTAAAATTTGATAATATTAATTATAAAAATTTATTAATTATAGACATTATAGGTATGAAATTATGAATATTATGAGTATAAATTATGGATGTTATTAATATGAAATTATAGATGTTATGTGGATAAATTTATGGATGTTATGAGTAAATTTATTAATTGAATAAAATAATTTAAGAATTTGACATTTTTTTTAAATTCAATTATGATAAAATTTAAAAATATTTGTGTTAACTTAATAGTTACTTATGCAATAACTAAAAAATGATACGTGTATGGTTGTAATATCTAATAAACATGAATTTAATTTTTAGATGTTAGTTGTATATAATTATGGATGTTATGTATATAAACGTATGAATGTTATGTGTATGAATATAGTAGTATAATATAATTATAAATACACATAAAAACACAAAAAAATCGGTTTATTACCATACCTCATCAAAACTATTGTGATTTTTCATATTCTCAAAAATTGGTTGACTGACAATAACCTCGTCCGATGAGTCTGTCTGTTGTTCAAATTCTTCATCAGTACCTTCTACCATAAGTACAGTATTAAGGTCGAATTCAATTGACATACTATTTGCAATGATAAAGATGACTCCTTGTAAAATTCCTTGGCCTATTCTAAATTTCTAATTGTGTTTACAATCGTATTAGAGTTGTGAATTTTGAATAAAAATAATTGAATTAACGGAAACAAAATCATATTAGGTAGCTTTCACGTTTTGTATCTCCATTAAATGATGATAAATGACTTAACAAAAATAAAAAATCAATTATAATTAATTCATTTAATACAAATTTTCATTACCGTTCTTTGTAATTATTATTATTAGTCTTTATTGTATTCTTATAAAAATCAAATCATAAAGAAAAATATCAAGTATTGATTACAAGAATGCCTAATAGTAAGGAATATGATATTATAATTAATATCATTAATAAATGAGGCTGATAAGAATATGATAAGTGGATTGATAAGAGTGAGATAAAAAATAAAACTGTTGTTAAGTTATATAAATGAAGTAAATTATAAAAAATTTTAACTAATTATATTATGACTGAAAAATTATTGGTTACCAAACTTTTTCCATATTAGAATTTGGTGTACGGTAAATTTTTATTTAGAGTATGGATTGAAAGACAATTATTACTATATATTTATTATATTTAATATTATGCATTTATTTTAGTAGTAATTAATAAGTGCAAATAAAAAGTCCAAAAAGACAAGTTATCACTACCTTTGGTTTCAAATATTTTTATTTTATTTCATGGTACAAATCATTTTCTTTTTCTTCTTTTATAAAAGTTAATGATTAAGATCTTTTTGTTGTACAAAAACTAAACTTCTTAAAACATAAAAAATAATGTCTCTTGGTATAAGGAATATTAATTTAAAGAAAACACTAAAGCAGAAGAAAAAAAAATTAACTTAGACAATATAATATAAGAATTCAGATTGAAAAAATCCATTTCAGGCATGAAGCAAATATAAAGCCATTTTGGCTCAACATTTTTAGATCACTTATTAAAGAGTAGACTCAATTCGATCCTTTTTCATCTTTTCAAAGGGTAAGATGATTTTTGTCACATAAATGGTACACTTGAATTTTTGTCTCTATTTATTGTGAGATGGCGTTGTCATTTCTTGATCTTCAATGTGAAATGTCAACAAAAGTTAACTACGTGACGCATTATTGTGATGACCCTATAGTTAAGTATTATGTTAGTAGGTGAAAAATAGATAAAAAGTCGATTTGCCCCTTCTTCAAAATTTTGAATTTTCTACCTTCACCCTTAACACTTATTGATAGTATTGCAGTAAAATGTAAGATACTCGACTTACAGAACAGTATAGAGCAAATGAACGAGATCCATTAGTGAGTTATACGGTATGGAGGAATAAAATCAGACAAAATATTCCATCGTAAAATTAACAATTGCCATAACATTTTACCATGGAGAGATCTTCATATAATTTATTACTGACTGAATAGAGAAAATATGAATAATCTCCGTATGTTCTTTACTCGTGGGACCTGTCTTGAAAAAAATCATTTTGTCATGACTTTCTTGTATAAAATGAAAGGTTCTTGATGAATTAGAGAAGGAAGTTTAAATTTATGGTATTTTTTAAATTGATCAATAAAGCCTTAAAACTAGAACTTATAATTTACTTTCTGTTTGGTCTGTATAGTGAATTATGCAAGAGACAATTTTATTTTGTCTTATAAATCATGAAAAATAGAATTAGAGCAGAGAAAAAGAAGATGACACAGTCATGTATCCTGGTTTAGTTGTCTAGTACAGTACAACTTACATCCAGTCTCCATTACAATGTTGGTGGAATTTTTACTATCTATCCAAGTATTATATACACCAATCTCATGGACTCAACATAATCCTATCTGAGACACATCAAGTTTCAACATAAACTTGACTTGGCTATGTAACTACCTAGACTCGACACACTAAGTGTTTACCCAACTTAGTATAACAACCTGGGTTCTGCGTTAGAGTCGTACGTGTATGTGAGTTTTATGTTTTATTCACATAACATCTATGATAAGTTTTTTTTTTTTTCTGTGATTTTTAAATAAAATGAATAATAATAATGTAATATTAATATTATATTATTATTTAATCTTATTTAACAAAGGACGGTCACTTGATATAGGATACAAAAGATTGAAAAAAAAGCTCGGCTTTACTTATGTCATTTACATTAGTAATTTATCCAATCTTTATTCTAATTAAATACCACCACTTGAGACAATTATTTGAGTTTTACCATATTGAATTACCTTAATTACCTTCTAAGATATTTAAAAAATTAACTTCGCTAATTCAACAACTCAAAAACGCAACATGCAGCGCTTAATGCGCCACACGTCGCAACACATGCTTTCCCCACCTAATTAAGTGACATTAGTCACTAATTACACATTATATATAAGCACAAATACTCTCTCTTTCTCTCTGTCTCTCTTTCCTTTAATTCAGCCATGATATGTAACATCCTAACTATCAAAATGTCACGCTTCCAGCTGTGCCACTCTGATAATTCGGCTATTTCGACGACTCTTAAAATATTTAATACTAAAATATGAGCCTATTTAAAACTTAAACTGTATTTTTCAAAAGACCGTTTAAAACAAAACATAAATCTATACTTACAACCATAGACATACATATACATAGTATTAACTTACAAGCTTTACATAAAACAAATCCTATCCCTCTTACAAATTATGAAAGATAAAGGAGAGGGAATAATAAATAATAACTAAAGTAATACAAAACATCGCGACAACAACTAGGTAAACTCTTCATGACTTCTGATGAGCGGATATTTTATACGCTTTTTGGGGTAATTTCATGTAGATTTTAGTATGTTCTAATTAGTTTTTAGTAAAATATTATTAGTTTTTAGGCAAAAATCATATTTCTGGACTTTACTATGAGTTTGTGTGTTTTTCTGTGATTTCAGGTATTTTCTGGCTGAAATTGAGGGAGCTGAGCAAAAATCTGAGTTAGGCTAAAAAAGGATTGCTGATACTGTTGGATTCTGACTTCCCTGCACTCGAAATAAATTTTCTGGAGCTACAGGAGTCCAATTGGCGCGCTCTCAACGGCGTTGGAAAGTAGACATCCAGGGCTTTCCAGCAATATATAATAGTCCATACTTTGCGCGAAGATAGATGACGTAAACTGGCGTTCAACGCCAGTATCATGCTGCTGTCTGGCGTCCAGCGCCAGAAATAGGTTATAAGCTGGAGTTCAACGCCAGAAACAGGTTACAACCTGGCGTTGAATGCCCAAAACAGCCCCAGGCACGTGAGAAGCTTAAGTCTCAGCCCCAGCACACACCAAGTGGGCCCCAGAAGTGGATTTCTGCACTATCTATCATAGTTTACTCATTTTCTGTAAACCTAGGTTACTAGTTTACTATTTAAACTACTTTTAGAGATTTACTTTGCACCTCATGACATTTTCAGATCTGAATTTTATACACTTTGACGGCATGAGTCTCTAAACTCCATTGTTGGGGGTGAGGAGCTCTGCAGCATCTCGATGAATTAATGCAATTGTTTCTGTTTCTCCTTTCAAACATGCGTGTTCCTATCTAAGATATTCATTTGCGCTTAATTATGGAGAAGGTGATGATCCGTGACACTCATTACCTTCCTCAATCCATGAACGTGTGCCTGACAAACACCTCCGTTCTACATCAGATTGAATGAGTATCTCTTAGCTTCCTTAATCAGAATCTTCGTGGTATAAGCTAGAACTGATGGCGGCCACTCTTGAGGATCCGGAAAGTCTAAACCTTGTCTGTGGTATTCCGAGTAGGATTCAAGGATTGAACGGCTGTGACGAGCTTCAAACTCGCGATCGCTGGGTGTGATGACAAACGCAAAAGGATCAATGGATCCTATTCCAACATGATCGAGAACCAACAGCTGATTAGCCATGCTGTGACAGAGCATCTGGACCGTTTTCACTGAGAGGATGGGAGATAGCCACTGACAATGGTGATTCCCTACATACAGCTTACCATGGAAGGAGCCTTGCATTTATAAAAGTGAGTAAGCATTATGTTGCAGGGATTTAGAGGACAAAGCATCTCCAAAAAACCCCAACATATTCTCCATTACTGCACAACAAGTAACTATTTCACACTCTTTTATTTTTCTAATAATTCCAACTGATAATTTTAATTAATATCCTGACTAAGACTAATAAAATAAACATAGCTTGCTTCAAACCAATAATCTCCGTGGGATCGACCCTTACTCACATAAGGTATTACTTGGACGACCCAGTGCACTTGCTGGTTAGTGGTACGAGATCATAAGAAATTTTGATTTTGATATTGGGATTAAGATTTCGTGCACCAAGTTTTTGGCGCCGTTGCCGGGGATTGTTCGAGTTTGAACAACTAAAGGTTTATTTTGTTGCTTAGATTAGGAAGAATTTATCCTCTTTTTTCACTAGAATTGCATCTTTTATTATCCCTTTTTAAAAAAATTTTTCAAAAATATTATTTTTCTTTATCAATTTTTAATTTTTTTCGTGAGTTTAGTGTCCTGTTCAAAGTTTGGTGTTAATTGCATATTTTATATTTTTCTTTAAATTTTCGAAATTGTGTTCTTTGTTCTTCATTGATCTTCAAGTTGTTCTTGTTAATTTTTCTTGTTTGATCTTGAGTTTTTCTTGTTGTGTCTTTTCTTGTTTTTCTTGTGCTTTTTCAAAACATTAACTTTCAAAAATTATACTTTTATCCATAAAAATAATACATCTTTAAAATACGTTACATTTTTAGCTCAGTTGGTTATAGCGTTGGCTTATGTTCTTGGCAATTGGGCATCTTCTTTTCAAAATCTTTTTTCAAAAATAACTTTTCTTAATTTAATCTTGTGCCAAACTTTAAGTTTGGTGTTTTCTTGTTGATCTTTCTTTAATTTTCGAAAATTTATCTTGGTTTTCTAAAAATTTTAAGTTTGGTGTTCTTTCTTTTGTTCTTGGTGTTCTTGTGAATCTTCAAGGTGTTCTTGAGTCTTTCTTGTGTTTTGATCTTAAAATTTTTAAGTTTGGTATTCCTTGGTGTTTGTCCTCCTAAAGTTTCGAAAATAAGGAGCATTAGATCTAAAAATTTTAAGTCTTGTGTCTTTTGTGAGTTTTTCTCTTTCATCATAAAATTCAAAATTCAAAAAAAAAATATCTTTTCTAACTAATTTTAAACTATATTTTCGAATTTTTATTATATAAAAATTCAGATTTCAATTTCAAAATTTTTCAATTCTTATTTTATATATATATATATATATATATTTTATTATCTTTTTCAAAAATTTTATCCTAACCACTTTCTCCTTTTCCCCAAATATTTCGAAAATCTTCAAAAAAAAATATTTTTATTTTTTTTATTTATTTTATTTCGTTTTTATTTGTTTTATTTTTACTTTATTTTATAAAATAAATTTTTATAAAATAAATAATATCAACATACATACCATCTCCCTTGCTCCATCATGAAACTAAGTGGAAATGCACAGTCCAAGAGGACTTTGGGGTCATATGCTAGCCCCACTACTGCTTCATATAGGAGTAGTATCTGTATACCCTCCATTGGAGTTAGTAGCTTTGAGTTGAATACTCAGCTCATTATCATGGTGCAGCAAAGCTGCCAGTATTCCGGTCTTCCACATGAAGAACCTACAGAGTTTCTGGCACAATTTCTACAAATTGCTGACACAGTACATGATAAGGAAGTAGATCAGGATGTCTACAGATTATTACTGTTTCCATTTGCTGTAAAAGATCAAGTTAAGAGGTGGTTAAATAACCAACCTAAGAACAGCATAAAAACATGGAAACAGCTGTCAGAAAAATTCCTGAATCACTATTTCCCTCCAAAACGGATGACACAGCTAAGGCTAAGCATCCAAGGCTTCAAACAAGGAGATAATGAATCCCTTTATGATGCCTGGGTGAGATTGGTGCACGAAATTGTGATCACTACAACTTCACACAACTAACCAGCAAGTGCACTGGGTCGTCCAAGTAATAAACCTTACGCGAGTAAGGGTCGATCCCACGGAGATTGTTGGTATAAAGCAAGCTATGGTCACCTTGTAAATCTTAGTCAGGCAGACTCAAATGGTTATGGATGATATATGAATAAAACATAAAGATAAAGATAGAGATACTTATGTAATTCATTGGTAGGAATTTCAGATAAGCGTATGAAGATGCTTGGTCCCTTCCGTCTCTCTGCTTTCCTACTGTCTTCATCCAATCCTTCTTACTCCTTTCCATGGCAAGCTTATGCAAGGGTTTCACCGTTGTCAGTGGCTACCTCCCATCCTCTCAGTGGAAATGTTCAACGCACCCTGTCACGGCACGGCTATCCATCTGTCGGTTCTCAATCAGGCCGGAATAGAATCCAGTGATTCTTTTGCGTCTGTCACTAACGCCCCGCCCTCAGGAGTTTGAAGCTCGTCACAGTCATTCAATCATTGAATCCTACTCAGAATACCACAGACAAGGTTATACTTTCCGGATTCTCTTGAATGCCGCCATTAGTTCTTGCCTATACCACGAAGACTCTGATCTCACGGAATGGCTGGCTCGGTTGTCAGGCGAGCGCTCGGTTGTCAGGCGATCAACCATGCGTCGTGTATCAGGAATCCAAGAGATATTCACCCAATCTAAGGTAGAACGGAGGTGGTTGTCAGTCACACGTTCATAGGTGAGAATGATGATGAGTGTCACGGATCATCACATTCATCAAGTTGAAGAACAAGTGATATCTTGGAACAAGAACAAGCGGAATTGAATAGAAGAACAATAGTAATTGCATTAATACTCGAGGTACAGCAGAGCTCCACACCTTAATCTATGGTGTGTAGAAACTCCACCGTTGAAAATACATAAGAACAAAAGTGATCATTGGCTTTGGCCCCAGAGAGGGAACCAGAAAAACCAAGATGAAAATACAATAGTAAAAGGTCCTATTTATAGAAAACTAGTAGCCTAAGGTCTACAAAGATGAGTAAATGACATAAAAATCCACTTCCGGGCCCACTTGGT
This sequence comes from Arachis stenosperma, assembly GCF_014773155.1. Lineage (NCBI taxonomy): Eukaryota > Viridiplantae > Streptophyta > Magnoliopsida > Fabales > Fabaceae > Arachis > Arachis stenosperma. Next base: position 91,643,161 of record NC_080379.1, on the reverse strand, counting down.
GTGTGCTTGGGCTGAGCATTGAAGCATTTTCGTGTAGAGACTTCCCTTGGAGTTAAACGCCAGCTTTGGTGCCAGTTTGGGCGTTTAACTCCCATTCTTGTGCCAGTTCCGGCGTTTAACGCTGGAAATTCTGAGGGTGACTTTGAACGCCGGTTTGGGCCATCAAATCTTGGGCAAAGTATGGACTATCATAGATTGCTCGAAAGCCCAGGATGTCTACATTCCAACGCCGTTGAGAGCACGCCAATTGGGATTCTGTAGCTCCAGAAAATCCACTTCGAGTGCAGGGAGGTCAGAATCCAACAGCATCTGCAGTCCTTTTCAGTCTCTGAATCAGATTTTTGCTCAGGTCCCTCAATTTCAGCCAGAAAATACCTGAAATCACAGAAAAATACACAAACTCATAGTAAAGTCCAGAAAAGTGAATTTTAACTAAAAACTAATAAAAATATACTAAAAACTAACCAAATCATACTAAAAACATACTAAAAATAATGCCAAAAAGCGTACAAATTATCCGCTCATCACAACACCAAACTTAAATTGTTGCTTGTCCTCAAGCAACTGAAAATCAAATAAGATAAAAAGAAGAGAATATACTATAGACTCCAAATTATCAATGAAACTTAGCTCCAAATTAGATGAGCGGGACTAGTAGCTTTTTACCTCCGAACAGTTTTGGCATCTCACTTTATCCTTTGAAATTCAGAATGATTGGCTTCTTTAGGAGCTCAGAATCCAGATAGTGTTATTGATTCTCCTAGTTAAGTATGATCATTCTTGAACACAGCTACTTATTGAGTCTTGGCCGTGGCCCAAAGCACTCTGTCTTCCAGTATTACCACCGGATACATACATGCCTCAGACACATAATTGGGTGAACCTTTTCAGATTGTGACTCAGCTTTGCTAAAGTCCCCAATTAGAGGTGTCCAGGGTTCTTAAGCACACTCTTTTTGCCTTGGATCACAACTTTATTTCTTTCTTTTTCTTTTCTTTTTCTTTCTCCCCTTTTTTTTCTTTTTCGTTTTTCTCCTTCTTTTTTTTTTGTATTCACTGCTTTTTCTTGCTTCAAGAATCATTTTTATGATTTTTCAGATCCTCAGTAACATGTCTCCTTTTTCATCATTCTTTCAAGAGCCAACATTCATGAACCACAAATTCAAAAGACATATGCACTGTTCAAGCATACATTCAGAAAACAAAAAGTATTGCCACCACATCAAACTAATTAAGCTAGTTTTAAAGATGAATTCGAAATCCTGTACTTCTTGTTCTTTTGTGATTAAAAACAGTTTTCATTTAAGAAAGGTGATGGATTCATAGGACATTCATAACTTTAAGGCATAGACACTAAGACACTAATGATCATAAGACACAAACATGGACAAACATAAGCATAAAAATTCGAAAAAACAAGAAAATAAAGAACAAGGAGATTAAAGAACGGGTCCACCTCAGTGATGGCGGCTTGTTCTTCCTCTTGAAGGTCTTATGGAGTGCTTGAGCTCCTCAATGTCTCTTCCTTGTCTTTGTTGCTCCTCTCTCATGATTCTTTGATCTTCTCTAATTTCATGGAGGAGGATGGAATGTTCTTGGTGCTCCACCCTTAGTTGTCCCATGTTGGAACTCAGTTCTCCTAGGGAGGTGTTGATTTGCTCCCAATAGTTTTGTGGAGGAAAGTGCATCCCTTGAGGCATCTCAGGGATTTCATGATGAGTGGGGTCTCTTGTTTGCTCCATCCTTTTCTTAGTGATGGGCTTGAGGTCATGCTTTCTCAGTTGAACCGGCTTTCCTCTTGAATCTCTCTTCCATTGAGCGCCCTCTTCACAAATGTCTGTGAGGACTTGGTCCAACCTTTGATCAAAGTTGACCCTTTTTGAGTTTGAAAGGGACCTCATGGATCACCTTCTTCATGGCCACAACTTCATAGAAGTGGTCTTGATGCACCCTTGAGATGAATCTCTCCATCTCCCATGACTCAGAGGTGAAAGCTTTTGCCTTCCCTTTCCTCTTTCTAGAGGTTTCTCCGGCCTTGGATGCCATAAATGGTTATGGAAAAACAAAAAGCAATGCTTTGACCACACCAAACTTAAAAGGTTTGCTCGTCCTCGAGCAAAAGAAGAAAGAAGAGAGTAGAAGAAGAAGAAATAGAGGAGAGGGAGATGGCTTTGTGGTTCGGTCAAAAGGGGAAGAAGTAGTGTTTAGGGTGCGTGAAAATGAAGGAAGGAAGAAGGGTTTATATAGGGGTGAGGGGAGGGGTAGTTGGTGAATGGGTGAAGAAGAAAGAGGGTGGTGAGGTTGGTGGGGATCCTGTGGGGTCCACAGATCCTGAGGTGTCAAGGAAAAGTCATCCCTACACCAAATGGCATGCAAAAATGCGTTTTGAGCCAATTCTGGCGTTAAACGCCGGGCTGGTGCCCATTTCTGGCGTTTAACGCCAGGTTCTTGCCCTTTTCTGGCATTTAACGCCAGTCTGGTGCCCCTTTCTGGCGTTAAACGCCCAGAATGGTGCCAGACTGGGCGTTAAACGCCCATCTGCTAGCCTTACTGGCGTTTAAACGCCAGTAGGTTCTTCCTCCAGGGTGTGCTGTTTTTCTTCCTGTTTTTCATTCTGTTTTTGCTTTTTCTATTGATTTTGTGACTTCTCATGATCATCAACCTACAGAAAACATAAGATAACAAAGAAAAATAGATAAAATATAACATTGGGTTGCCTCCCAACAAGCGCTTCTTTAATGTCAGTAGCTTGACAGTGGGCTCTCATGGAGCCTCACAAATGCTCAGAGCAATGTTAGAACCTCCCAACACCAAACTTAGAGTTTGAATGTGGGGGTTCAACACCAAACTTAGAAGTTGGTTGTGGCCTCCCAATACCAAACTTAGAGTTTGACTGTGGGGGCTCTGTTTGACTCTGTTTTGAGAGAAGCTCTTCATGCTTCCTTTCCATGGTGACAGAGGGATATCCTTGAGCCTTAAACACAAAGGATTCTTCATTCACTTGAATGATCAATTCTCCTCTATCAACATCAATCACAGCCTTTGATGTGGCTAGGAAGGGTCTGCCAAGGATGATGGATTCATCCATGCACTTCCCAGTCTCTAGGACTATGAAATCAGTAGGGATGTAATGGTCTTCAATCTTCACCAAAACATCCTCTACAAGTCCATAAGCTTGATTTCTTGAATTGTCTGCCATCTCTAGTGAGATTCTTGCAGCTTGTACCTCAAAGATCCCAAGCTTCTCCATTACAGAGAGAGGCATGATGTTTACACTTGACCCTAAGTCACACAGACCCTTCTTGAAGGTCATGGTGCCTATGGTACAAGGTATTGAAAACTTCCCAGGATCTTGTCTCTTTTGAGGTAATTTCTGCCTAGACAAGTCATCCAGTTCTTTGGGGAGCAAAGGAGGTTCGTTCTCCCAAGTCTCATTACCAAATAACTTGTCATTTAGCTTCATGATTGCTCCAAGGTATTTAGCAACTTGCTCTTCAGTGACATACTCATCCTCTTCAGAGGAAGAATACTCATCAGAGCTCATGAAAGGCAGAAGTAAGTCCAATGGAATCTCTATGGTCTCATTTTGAGTCTCAGATTCCCATGGTTCCTCATTGGGGAACTCAGTGGAGGCCAGTAGACGTCCATTGAGGTCTTCCTCAGTGGCGTTCACTGCCTCTTCCTCCTCTCCACATTCGGCCATGTTGATGGCCTTGCACTCTCCTTTTGGATTTTCTTCTGTATTGCTTGGAAGAGTACTAGGAGGGAGTTCAGTAATTTTCTTGCTCAGCTGTCCCACTTGTGCCTCCAAGTTTCTAATGGAGGACCTTGTTTCAGTCATGAAACTTTGAGTGGTTTTGATTAGATCAGAGACTATGGTTGCTAAGTCAGAGTGGCCCTGCTTAGAATTCTCTGTCTGTTGCTGAGAACATGATGGAAAAGGCTTGCTATTGCTAAACCTGTTTCTTCCACCATTATTGTTATTGAAACCTTGTTGAGGTCTCTGTTGATCCTTCCATGAGAGATTTGGATGATTTCTCCATGAAGAATTATAGGTGTTTCCATAGGGTTCTCCCATGTAATTCACCTCTTCCATTGAAGGGTTCTCAGGATCATAAGCTTCTTCTTCAGATGAAGCATCCTTAGTACTGACTGGTGCATTTTGCATTCCAGACAGAGTTTGAGAAATCAAATTGACTTTCTGAGTCAATATTTTGTTCTGAGCCAATATGGCATTCAGAGTATCAATCTCAAGAACTCCTTTCTTCTGACTTGTCCCATTGTTCACAGGATTCCTTTCAGAAGTGTACATGAATTGGTTATTTGCAACCATTTCAATTAGCTCTTGAGCCTCTGTAGGCGTCTTCTTCAGATGAAGAGATCCTTCAGCAGAGCTATCCAAAGACATCTTGGATAGTTCAGACAGACCATCATAGAAAATTCCTATGATGCTCCATTCAGAAAGCATGTCAGAGGGACACTTTCTGATCAGTTGTTTGTATCTTTCCCAAGCTTCATAGAGGGATTCTCCTTCCTTCTGTCTGAAGGTTTGGACTTCCACTCTAAGCTTACTCAATTTTTGAGGTGGAAAGAACTTTGCCAAGAAGGCATTGACTAGCTTTTCCCAAGAGTTCAGGCTTTCTTTAGGTTGTGAGTCCAACCATGTCCTAGCTTTGTCTCTTATAGCAAAAGGGAATAGCATTAGTCTGTAGACCTCAGGGTCAACCCCATTGGTCTTGACAGTGTCACAGATTTACAAGAATTCAGCTAAAAACTGATGAGTATCTTCCAATGGAAGTCCATGGAACTTGCAATTCTGTTGCATTAGAGAAACTAATTGAGGTTTAAGCTCAAAGTTGTTTGCTCCAATGGCAGGGATAGAGATGCTTCTCCCATAGAAGTCGGGAGTAGGTGCAGTAAAGTCACCAAGCACCTTCCTTGCATTGTTGGCATTGTTGTTGTTTTCGGCTGCCATGGGTTCTTCTTCTTTGAAGATTTCTGTTAGGTCCTTTACAGAGAGTTGTGCCTTAGCTTCTCTTAGCTTTTGCTTCAAGGTCCTTTCAGGTTCAGGGTCAGCTTCAACAAGAATGCCTTTGTCTTTGCTTCTGCTCATATGAAAGAGAAGAGAACAAGAAAATATGGAATCCTCTATGCCACAGTATAGAGATTCCTTGAGGTGTCAGAGGAACAGAAAAATAGAAGAAAGAGGTAGAAGAATTCGAACTTAGTGAGATAGAGTTCGAATTGTGCATTGAGGAGGAGTGGTACTCCATAAATAGAAGGATGTGAGAAGAGAGGAAGAAATTTCGAAAATTAAATTAAAAAATTTTAAAAAACATTTTGAAAAACTTTAATTGATTTTCAAAAACCAAGAGTGGGAAAGAAATCAAGTAATTTTTGAAAAAGATTTTGAAATTAGAAATTAAAAAGATATGATTGAAAACTATTTTGAAAAAGATGTGATTAAAAAGATATGTTTGAAAAAATCATGGTTTTAAAAAGATATGATTGAAAAGATATGATTTGAAAAACAATTTAAAAAGATTTCATTTTAAAAATTAATGACTTGCCTAACAAGAAAAGATATGATTCAAACATTAAACCTTTCTCAACAGAAAAGGCAATATACTTGAATTGTTCAATCAAATCATTAATTGTTAGCAAGTATCTTTGAAAAAGGAAAGAAATTAATTTTGAAAAAGATTTGATTGAAAAGATATGATTTGAAAAAGATTTGATTTTGAAAAACTTTGAAAACTTGGAAAAAAATTGATTTGAAAACAAAATCTTCCCTCTTGTGCCATCTTGGCGTTAAACGCCCAGAACGGTGCACATTCTGGCGTTTAACGCCCAATGCACTACCCTTTTGGGCGTTAAACGCCCAACCAGGCACCCTGGCTGGCGTTTAAACGCCAGTCTGTCCTTCTTCACTAGGCGTTTTGAATGCCCAGCTTTTTCTGCGTAATTCTTCTGCTGCATGTTCTGAATCTTCAGTTCCCTGTACTATTGACTTGAAAATAGAACCAAGATCAAATAAACAATGCATGCAAGACACCAAACTTAAAATAAGACTCTAGACTCAATAAGAAACATAAAGTATTTTTGGTTTTTATGGTTTTGTAAATTTTTTTTTGATTTTTCGAAAATTAAGTGGAAAAGTAAAATAAAGATATCAAAATTCTTAATTAGAATTCCAGGAATCATGCAATGTTAGTCTAAAGCTTTAGTCTAAAGAAATTAGACATGGCTAGCCAGGCTTCTGCAGGACATTGCATTCAAGAGCTAAATTGATGATAATCAATCAGCTTTGGTGATGATAAGAACATCACCTTGAAACACTAGAATTCATTCTTAAGAACTCTGAAAAATAAATACCTAATCTAAGCAACAAGATGAACCGTCAGTTGTCCATACTCGAAACAATCCCCGGCAACGGCGCCAAAAACATGGTGCACGAAATTGTGATCACTACAACTTCGCACAACTAACCAGCAAGTGCACTGGGTCGTCCAAGTAATAGACCTTACGCGAGTAAGGGTCGATCCCACGGAGATTGTTGGTATGAAGCAAGCTATGGTCACCTTGTTAATCTTAGTCAGGAAGACTCAAATGGTTATGGATGATATATGAATAAAACATAAAGATAAAGATAGAGATACTTATGTAATTCATTGGTAGGAATTTCAGATAAGCGTATGAAGATGCTTGGTCCCTTCCGTCTCTCTGCTTTCCTACTGTCTTCATCCAATCCTTCTTACTCCTTTCCATGGCAAGCTTATGCAAGGGTTTCACCGTTGTCAGTGGCTACCTCCCATCCTCTCAGTGGAAATGTTCAACGCACCCTGTCACGGCACGGCTATCCATCTGTCGGTTCTCAATCAGGCCGGAATAGAATCCAGTGATTCTTTTGCGTCTGTCACTAACGCCCCGCCCTCAGGAGTTTGAAGTTCGTCATAGTCATTCAATCATTGAATCCTACTCAGAATACCACAGACAAGGTTAGACTTTCCGGATTCTCTTGAATGCCGCCATCAGTTCTTGCCTATACCACGAAGACTCTGATCTCACGGAATGGCTGGCTCGGTTGTCAGGCGAGCGCTCGGTTGTCAGGCGATCAACCATGCGTCGTGTATCAGGAATCCAAGAGATATTCACCCAATCTAAGGTAGAACGGAGGTGGTTGTCAGTCACACGTTCATAGGTGAGAATGATGATGAGTGTCACGGATCATCACATTCATCAAGTTGAAGAACAAGTGATATCTTGGAACAAGAACAAGCGGAATTGAATAGAAGAACAATAGTAATTGCATTAATACTCGAGGTACAGCAGAGCTCCACACCTTAATCTATGGTGTGTAGAAACTCCACCGTTAAAAATACATAAGAACAAGGTCTAGGTATGGCCGTGAGGCAGCCTCCCAATGATCTAAGAACTAGATGTCCAAAGATGATCTAGAGATCTAAAGTGATCAAAAGATCTAAAGATCAAAAGATGAAAATACAATAGTAAAAGGTCCTACTTATAGAAAACTAGTAGCCTAAGGTTTACAAGGATGAGTAAATGACATAGAAATCCACTTTCGGGCCCACTTGGTGTGTGCTTGGGCTGAGCAATGAAGCATTTTCGTGTAGAGACTCTTCTTGGAGTTAAACGCCAGCTTTTATGCCAGTTTGGGCGTTTAACTCCCATTTTGGTGCCAGTTCCGGCGTTTAACGCTGGAAATTCTGAAGGTGACTTTGAACGCCGGTTTGAGCCATCTAATCTTGGGCAAAGTATGGACTATTATATATTGCTGGAAAGCCCAGGATGTCTACTTTCCAACGCCGTTGAGAACGCGTCAATTGGGCTTTGGTAGCTCCAGAAAATCCACTTCGAGTGCAGGGAGGTCAGAATCCAATAGCATCTGCAGTCCTTTTCGGTCTCTGAATCAGATTTTTGCTCAGGTCCCTCAATTTCAGCCAGAAAATACCTGAAATCACAGAAAAACACACAAACTCATAGTAAAGTCCAGAAAAGTGAATTTTAACTAAAAACTAATAAAAATATACTAAAAACTAACTAGATCATACTAAAAACATACTAAAAACAATGCCAAAAAGCGTACAAATTATCCGCTCATCACAACACCAAACTTAAATTGTTGCTTGTCCTCAAGCAACTGAAAATCAAATTAAATAAAAAGAAGAGAATACACAATGAATTCCAAAAACATCTATGAAGATCAGTATTAATTAGATGAGCGGGGCTTTTAGCTTTTTGCCTCTGAATAGTTTTGGCATCTCACTCTATCCTTTGAAATTCAGAATGATTGGCTTCTTTAGGAACTCAGAATCCAGATAGTGTCATTGATTCTCCTAGTTAGGTATGATGATTCTTGAACATAGCTACTTATTGAGTCTTGGCTGTGGCCCAAAGCACTCTGTCTTCCAGTATTACCACCGGATACATACATGCCACAGACACATAATTGGGTGAACCTTTTCAGATTGTGACTCAGCTTTGCTAGAGTCCCCAACTAGAGGTGTCCAGGGTTCTTAAGCACACTCTTTTTGCCTTGGATCACAACTTTATTTCTCTTTTTTTTTTTCATTTTCTCTTTCTCTTTTTTTTTCTTTTTTTTTGTATTCACTGCTTTTTCTTGCTTCAAGAATCATTTTTAATGATTTTTCAGATCCTCAGTAACATGTCTCCTTTTTCATCATTCTTTCAAGAGCCAACATTCATGAACCACATATTCAAAAGACATATGCACTGTTTAAGCATACATTCAAAAAACAAAAATATTGCCACCACATCAAAATAATCAAACTGTTATAAAATTCAAAATTCATGCAATTCTTTCTTTTTTCAATTAAGAACATTTTTTATTCAAGAGAGGTGATGGATTCATAGGACATTCATAACTTTAAGGCATAGACACTAAGACACTAATGATCACAAGACACAAACATAGATAAACATAAGCACTAAAATTCGAAAAAACAGGAAAATAAAGAACAAGGAGATTAAAGAACGGGTCCACCTTAGTGATGGCGGCTTGTTCTTCCTCTTGAAGGTCTTATGGAGTGCTTGAGCTCCTCAATGTCTCTTCCTTGTCTTTGTTGCGCCTCTCTCATGATTCTTTGATCTTCTCTAATTTCATGGAGGAGGATGGAATGTTCTTGGTGCTCCACCCTTAGTTGTCCCATGTTGGAACTTAATTCTCCTAGGGAGGTGTTCAGTTGCTCCCAATAGTCTTGTGGAGGAAAGTGCATCCCTTGAGGCATCTCAGGGATCTCATGATGAGAGGGGTCTCTTGTTTGCTCCATCCTTTTCTTAGTGATGGGTTTGTCCTCATCAATGGGGATGTCTCCCTCTATGTCAACTCCAACTGAATAACAGAGGTGACAAATGAGATGAGGAAAGGCTAACCTTGCCAAGGTAGAGGACTTGTTCGCCACCTTATAGATTTCTTGGGCTATAACCTCATGAACTTCTACTTCTTCTCCAATCATGATGCTATGGATCATGATGGCTCGGTCTAGAGTAACTTCGGACCGGTTGCTAGTGGGAATGATTGAGCGTTGGATAAACTCCAACCATCCTCTAGCCACGGGCTTGAGGTCATGCCTTCTTAGTTGAACCGGCTTCCCTCTTGAATCTCTCTTCCATTGGGCGCCCTCTTCACAAATGTCAGTGAGGACTTGGTCCAACCTTTGATCAAAGTTGACCCTTCTAGTGTAAGGATGTTCATCTCCTTGCATCATAGGCAAGTTGAATGACAACCTTACATTTTCCGGACTAAAATCCAAGTATTTTCCCCGAACCATAGTAAGCCAATTCTTTGGATCCGGGTTCACACTTTGATCATGGTTCTTGGTGATCCATGCATTGGCATAGAACTCTTGAACCATTAAGATTCCAACTTGTTGAATGGGGTTGGTGAGGACTTCCCAACCTCTTCTTCGGATCTCATGTCGGATCTCCGGATATTCACCCTTTTTGAGTGAAAAGGGGACCTCGGGGATCTCCTTCGTCAAGGCCACAACTTCATAGAAGTGGTCTTGATGCACCCTTGAGATGAATCTCTCCATCTCCCATGACTCGGAGGTGAAAGCTTTTGCCTTCCCTTTCCTCTTTCTAGAGGTTTCTCCGGCCTTGGATGCCATAAATGGTTATGGAAAAACGAAAAGCAACGCTTTTACCACACCAAACTTAAAAGGTTTGCTCGTCCTCGAGCAAAAGAAGAAAGAATAGAGGAGAAGAAGAAGAAATGAGGAAGAAGGGAATGGCTTTGTGTTCGGCCAAAGAGGGGGAGAAGTGGTGTTTAGGTTGTGTGAAAATGAAGGGGTGAAGAAGGGTTTATATAGGAGAGGGGGGCTCATGGTTCGGTCATGTATGGGTGGGTTTGGGAGGGAAAGTGGTTTGAATTTGAAGGGTGAGGTAGGTGGGGTTTTGTGAAGGATGGATGTGAGTGGTGAAGAGAAGATGGGATTTGATAGGTGAAGGGTTTTTGGGGAAGAGGTATTGAGGTGATTGGTAAATGGGTGAAGAAGAGAGAGAGTGGTGGGGTTGGTGGGGATCCTGTGGGGTCCACAGATCCTGAGGTGTCAAGGAAAAGTCATCCCTGCACCAAATGGCATGCAAAGATGCGTTTTTAGCCAATTCTGGCGTTAAACGCCGGGCTGGTGCCCATTTCTGGCGTTTAACGCCAGGTTCTTGCCCTTTCCTGGCATTTAACGCCAGTCTGGTGCCTCTTTTTGGCGTTAAACGCCCAGAATGGTGCCAGACTGGGCGTTAAACGCCCATCTGCTAGCCTTACTGGCGTTTAAACGCCAGTAGGTTCTTCCTCCAGGGTGTGCTATTTTTCTTCCTGTTTTTCATTCTGTTTTTGCTTTTTCAATTGATTTTGTGACTCCTCATGATCATCAACCTACAGAAAACATAAAATAACAAAGAAAAATATATAAAATATAATATTGGGTTGCCTCCCAACAAGCGCTTCTTTAATGTCAGTAGCTTGACAGTGGGCTCTCATGGAGCCTCACAGATACTCAGAGCAATGTTGGAACCTCCCAACACCAAACTTAGAGTTTGAATGTGGGGGTTCAACACCAAACTTAGAGTTTGGTTGTGGCCTCCCAACACCAAACTTAGAGTTTGACTGTGGGGGCTCTGCTTGACTCTGATTTGAGAGAAGCTCTTCATGCTTCCTCTCCATGGTGACAGAGGGATATCCTTGAGCCTTAAACACAAAGGATTCTTCATTCACTTGAATGATCAATTCTCCTCTATCAACATCAATCACAGCCTTTGCTGTGGCTAGGAAGGGTCTACCAAGGATGATGGATTCATCCATGCACTTCCCAGTCTCTAGGACTATGAAATCAGCAGGGATGTAATGGTCTTCAATCTTCACCAAAACATCCTCTACAAGTCCATAAGCTTGTTTTCTTGAATTGTCTGCCATCTCTAGTGAGATTCTTGCAGCTTGCACCTCAAAGATCCCTAGCTTCTCCATTACAGAGAGAGGCATGAGGTTTACATTTGACCCTTGATGGTGTTTTTGTGGAAAAACGAATTTCCAACACACATATCCAACCGGCAAGTGTACCGGGTCGCATCAAGTAGTAATAACTCACAAGAGTGAGGTCGATCCCACAGGGATTGATGGATCAAGCAATTTTAGTGGGTGATTAGTTTAGTCAAGCTAACATTGAGTGAATTGTGTGAGGTTGATCAACAGAAAGTAAATTGCAAGGAATTTAAAAGATGCAGAAATAAAATTGCAGGAAACTTAAGAACAAGAAAGTAAATAACTGAACTTAAATTGCAAGAAAAATAAATTGCATGAAAAGTAAAGGGGTTGGGGTGCTGGAAAATTAAAATTCAACAAGAAAATGTAAAGAGCAATCAAGTAGAGAACTAGAATATGAAATGGGATGCAGCAGATTTAAAACAGAAGAGTAAAAATGCTTGAAGAATTGAAAACAGAAAGCGATGCTTAATTTGCAGCAATTTAAAGACTGTTGAAGATCTCAGGGAATCAATGAGACTAGAAAACAATTCTAGATCTCAATCCCTTCCTTGATTCAACAGAAAACAGTTTGTAGAAGAAAGAAGAAATAAAGCAGCAAATGAAAACTCAATTCAACTATCAATTCTCTGAAATTATGCAGAAGAATAACAAGAGAGATCTTAGACCAAGAGGGAAACAGAATTCCTTCACTCTCAATCCCAGATTTAAGACAGAAAAAATAAAGAAAAGAGCCCGCTTACAAAGATGGAATTGATGCCTTTATATAGGCACAAAATGAAAAATGAAAAGGAAATTAAACAAATTACAAAAATGAAAATCCTAATTTAATTGATCCATGTGCCTTTGAGTCATGTTGAGTGGGCTTTGCTTGCCTTGGATTTGAGGAGAAATGGGTTTGGTTGGCCTTGATTCAATTTGGTGAGGAATTGAATTAAATTGAATTTTGGTTGATTTTTGGCCCAAAATGTTGCTCCAGAGGCTGCCCTGCCCTTGTGGAGGGCAGGGCAGAAATTTGGTGCATGGTGCATGAGGTTGGTGCGGCCTTGGTGTGTGTTGATGCGAGTTGGTGCGGCCATGGTGCTGCCAGGATTGCAAACGCTGCCCTGCCCGTGCCAAGGGCAGGGCAAAAATTTGTGGTGCGCCAGGGACGAGGAGTGCGCACGTTGGTGCTGCCAGGGGAGGAAATTGGTGCGCCAAATTTGTGCTTGGTGCGCCAAGTTCTTGTGCCATCCAAATGCTGCCCTGCCCGCGCCAAGGGCAGGGCAATGTTCCTTCCTTCACTTCCCAAGTTCGAATCACGGAGGAGGCAAACACGCTACAATTATTTCCTTGGTTTATTTTTGCTTGTTTTTGGGCCCTTAAAGATGCCTCTCGTTCCTGCCTCATTCTTCGCCAAATGGATTTCTATATATTGTTGGAAGCTCTGAATGTCAGCTTTCCAACGCAACTGGAAGCAC